>NC_042615.1:503774279-504074279 GCF_901001135.1 Rhinatrema bivittatum | reverse complement strand
GTGCGGGCTCCTGTCTGCTGGGGATGGCACCCTATCTTATCTCTCAGAATTAGGGCACACTGCGCCATCCAAACCCTCTGGGCGTTGGCCCTGACGGCTTGGATGTTGAGAGCATTGTCCTTCAGCCTCTTGGCGCTCTCGGACTGCATCTCCCAGGTTTTGGTGGCGTCCTGAAAACCATCCACCAGAAAGTCCTACAGCTTGAAGTGGAAAAAAATTTTCCTTCTGCTGTGCGGGGCATTGCTTGGATCCCTTCTCCTGCCCCCTCCCTCAGCTCCTTGGACTACCTGTGGCTCCTCTCTGAGTCTGGCTTAAGACCAGCTCAGTCAGGGTCCACCTGAGTGCTGTCAGTGCATATCACTCAGGGTGTTGCTGGCACGCCAGTTCTGTGCAACATTTGGGTAGGCTGGTTCATGCGGGGCCTCCTCCAGCTGAAGCCCCCCTCTTCGGCCTCCTGTCGCAGTCTGGCATGCTCATGCGACCTCCTTTTGAGCCACTGCGGTCTTTCGACCTGAAGGTTCCTCACCTGGAAAGTGTTTTTGTTCCTGGTGTGATTACTTCAGCTCGTAGGGTCAGTGAGCTTCAAGCTCTGGTGACCTACCCACCATACACAAAATTCTTCCATGATTGTGTGGTGTTGTTGCGTTCGCATCCAAAGGTCCTGCCCAAAGGTAACATCAGATTTCCATCGTAATCAGTCCATCGTGTTACCCTCCTTCTTCCCCAGGACTCATTCACACTCGGGGGAGTGAACCCCTCATACCTTGGACTGCAAAAGAGCCTTGGCTTTCTTTCTGTATCATACAGCCAGCCACAGACAGTCCACCCAGCTCTTCATATCTTTTGATTCCAACAGACTGGGAAGGGGCGGTGGGTAACCAAACCCTGTTGAACTGGTTGGAGGATTGCATTGCCTTTTGCTATCAGCAGGCAGGCCTCCTGCTCGCCAGCAGAGTAAAGGCTTATCTGTGCGGGCCATGGCGCTGTCCAATAGCTCATCTGCCCGCAGTCCCTTCACCGAGATTTGCTGGGCCGCAACCTGGAGTCTCTTCACACATTTGCGGCTCATTGTGGTTTAGACAAGGACGGGCGTCAGGACAGTGCCTTTGGTCAATCCGTCCTCCACAGCCTGTTTCAGTCTTGAACCCAACTTTTCCTTCCGTACTCTGTGGGAACCAGACAGTCCCTTTTTGGTCCATGGCGCCGCAGTTTATTGTTGTGCCTGTTGGCACTTTGGTCGTCCCTATGGTGGCCAGGGACAGTCTGGAGCTTGGTACTCACCGACGTGTGAGGGCTTCCATCCTGTTTGTCCTAGGAGAAAGCGCAGTTGCTTACCTGTAACAGGTGTTCTCCTAGGACAGGAGGATGTTAGTCCTCAGGAATCCCGCCTGCCTCCCCATGGAGTTGGGTTCTCCTTTCGGTTTGTTGTTTTATTTTTTTTTTGCTCGTATTTTTTCATCTATATTACGAGACTGAAGGGGGGACCTCGCATGGACGCGCAGATAGCAGCATGCTGGGCTTGCTGAATGGTGCTGGTCAAAGCTTCTAGAAACTTTGACAAGTTTTCCATGCTGGGCTCCATCGGATGATGTCACCCACATGTGAGGACTAACATCCTGCTTGCCCTAGGAGAACACCCTATTACAGATAAACAACTGCGCTTTCCTCTCGTCCCATAGGGGAAAAAATGTCCCCATCAGGGTACAAGTTTTCCCACAAATCATTAGTTGAGAAAATATTGCAAGGCACTATCATCAACCATCTCATTGGCACCACTACCACACCAACTACCTTGGAGCCTAAGAAATATGGGACCAATGATTATATGATTTATGGGCATGGCAATTTGATGGTTGCTCTACGAGCTACGCAATGGATCAGCCATGGATTTTGAAGATCCTTTAATTATTATTTCTAGTTTGAGTGCATGTGGATTAAGAACTATTTTCAAGAGAGAAGGGTGTAATTTAAAGCATTTTTGAGCATGTTTTATTAGTCATTACATGACAAAAATGCCTCTACCTTCACAGCAGTGTACTCCAGTATTGGAGAAATTTGCAAAAAATCTTCAGGATTCATCACGAATTGATCCCTTTCAGAGACCAAAAGAAGGTTGAAGGAGAACGTCATACTTCTCAAGCTCATTCCATTTATCAATTACCACTAAAAGATTCAGATATTGTGTCTTTTGAATCTTCATCAGCGCATTCCATTCCAGACTAACCAGGAATCCCAAAAGATCCATATCCAGAGACAGAGAGGTACACACCTCCACCAGAGGATCTTACTTATCCTGCATTTATACAGAGAATGGCAGTCCATCCCTTTCTCATTTCAGGAGGAAATTGATCAAAAGAAAATCTTTCAAGAGGAGTATTTTATTTATTTATCGTGATTTTGTACACCGTCATTCGGTTTCGCCATCAGAACGGTTTACAGTAATCGTGAAAAAAGGTTAGATAAGCATCATCACAGCAACTGTCTTGCAGACGGGTTATAGTTCGGGATTTGGGTGTTAGTATTACATACAATATGTTCTACTAAGGCGTAGAATGGGGTAATAAGTAAGGTAGAAGGAGGGTATATAGGTTGGATGAGTTATACAGTTAGGTCATTAACAACAGAGATTTAAAGGTTCAAGTATACTTAAGAGGTTGTTTTATATACGAAGTGAGGTCCGTTGCATATTGTCTTAGTTATTCGAATGTTAGAAGTTATTTTGTTGATCGAGAGATGGAGATTTCTTCTTGGTGTTGGGTTGCGTGGGTGTCTGATGGTGTGGTTGATTGAGTGGAGTTTGAGTAGGCTCTGGTGAACAGACAGGTTGCATTCAAGCTCTTTTTTGAAGGTTTTGGTGTTTGGTTGCGTTCTTATTTCGATTGGTATTGAGTTCCATAGTGTGGGGGCGGCAATGGATATGGCCTCTCTCGCGGGTTAAGTTCAGTTGTGTGGTTCTGGCATGAGGGATTTTGAGGAGGCCCCTTATTCGTTGAGCGTAGGTTCCATTTTGGAGCATGGATTTCGATGGATTTGTTTATAGCCAGTGTGTTTGATGTCCTATGATTAGTTTATGCAGGATTGTTAGTACTTTGTAGTCTATTCTGTATTTTATTGGGAGCCAGTGTAGTGAGAATGAGGGTTGGTGTAATGTGTTCATGTTTTTTTGTTCCTGTTAGAATTCTGGGCGGCTGTGTTCTGTAGGATTTGGAGCAGACGAATGGTAGCGAGTGGTAGGCCAGGAGTAGGGCATTGCAGTAAGTCTCCAAAACAACCTCAGGTAGTTCCAGTGTTTCATCAAGGCATTAGAAGACTTGCAGATGAGGATATGGAAACACCCCACTGTCAATTCTGCCAGTTAGCAAAAAGAACTGACCTCAAAAATAGGATCGGAGACTGTCCGGGTCAGTAAAAGTGCAATTGCCCTATGATTCTGTAATAGTGGAGTTAGCACTATAGAAAAGCTAAAAGATTTTTTAAAAATCTATTCAAATGCTCCTCCTGGTGAAGATAATAGGCTAAATGAGCAATAGGGAAAGATGTCCTATCAAACTGTAATGCTGCAAAGTAGAATTTCAACACATCAGTTTCCAAATTACACAGTATATTACCACAATATACAAAGTTCAAAGTTGATGCTGCAGCTCTATCACCTGATTTCCAAAGGAAATTTATATCTAAATAAATAAATCTCATGTATCGAGGCAGAAGAGTGCTCCAAGTATCTCATTAAATCCATCTATGATGCTCTTGATGAAGTGTCAAATTGACCATTGCTATAGCTGATATTAAAAAAAAACAAATACTTACATGCAAACCCTCAGCCTTGGGAGTGTCACTTGTTGGTTGATTTACTGTCCTAACTTGTCCATGGAGAAAGCAAAGTTGCTTACCTGTAACAGGTGTCCTCTTGTAGACAGCAGGACATCAGCCATACACTCCCACCTTCCTCCCCTTAGAGTTGAAGGTTAGCAGCAGTTGCTGGTAGAACACAGCTGTGCATGCTCAGAAAACCATCTGAGCTGTGAAAAAGCTTTTCTTCCTCCAGCTCTTTGGTCATCCACTTGTGTGGCTCATTTTGGTCGCCTGCGGTCTGTGAAAAACACCTGTTACAGGTAAGCAACTTTGCTTTCTCTGTATTGTAAACACAAGAGGCCTAAATGTTAAATTTAGGAGCAGTGTCCTAGACCCATCAATACAATGAGGTTCCTGGCAACTATTCTCTGTAACATATCCTTTATCCTTAAGAGAAAACTGCCTGTGGAGATGCTAACAACATACAATTTTCTCTTTTTTTGCAATGAGTCAGATAATTTTTATTGCATGAAAATTTTGCATATGTTGCCAAAGTAATATGTAGAGTAATTATTAACATAAAAGGGTAGGAAAAGAAGGGAAAAAAATTATAAAATAATTAATAAGCAAAGGTACAGGTTACAGACTTTATGAGAGCAGCTGAGAGGTTTGCACCTGCCTCCTGCCAAAACAGGCCTATCAGTAGCAGTGGGTTAGTCTGTTGGTCCTTTACCTCTGGATTTCCAGTATCCAAAGCCATCCTGAAAAACAAGGAGAATATGAAATGGTAATTGGTACTCCTTCAGCTGAATCAGTGTACAACATCCCTCAAAATCACTGTCCTCCAAGACTAGGCCCTAACACAGCTTGGACTCAACACAGTACATAAATAGTATTGTACTTGTATAACTCAGTAGGAAGGACAATGCTACAAGGTGTGGTATGTTGGCAGAGCTGAAGATATGAGTCTCAGCTATTGGAGTAGCAGAGGGTACTGCAGGCAGAGTAATTGTATTGGTCAATGCTGTGTGTAGGGCATCTTAGTATAGAAGAGCAGTTGTGTGTAGAAGATTGTACACAGTGGGCATCAGGTGGTTCTTCTAAGTATGGTTTAATGAAGCACTATATCTTCTGTACTACATCACAGTACGCTGTGGTATTAAGACTTCTCCCAGACAAGCAGGATGGTAGTCCTCACAGTTGGGTGACATCAGTCAGATGGAGCCCGGCACGGAATACTTTTTGTCAAGGTTTCTAGAACTTTGACTGCCACACTGAGCATGCCCAGCATGCCACTAACCCTGTGGCCCACACAGGGTCCCCCTTCAGACTCTTTTTTTCCACGCAGCAGTTGCCTCGTTGGTTTTTAGGAGCTCTGTGAGAAATTTCCTCACACCCTTCTTCATGGAAAATATTGAAGTTAATCTTCATTTCTTCCCCCTCTCCGGGGTCCCCCCATCACACTCCGTATCCTCAGACGTTTGGTAAGTGCGTTCCGCGTTTTTGCGGTCTGTTCCCGGTGGCATACCCTCTGTTGCTTCCTTTTTCTGTCCAAACAGAAACCGCAAAGTGGAACGGTTTCTGCTCCCTACACAGGGACCAAAGATCACCACCTATGGATGCCTTTCGCCCACCCCTGGAACACAGGCCTGCTATATGTGTACCCTCCGATTCTGCTAATAAGCAAGACTCTAGTGAAGCTACAACGGGACCAAGGCTCAATGATACTCATAGCCCCCTATTGGCCACACCAGTCTGGTTTCCCATTCTTCGCAACCTCTCTGTCCAGGAAACCCATTCGCCTGGGCACGGTGCCCAACCTCATTACACAGAATCATGGCAAATTGCACCACCCAAACCTCCAGACCCTGTCCCTAACAGCCTGGAGGTTGAACGATTGATACTACAACCCCTTGACCTTTCTGCTAATGTCTCGCAAGTTCTAGTAGCTTCATGAAACCCTTCTACGTGGAAGTCTATTGGTCTAAGTGGAAGAGATTCTCCTTGTGGTGTACGCAGAAGGGCTTTGATTCCTTCTCTTGCCCCACGCCGAGACTCCTAGACTACCTCTGGCACCTCTCGGAATCTGGCCTCCAGACTTCTTCCATCCAAGTACACTTGGAGTGCCATCTCTGCTTATCATCGAGGTATAGGGGACGCCCCAATATCG
This sequence comes from Rhinatrema bivittatum, assembly GCF_901001135.1. Lineage (NCBI taxonomy): Eukaryota > Metazoa > Chordata > Amphibia > Gymnophiona > Rhinatrematidae > Rhinatrema > Rhinatrema bivittatum. Next base: position 504,068,317 of record NC_042615.1, on the reverse strand, counting down.
GTGCAACCCCTTGTAGGGCGCTTCATGAGAGGCTTGCTACAGCTTAAGCCTCCACTACGTCCACCAGTTGTGGCCTGGAACCACAGTGTAGTGCTAGCACGGCTCATGCGTCCATCGTTTCAGCCCCTGCACTCTTGCAAACTCAGACATCTCACTTGGAAAGTTACTTTCCTAGTGGCGATTACATCCACTCGCAGGGTCAGTGAGCTGCAGGCCCTGGTGACCTATCCACCCTACACAAGATTCCTCCATGACCGGGTGGTACTGGGCATTCACCCTATGTTCCTGCCTAACTGGGCCGATACAGTGTCCTGTGCGCACGATTCAGTAAACCAAAATATTTAAATTAGGGCCCGCGGTAAAAAGAGGCGCTAGGGACACTAGCGTGTCCCTAGCGCCTCTTTTTGGACAGGAGCAGCGGCTGTCAGCGGGTTTGACAGCCGACGCTCAATTTTGCTGGCGTCGGTTCTCAAACCCGCTGACAGCCACGGGTTCGGAAACCAGATGCCGGCAAAAACTGAGCATCCGGTTTTCAAGCCACGGGCTGCTTTTACTTTTTTTTTTTTACTTTTTTTTTACTTTTGGGACCTCCAACTTAATATCGCCATGACATTAAGTCGGAAGGTGCACAGAAAAGCAGTTTTTACTGCTTTTCTCTGCACTTCCCTGGCGCCGGCAGAAATTAACGCCTACCTTTGGGTAGGCGCTAATTTCTTAAAGTAAAATGTGCGGCTTGGCTGCACATTTACTTACTGTATCCCGCGGGAATGACTAATAGCGCCTGCAACATGCAAATGCATGTTGCAGGCGCTATTAGTCTCGGGGGGGGGGGGGGGGGGGTTGGACGCTCGTTTTCGACGCACTATTACCCCTTACTGAATAAGGGGTAAAGCTAGCGCGTCGAAAACTCACGTCCAAATGCCGATTTAACAGTGCGCTCCACCAGAGCACACTGTACTGTATCGGCCTGTAAGGTAGTAACTGACTTCCGCTTAAATCAGTCCATCATGTTGCCCATTTTTTTTTTTTACAAGGCCTCACACTCACCCAGGTGAGTGGGCTCTGCATACCTTGGACTGTAAGCATGTGCTTGCCTTTTACTTGGATCGCACTGCAGCCCACAGGCAGTCCACCCAGCTCTTCATTTCCTTTGACAAGAACAGACTTGGAGTTGTGGTGGGCAAACAGACCCTATCTAATTGGTTAGCAGACTGTATTGCTTTCTGTTACCAGCAAGCAGGCTTTCCATTTGAGGGACGAGTGAAAGCACACTCAGTCAGGGCCATGGCAACGTCAGTAGCACACTTCTGTTCGGTACCTATTGCCGACATCTGCAGGGCCGCAACATGGAGCTCTCTCCAAACTTTCGCAGCCCATTACTGTCTGGACAAGGCTGGTCGACAGGACAGAGTATTTGGCCAGTCTGTCCTATGAAATTTGCTTCCAGTGTAAGAACCCAACTCTTCCTACCTAGGGCCCACTGTGAATTTCAGGTTGCCCCTTCGTTGCCAACAGCACCCCTGTTGTTGTGCCTGCTGCGCATTTTTGGGTGCTGGTTGGCTTGCTATATTCCAAGGCAGCCTGTAGCTTGCTTTTCACCCATCTGTGAGGACTACCATCCTGCTTGTCCTGGGAGAAAGAGTTGCTTACCTGTAACAGGTGTTCTCCCAGGACAGCAAGATGTTAGTTCTCCCGAAACCCGCCGCCAACGATTACGTTTTCTTATTTTATTTTGTTCGCTCGTGCTTTTTGCTGTAAAACGAGATTGAAGGGGGGACCCTGTGTGGTCACAGGGTTAGTGGCATGCTGGGCATGCTCAGTGTGCCAGTCAACGTTCTAGAAAGTTTGACAAAAGTATTCCGTGACAGGGCTCCATCTGATGATGTCACCCATCTGTGAGGACTAACATCCTGCTGTCCTGGGAGAACACCTGTTACAGGTAAGCAATGCTGCTATCCTTCGCTGCACATAAGCTCAGTTTGGCCAGTAAAATTCATAACAGATAAAAAATGCCCAAATAAGAATTTGTATGTGTATAAGTAGCAGGCTTATTCTTAAGCAATAATAATATTCAGTCTGTTTTGTTGGGGGGTTGTAGGTCTAAACGACTGGGACGATGATGAAATCCTGGCTTCCGTGTTAGCTGTGTCCCAGCAGGAGTACCTAGACACAGTGAAGAAGAGCTTCATGCGCAGAGACCCCTCCCCGGACAAGAGTTGATATCATGTCAAAAGCGGAAGGAATATTCTTGGTCCTGTCACGTGGTCTGCTTACATCCCTCCAGTTATCATGATGACACTTTGATTGCTGGTCCCGTCTCCTCCCTCTCTCCACACGACTAATGCTCCTTCCCTATTTCCTTAGCCAGCAGTGGACTGACTTAGGTGCATGTATTGACACAAGAAAAGAGAATAAGCCGCCCATCCCCCCCTCCAAAAAAAAAATTATGTCATTACTCAAATCTTCTTTACTGATTCTTTATTAATATATATATATATATATATATATATATATATATATATATATATATACATATGAGATATATATATATAGATAGATAGATAGATATATACATATGAGATATATATATATATTTTGGGGGGCTATTGTGTGGTGGGGGAGGGAGGCTTTTTCTTTCCATCATTTTTATTTCTCCATTTTGGAGACAAAATAGCCTTTTGTTTTTTGGAGATATTTTTCCTTCCCTGGAATAGAATGAATGACTGTAAAACCCCAGGCAGTATTGTGACTTAGAGAGGAAGGGAACACAATGAAATTATTATTTGTTTGTATTTTGAATAGACAGGGTGTGTGTGTGTGGGTGGAGGGTTCTCTCCCTGCCTGTTTTAAAGAATATATGATGTGCATCAAGAAAGGAAGAAATTAAGTCTCCCGCTACATGCCCATCTGTCCTCTCCCACCCACACATAACACACACACACAAATACTTGACCTGTCTTTATCTGTTTTTTTTGTTTTGTTTTTTTTTTGTTATTGTTGTCGTTTGTTTAAAAAAATTTCTTACAAAATGGGCATGTCATAGAATTTACTTTTTTCTTTCTTATTAAAAAGAGGAAAAAATTATCTTATACAAAAATAAGATGCATTGCTTTTCTTGAAAATAAACTGGGTTGGACTTTATTGCTGTTTCTTCTGTGCTGCTAAGCAGAAGATTCAGGTTCCAGTTCTCCTGTTTCCGATGATGTAGCATTCCCAGACCACTGGCTGGAAACAGATAATGAGAAGTACCTGCAGGATGCCCAGTGGGGAAAGATTGGAAGGAGCACTTCAAGAAGTTGCTCTTAACCTCAGACAGGTGCAACAGGACGCTTTATGTGGGTGGAATTATGAGAGGAACAATGAAGAATATGAGAAGGTGGACCTGATGACTTCCTGATTAGTTAAGTGGAAGGAGAAATGTATTATAGAGGAGTATTACATGAGTTCTCCATGGTGTTTGACAACAGCAATGAGTTTGCCAACGTGACAAAAGAAAATACAGGGTGGCCCATTCAAAAGTAGCCTGCCTCCAATACACTGGTATTGGAGGTGGGCTAATTTTCCATTGGCCCACCCTGTAGAAATTTGTCCCAATAATTTAGTGAGATTTGTGGGGCAGCAAAAAAATTTTTTAAAAAGGTTTGCGGTGTGATTGCTGTTTAAGCATTTTCTCTGTCTCGATTCCTGGGAAAGCTGGAGTGAATGTTATGGAATTGTAGTTTGCTCTTTTCCATGGATGTGTTGACCCTGGCTTGGGTCCACTTTAGAATATTTTCCTCTATTTTTCCTTTGGGAACAAACTGTCCAGAGACTTGAAAGCACATTGAAAGAATATAGAACAGAAGCAGATAATAAATTCTTGATGAATTGAAGCTGGAACCCTTTTTTCCTGCCTGTTCATCTGTTTTGGTACATGTGGCTGGGTGGCCTCAAGGGCTTGATCTGTTAACATGTATTTCTTGCCGTCATTTTCCTTTCTAAAATGGCTGTTGGTAAGTTGTGAAAGAGATCTACCCACATGCTGTGTTCTGATTGGTGCCAGCCAATCTTGGTCTGACTTTTTTGCAGGTGGCTGAGCCCACATACAAGGTGCCTGATTTTCAAAAGCATTTACATACTTAAAACTGGGTTTTAAACGTTTAAATGCACTTTCTCCAAGGACAAGCAGGATGGCAAACATGGATGATGTCATCAGATAGAGCCCAGTACAGAACTTTGATTTCAAAGATTCTAGAAGCTTTTAGCATGCTGTACTGACCATGTGCAGCTGTAGTCACCACCCTGCCTCACAGTCTTTTTTTTCCATAGAGCCTCTAAGACACAGTCTTTGCTCTCTCCTTCACAGCTACTGCAGTGAAAGTTGAGAAGCTGTTTTTCTGGCAGGACCCTGTGAGTTTTGTTTCTCCCTTATGTACCTTTAGTAGTTTGTGCTTATTTTGTTCTGGATTTTTTGGCCTTTTTTCATTGCTTCTCACTGCTGGCCGACATGGCAGACCTAGTACAGCCTGGTAGAAGTTTCTTTTTCTATTAATAAATAAGGCTGCACCCACAACTTATCTGTGTTGTCCTCTTCTTCAGTTTGTCAGTTTTTGCTATTGTCAATAACTTGAGGAACCTGCAGTTCCTGTGTGGTCCAGGTAGGCCTCTAGCCTGGGACTTGCCTGAGTTCCCATCCAAGCCAGGAGTTCCATGAAGTTTCATCCAACCACTGGGCATCAACAGAGACCCAGACAGTGAAGTAATCCAGGACTGAAATGTTCCCATGGGGAGGAGAGCTCATCTTCCCCACGTTCCTGGGAACTAATCTCCATGGGCCCAAGTTAATCTTCACCTGTGGTGCCTTGGATGACATAGGTTCCCCTCCTGTTTACCAGCTTGCTCTGGCAAAGCAATCTCCATGGAAAAGAGGGTGCACATGAGCCTGGACATTTAGCTCTGCTGCTGCACCATTGGTGCCATGCCCTGACATCAGTTGCCCATGCACATCCACATGCTAGAGCACCAGTGGTCAGATGCTGGGTGTGGAGCCCAGGAATGCTAGGCACCACTCAACATTAGTGCCATAGCTGCAAAATTGTTTTTTGCCAAGGGTGCCATTGATGCCGCAGAGCATAATGGGCACTGTTGGGCGCCAACAAGGACCATCAATACTGCCGGGCACCATTGAGTACTGGTTACACCATAGATTGTGTCAAGTGCTGTTACTGTTGATGAGCATCATGGGGCGCTATTGAGGAAATGGAGCACCACTGAGGCCAGCAAACAATGGGCACCAAGGGTACCGTTGAGTACTGGGGGCCATTGATAACTTGAGTACCATCAGCACCATTGTGGTGGGTGCCATGGGCATAGTTGATGCCAGGGGCACCATTGCCACCATCACACACAGTAGGTGCCATAAAGTGACATCTACAGCATCAATCACTATTGATGCACTCACCTTGGGATCCATTCAGCAAAGTTGGGGCCACCCAAGCTAAGCAGGCCAGGGCTGAGAGCCAACAAGTGTTGCCGGTTGCCATCAGGTGTCATTGAGTGCCTGGCATCATGGGTTGCTGTATGGCACCAAACACTGATGGGATTGGTGAGATAGCATGCTGTGATGGGCCACTGTCAGCCCCTTCAGGAGCATCTTTGTGGGTACCAGCAGCATAGTTGCTGGTCACACCATGGCATAGAGCATGCTGCGATGTGAGTGTGGGCTGTAATGACAGTGAGGACCCAGAGATGGGCACCGTGATATTGGGTGCATTTGTGCCACTGACAGAAAAGTGGTGCACCATTGCTCCATGTGCAAGATAATGCAGTCGCCATACTGTGGTTAAGCACTAAGATGGCACTGCCATTCACTGTCCTCTGCTGTGTGTTTTGTGGCAGGAGACATTACAGTCTGGTATACCACAGTCGCCAGTGCACTGAGATGTGTCTGGCCCTTCATGCATGAATGGGCTCCTATTTGCTCTGGGACCACCCATTTGGGGTGGGTACCGGGAGTATAGAATGGAGCCTAGGGCTCCCTTTGTTTGACTTCCAAGAGGAGACAGGCTTCCACTGGTTCCCTTCCATATTAGCTTGCGATCTGGATTCTCTTTTACTGGGAAGCTTCCAGGGTTATACTACTGTAAGTTCCTTGTTCTTGCAGGGGCTATGCCACTTGACGGCACAGCCTTCAGCTGGCCATAGGTCAGAACGGCTCCTATTGGGTCTTTTATAGGGAGCTGGGGAGGGAAAGGAAGGCTCAGCCAGACCACTTTCTCTGGCATGTCTGCAACTGGTTGTCTTTGTCAATAGTGTTTGAGTTCGGGCACCAGCTACTTCTTCTGTCACCAGTAGGACACTATGGTGAATGAGGTGAGCCCCCCCTCTAGCTTTCTATAAATCAGCAGCTGTTTCTCACATTCGTATGGAGAGTAGGAGATTCTGAAATTAAGGCATTATTGCTCAGACCCTGATAGTGTCGCTGTGTTGACTTCTGGTTGTTGGCTTACGTTACAAGGAGAGGAGTCTGGTCATATTTATGCTGTTGAATCAATTAAAGTTGAGATCTTCATCCCTCTCGGGATGTAAGCATATGACTTTTGGCTTCCGATAGGCAACCTTAATAGGTTCCCTCCTGGCTCCTTGCTTTCTGCTCAAGAAAGGGGGTGTTTTCACTCTCACTTCTCAGGGTGACCTTGCTTCTGAGTAGCTGCTTTCTTCCTCAACTGTTCAGTACCCCACTGGATCCTGGGACCCATCGGGTAGGATCGATCATTCCACCACCACTTTACGATACTGTGCAGCTAGGATACCTTATGGCATGCAAGGAGCTGTCACTAACTATGGCCTCTTGCAGTTTTGACATTGGATTTCCTCTCATAAGAATCTGCTTCCCAGCAGCTGGAAAGGATTTCTCCCATGTAGGGGAATATCTTTTCACTTGCTGGGCAATACATGAATGTTTCACTTTGTGACCGTTTCTGTAAATCAGTGTAACACTTAAGTGATACTCTAACTACCGAGGGGCTGAATGGCATATATATTTGTGCTCATAAGTTTACATACCCTTGGCAGAGTTTGAAAGATGTGTAGCATTTTAAGAAAACATGAGTGATCAGACAAAACACGTCTGTCATTTTTAATGTTTCAGATTAAACTATTATGCATCACAGAATAGCACAATCATTAAACAAACCATGCATGGAATACATTATTCTCCTAGGACAAGTAAGATAGTAGTCCTCACATATGGGTGACATCATCAGATGGAGCTTGGCATGGAAAACTTTGACTGGCACATTAAAAATGCCCAGCATGCCACTATCCACATGTCCACAGAGGGGCCCTCTTCAATCTCTTCTTTTCCGCACAGCTTTTGCCTCGTGGTTGTGGAGCTGCTCTCTTCAGAGTTTTTTCCCAGTCACTGCTTCATTTGGTCTGCACCAGCTCCCTCTTCTCCCCTGTCGGTGCCTCCATAGGGCAGCGTGGTAAGTTTTTTTCATTCTTTGCGGTCGATTCCCAGCAGTGTCGCTCTTCAGTGGCCGCCAGTCATTGACCGTTTGCCGGCTCTTTTTTATGACTAGGTTTTGCCAATACCCCCAGTGCCCACAGACCATGTCCCTTACGGATCCACACAAGGTCTGTATCCTCTGCCTGGGGGCGTCACACGACATCCAGGGGTGTCATTTTTGTAATCAAATGACCCCCCACCCAAGGGTCATCGGGCCCATTTGGATAAGATGGAGAAGCTTTTTACATCCAAAACGTTTGTTCCTTCAACTCCAGCATTGGGTGCATCGATGCCCAAGGGCCATGGGGAGCCAATGAATACAGATCCTTTGTTGTCCACTTCTCTGCCGGGGTCCGAGAGAGAGAGGGGCCGGAGATAGGCCATCATCGGTGTCGTCACACTCCAGGATGTCGGGATTGTCTCCATCCTCAGCATCGGGGAAAGACCGGGCCGAGCACCTAGGGAATTCTCAGAAATATTGCCATCGGTCGCCATCATTGCATGGCACCGAACTCGGGTCGGCAGCAGCGACCACCATGATGCCCCTGTGGAGAGGGAGGCATCAACCTCTATCGAACCCAGGAGTCCCAGGCATTCCTCACCGATATCAATGCCGGGCTCTGAGGGAGTTCTGGTGATGCCTCTTCCTCCTCCTCCTCCATCCGTCTTGTCTTCGGCAGATTTTCAAGAGGAACTGGACCGCAGGGTGCAGCTGGCGGTGCTCCGAGTCCTTCAGGGCATCAAACCGCCGGCTCCACCGGTGCCTCCTCTGGTGTCAGAGCCCGCCCATGCGATGTTGGCACCGCTGCTGGAGCGCTTCAACATCCTGCTGGCCATCTTGCCCATGCAGCAGCTACTGGTACCTGGGGTCTATCGATACCCAGGGGCCACCGGGACCTCCTATCTCCAGAGTGATCCCCATTACAGGTTCCGAGGAGGAGGACAATGTGTTATGGCCTGGGGCACCATCGGGGGCCTTGGTACCATGCTTGGTGCTCACTGACCCGATTGCTGGTCTCTCGAGGACCTCGATGCCCGTGGTTCCCTCAGTGCCTTTAGTGCCAAAATTGAGAGGCTTGGGCAGGGGCCCTCCATGAGGGTCTCCAGGGGACTTTAGTGAGGAGGATGCCCCATATGATCCCTGGGGGGATGATACCTCGGAGTCTTCTTCGGATTATTCAGGGGATCTTCTTTCAGACCTGTCCCCACTGGAGGATCTAACCCTTGCAGGCTTTGTGCGGACTATGGTGGAGGCCATTCTTTTCCAGCTCCTGACGGAGGAGGATGCCCGTCACAAGACGCTGGAAGTTCTCCAGTTTATTGATGCCCCAAAGGAAGTAGTGGCTGTTCCCATCCATGACATTTTTAAGGAATTACTTCTTTGGGTTTGGGAACACTCCATCTCAGTGCTTCCAGTAAACTGGAAGGCAGATGCGGTCTACTTAGTACAGCGGGCCTTGAGTTTTGAGAGGCATCAGTTCCCACATCAATCAGTGGTGGTGGAATCTGCCCTCAAGAAGGCCAAGCGGTCCCATACCCATGCTTCTGCGCTTCCAGGTCAGGAGCATAGGATGCATTAGGTAGGAAGGTGTACCATGGCTGTGCTGATTGCCCGGATTGCTTCCTACCAGCTGCACATGACCCAATACACTCAAATCCTCTGGAAGCAGTTTTAAGAATTGTCAGAGCGCTTCCCCAGCAGCAGCAGGAAGCCTTCTTGGCAGTCGCCCAGCAAGGCTTGGAGTGTGGCAAAAAAGAGGTGCGTTCCACCCATGATGTGTTTGAGACGGCAGCTGGAGTGGCGGCAGCGGGCATCAGCGCCCATAAAATCGCATGGTTCCAAGCCTCAGATCTTCGTCCAGAGGTCTAAGAGAAACTCGCAGACTTGCCCTGTACTGGTGAGAATCTGTTTGGAGATAAAGTGAGGGATGCTGTGGCTCAGTTGAAGGATCACTTTGAGACCCTACAGCATCTCTTGGCCAGTATGTCGGACCCACTGTCCTCCGCCAGGAAATCCTTGCGTCATGGGACCAGGAGGACTTTCTATCGACAATGGAAATATTATCTTCCAGCCTCGCATGCCCATATGCTACGAGTTGGTTCTAAGGGCCAGTCTAGGCAGCAGCGGACCCCCCAGGCCTCAGCAGAGCCTTACTATGGGGTTTTGACTGGCTACGAGGGAACATAAGCCCCACGACTGTACCCTCAATGTTGGAGCCTCCAGTCCTTTGTGAACCGCTGGCCACAGGTTACCTCAGACCAGTGGGTCCTGTCCATCATTCGTCGAGGGTACAGATTGAACTTCCAGGGTGTCCCTGCGGGATCTCCCCCCCTGCCCGCTGTGGGACCAGTCCCCGCATCAGCAAATTCCTGGGAAGGAGCTCTCCACCCTTGTAATGGTTAGAGTAGTAGAACCCGTACCACTATGTCAGCAAGGGCGGGGGTTTTCTCCCGCTATTTCCTGATTCCAAAGAAAACGGGGGGGGGGGGGGGGGGGCTCTGCCTCATGTTGGATCTAAGGGCCTTTAACAATTTTCTGTGAAGAGAAAAGTTCAAGATGATCTTACTGGGCACTCTTGATTCCCCTCCTGCAAAGAGGGAGGCTTTGCTTTCTCGACCTAAAAGATGCATTCGCCCACATCGAGATCTTCCCCAGTTACAGGAAGTATCTGCGGTTCCTTCTGGGCAACAGATATTTCCAGTACAGGGTGTGGCTGTTCGGCCTTGCTTCACCAAATGCCTGGCTGTAGTGGGTGTGCACCTCCGCCGGCTGGAGGTGGACATGTTTCCCTACTTGGACGATCGGCTGGTCAAGAGTACTACCCAAGAGGGAACGCTTCGCTCCCTACGCTTGACCATTCAGGTGCTGGAGTTCCTCGGGTTTGTCATCAACTAACCAAAGTCCCATCTCACCCCATGTCCTCAGTTGAACTTTATTGATGCCCACCTGGACATGTTGCAGGCCTGGGCCTTTCTTCCTTGTGATCGAGCGCTGACTCTGGCGAGTCTAGTCCGCCAAAACCAACAGGTGTTTGCCAGGCTTCTGCTTTGCTTGCTGGATCACATGGCCACTTCTGTCCATGTTACTCCCTGGGCTAGCATGCATATGTGGATGGCTTAGTGGACCCTGCGATCTCAGTGGCAGCAGGCTGCCCTGGACGGTAGTGTACATGTTCGCATCACACCACCTCTCCAGACCTCTTTATCTTGGTGGGAGAGACTGCCCAATTTGGAGCAGGGGGTTCCCTTTCAGCTCCCCCCCCCCCCCCGACCCAGGATGTGCTTACCACAGATGCTTCCATCCTGGCTTGGGGTGCGCATGTGGACGGCTTCCGCACGCAAGTTCTTTGGTCCACCCAAGAAGCTCAATGCCAAATCAACTTCCTGGAGCTCCCGAGCGATCAGGGTCATGCTCTGAGCGTTCCGGGATTGCTTGTCCAGCTAGGCGGTCCTGGTACAAATCAACAACCAAGCGGTGATGTGGTACATCAACAAGCAGGGAGGTACGGGATCATTCCTCGTGTCAGAAGGCCGTCCAGATTTGGTCATGGGCTCAGTCCCTGAGCATGAAGCTCTGGGCCATGTACTTCACCAGGCCAGAGAATGTGGTGGCGGCCGGCTGAGTCGAGCATTCTGACCCCACTAGTGGTCCCTGGATCAAGCAGTGGCGGATCGCATCTTCTGCCTTTGGGGGATCCCAGATGACCTTTTTGCCTCCCCCTGCAACAACAAGGTGAGTCACTTCTCCCTGACCAGGGGAGATAGAAGGCCAGCTTCATACGCCTTTGCCCACCACTGGGGTGAGGGCCTTCTGTATGCATATCCTCCGGTGATGAAGACTCTCCTGAAGCTCCAATAAGACAGGGGACGATGATTCTCATTGCCCCTCATTGGCTGAGACAGGTCTGGTTCCTGCTCCTGCGGGATCTCTGTCAGAGAACCGATTGGTCTGGGGACATCACCTGACCTGATCTCACAAGATCAGGGCAGGCTGTGCCATCCCAACTTCAGGGCATTGTCTCTGATGGCCTGGATGTTGAAAGGCTAGTTTTGCAGCCCCTTGGTGAAGAAGCGTCTCATGGTTCGGTGGGGCTCTGTCCCCGGAGGGGGTTCCCCTTCCTCCAGGGGTTCTTAATCCTCATCCGAGTTGTCCGTGTCCCCGAAGGTGGAGCTTCTGGTAGGTGGGATTACTTCCCTGGGCATAGAGGGTCCCGGGATGTTGGTCACACACAGCTTAAAAGAGCTTGGTATCCTGGGCACAAGTGCCTCGGGGGAACCTAAGACGAACCCACTATTAGAGGGACTCCGTAAGACCTCCCGCCATTTCCCACTATTACATGCCATCCAGCAACTAATTGACCTGGAATGGGATGCCCCAGAAACTACTTTCAAAGGGGGCTGGGCTCTGGCAGCCATGTACCCTCTGGACCTAGCCGCCAAAGATCTCCTGGCATGTCCAAAAGTGGATGCCATGATCTGCGCAGTCTCGAAACGCACTACTATCCCGGTGAAGGGAGGAGCAGCACTCAAGGGATGCTCAAGACACATCTAGAATCTATCCTCAAACAGTCTTTTGACGTCTCCGCTATATCTTTACAGATTGCGGCCTGCTGTGCCGTGGTGACACGTGCCTGCTTAGCACAGACCAGGAACCACACTCCTGGGGAGGCCCTGGAACCAGCAGTATCATTCCTCGCGGACGCCGCTTCTGATCTGGTACGCACCGCAGCTAGAGGAGTCTCATCCGCCGTGGCAGCCAGAAGACAACTCTGGCTCCGAAACTGGTCGGCTGACCGCATCCTCCAAAACGAGACTCACAAGGATGCCTTTCAAGGGAACACTCCTGCTCGGAAGCAAACTAGAGAAAGTAGCCAACAAATGGGCGAGTCCCCACTGCCGCGGCTACCAGAGGACAGGAATAAGAGAAACCAGCGATCCTTCCCCTGAATCTCCAGGAGCAGAGGATCACAGCGCTTCAACCCATATAGAAGCACATATCAAGCAGCCCGCTCCGCAAGCCGGAGCCAGTCTTTTCAAAACAAGCACAATAAAAGGGGAGCCAGCTCGGGCTCAGGCCCCAGCCGCACCCCACAATGAAAATCAGCCAACCCATCCAAAGGAAGAAGCCATAGGGGGCAGACTTGCCCTATTCTACCAAATATGGGCCAAGATAACTTCGGACAAGTGGGTCCTAACCATCATTCGAGAGGGATATTATCTGGATTTCCACCACCTCCCTCCAGACAAGTTTGTGGAATCCCCCTGCCACGACCCTTCTAAGAGGATGGCAGTGGAAGCTACACTGACCAGATTGCTAGCTTTAGAGGCTATAACACCGGTGCCTCCACCACAAATAAATACTGGACATTATTCCATCTATTTTATCGTCCCCAAGAAAGAAGGAACTTTGAGACCCATCCTGGACCTCAAGGCGGTCAACCTTGAGGTCCAGGATGATTCCTCGCTTCCGCATGGAAACCCTACACTCGGTAAAAAGGCGATACAACCGGGAGAGTTCCTTACATCCCTGGATCTGTCGGATGCCTACCTACACATTCCGATCCATCAAGAGCATCAGCGTTTTCTATGCTTCTCGATCCTGGACCGTCACTACAAGTTCCGGGCATTACCTTTCGGGTTAGCCACTGCACCCCGGATGTTCACCAAGATCATAGTGGTGGTGGCAGCAACACTGAGGAAGGAAGGAATCCACGTGCACCCTTATCTAGATAATTGGCTGATCAGGGCAAAATCCCCAGAGGAAAGCCACCAGGCAACCAACAGAGTCAAAACTGTGCTGGAGAGCCTCGGGTGGGTGGTCAACACAAACAAAAGCTGCCTGCAGCCCTCCCAATCTCTAGAATACTTGGGAGTCCAGTTCGACACCAAACAAGACAAGGTCATCCTGACACCGACAAGGAGATCAAAACTGAAGACCCAGTTACGAACCCTGTTGAGCGAACTTCGCCGCACAGCATGGGATTACCTACAAGTCCTCGGCCTCATGGCATCCACACTGGAAGTGGTGCCATGGGCACGAGCTCACATGAGACCCCTACAGTGCTCACTACTATCACGATGGAATCCACTGTCCCAGAACTACATCGTACGTCTTCAGCTCCCAGACAGAGTTTGGGCCCAACTACGTGGTGGCTACAAGAAGCCCATCTGAGCCAGGGAACGAGACTATCCTCACCAACCTGGATACTACTCACCACGGATGCCAGCCTACGAGGATGGGGAGCACACTGCCAGGAGCTAACCGCCCAAGAGCAATGGAACAAAGAAGAGTCGGGATGGAACATCAATCGCCTAGAAGCCCAGGCAGTCAGACTAGCCTGCCTAAGGTTCAGTCACAGACTCTGAGACAAAGCGGTCAGAGTAATGTCGGACAACGCCACAACAGTGGCTACATCAACCGTCAGGGAGTAACCAGAAGCCAACAGGTGTCTCTGGAAATAGACCTCCTAATGTCATGGGCGGAAGTGAATCTTCAAGAGATCTCGGCCGTCCACATCGCCGGGAAAGACAACATCGCTGCGGACTACCTCAGCAGAGAAAGTCTAGATCCAGGAGAATGGAGGCTGTTGACCACAGCATTCCAATTGATAGTAAACCATTGGGGAACACCAATCATGGACCTCCTAGCAAACCGGTCCAACGCCAAGTACCCAGTTTTCTTCAGTCACAGGCGGGAACCCCAGTCCCAGGGAATCGATACCCTGGTACAGACCTGGCCACAGGAGACTCTGTTATACGCCCTCCCACCATGGCCCCTATTGGGCGCAATTATCCGCAAGATAGAACACCACAGGGGACCAGTACTTCTAGTGGCCCCGGATTGGCCAAGAAGACCATGGTACGCAGACATGCGAAGACTGCTGACAGGGAGCCCCCTTCCGCTACCTCCACACAGAGACCTGCTCCAACAGGGACCAATCCTCCACGAGGATCCAGCTCGATTCTCTCTTATGGTCTGGCCATTGAGAGGACTCGCCTAAGGAAGAGCAGATATTCGGGGGCAGTAATTGAACCCTACTCAGAAGCACGCAAGTTCTCCACATCCCTAACATACGTAAGGATTTGGAGAGTATTCGAAGCCTGGTGCGAGGACCGCGACATCATACCACGCTCAGTCAAAATTCCTGCGATTTTGGAATTCCTGCAGAACGGCCTACAGAAGAGATTGTCTCTCAATGCCATCAAGGTACAGGTGGCCGCATTATCATGCTACGGAACCAAGAGCGAGAGCGGCAGCATAGCCTCTCACCCGGATGTCTCCCGCTTTCTGAAAGGAGTCAAGCAGATCCGACCACCCCTGAAGTGGCCGGTGCCTCTTTGGAACCTCAACCTGGTCCTAGATTTCCTAGCAGGAACCTCCTTCAGACCTCTCCGCGGCCTGTCTCTCCGACTATTAACACTGAAGACAGCCTTCCTGCTGGCAGTCTGTTTGGTCCGTTGTATATCCAAGCTACAAGCACTGTCCTGCTGAGAGCCGTTCCTCAGACTCACCCCGGGAACAATCCAGTTACGCACAGTTCCGTCGTTCCTCCCCAAAGTGGTGTCTCACTTCCATCTCAACCAAACCATCTCGCTACCATCGCCAGATGAGCATAAGAATTCGGAAGAAGCTCGAAGTCTACGCCATCTCAACATGGGCAGACTCCTAGTCCAATACCTGGAAAGGTCGGAATCCGTACGAAAGACAGACCATCTGTTCGTCCTTCACAGCAGGAAGAAGCAAGGGGAAGCGGCCTCGCGAGCAAACATAACCCACTGGATCAAGGAAGTCATCAAGGCGGCCTACGTAGAAGCAGGCAAGCCACTGCCTTTACAAGTCAAGGCCCATTCTGCTAGAGCCCAGGCAGTGGAAACCAAGATGCTGTCACCCGCCGAGATCTGCAGGGCGGCGACATGGTCCTCCATCCACACCTTCTCCAAGTTTTACCGCCTGGATGTTCAGGCTCGGGAGGACACAGCAAGGGCAGTACTAAGTGGGTCACGGGCAGCCTCCCACCCGGTTTGGGAGTAGCTTTTATACATCCCATTGGTCCTGAGTCCATCTGCTACACGCTAGGAAATGGAGAAATTACTTACCTAATAATTTCGTTTTCCTTAGTGTAACAGATGGACTCAGCATCCCACCCACGGCTGCCGTTACTCATGGAATTCTCGGGGGACATCCCCGGGAGCGAGTGATTCACGGGTAAGCCATGCTTTCCTTCATCTAGGACACCCACCCTACCGGGTGTTGACGTTTCTCGGGTGATGGCACTGGCGGTCTCCAGCTATAACCAATTCAACCGGTTCAAATTAATTAAGTTAACCAAGTTATAAAGTTAATCAAGTTATCCAAATTATAAAGTTAATCAAATTATTCAGTCATGCATATATCCACAATGCTTTTCGAGGAGAATACTGAAGAGCTGCACTTCCTGCAGGGATATATGTACTAGGGCTGCCGTCAGATTGAAATCTGATCCGTCTCCAATTGCTATCAGGAGTACACTATACCCATTGGTCCTGAGTCCATCTGTCTACACTAAGGAAAACGAAATTATCAGGTAAGTAATTTCTCCATTAATGGAAGAAAGAAAGGAAAAGTAGTTTATATTAGGTTGGCATGTTCTTAGTACCTTAAGCACTCTTAGAATTTCCCTTTTTTGTTTTGGGCAGCCTGTAGCTTGGGTAATCACTCATGTGTGAGGACTACCATTCTGCTTGTTCCCGGAGTGTAAAGTAGGTTACTTACCTATAACAAATGTTCTTCAATGAACAGCAGGATGTCAGTCCTCAGGATTTTCTCCCACCTCCCCTGAGAACTTTCTCCATGCCTTAGCTTTATCATGGATTGAGGGGTCCTGCCTGGGAAACAGGGAAGTGACAACAACTGGTGACACCACCTATATGTGAGAATTAACATCCTATTGTCCATCAAATAACACCTGTAACAAATAAGTAACCTATTTTTACCCATGGAAGAAGATTTTTGAAAATTGCTATAATATATGCCATTGAATTGGCAATTGGTTGTATCTGCATTAAGTTATATTTACATGTTATATTTACATGTGTAAATTCTTTGAAAATTTACCTGAATATGAGACCACTGCATACATGGTACACAGAAGATTAAACTGAAAATATCATAATGTCTTTATATAGGTCTGCAGTGTGGAACATACAAATGGTGTAGAAACAACTCCAAAAATTATATTCACATAAATCTGCTATTGCAAAAAAAAAATTATTTTTAGTCAAATGCATCATCATATAATGGGAGTTAGCAATTCACTGAACAAAAGCTGTTGGACCTGTTACACCTATGAGAACCTATAAACTTTTCTGTTCAGAGAATTGGTAGCTCCTGCTATAAGAGAGTTCATTTACTCATCTAAAAATAATTTTTTGTAATATGTTTATGTGTACATAAATTTTTAAGTTGTTCTGGACTTGTGATATTAATGATGTTTTTTTTATGTTACTTGTTTTAGAGAGAACTACAGTGCAATCACACCTTGAGTATTGTATGTAAATTCTGGTCTCCCTGTCTCAAAAAAGATATAGCAGAACTAGAAAAGATATAGAGTAATGCAATAAAAATGATAATGGAGATGGAGATGAAACAGCTCCCTTATGAAGAAAAGCTAAACAGGATCTTTAGCTTGGAGAAGAGATGACTGAGATGGGATATGCCAGAAGCTTATAAAATCATGAATGGTGTGAAACAGTTTGATGGGGAATGATTAGTTATCCTTTCCAATAGATTACAAGAACATTCCATGAAACTAATTGGTCGCAAGTTTAAAATAGTATTTTTTTTTCAGTCAGCACACACTGAAGCTGTATAATTGATTGTCAGAAGATATAGTCAAGGATAACAGTATAGCTAGATCTAAAAAAGGTTTGAACAAGTTTCTGAAAGACAGGTCCATTAACAATTATGAGCCAGGCAAGAATGGCAATCACCTCTTCTGGAAGTAAATAACAGGAAACTGATCTCCCCATCAGGATATGCTGGGTATTTCCTATAGTGACTGTTATAATCTGGTATGGTTGTGGACCCTGGATTGTAGTGAGAGCTGAATCCACCCACAGGGAGGAGCCCTGTGGGGACTCACTACTATAGACGTGGCCTCAGCTGAGACAGACACAGAAGTAAGACACTTTAATAGACTGGAACATGGGTAATACCCACAGAGTGGAATGAAAAGACAGTCCAGAGTAGTAAGGTTGCTCAATGATGATATCCTGGTAGTGGCCCATAGAGTGGGGTACGCCAGGAACTCCTCTCCCAATGACATACCTCTCAGGGTAGATCCGGTAGTGGCCCGCAGCACGGGGGACGCCGAGAATCAGCAAATAGTAGTTCAGAGAGGTGCAGGAGGTCAGCAGAGCAAGGTAGATGATGGTACTCATTCCAAAATGTAGATGAAGGTAGCTGAGATGAGCACGGTAGTGGCTCGAGGTATGGGGTGCAACGGCGGTTTCGTCAGCAAGATGGTAGAAACGAAAAGCGTACTCACAAGGCTGAACTAGGCAGGATCCTGAACAAGGATAGATGGATTCTCCAGGCAGGAAAGCCCTCCGAGGAGCGTATAGCCAGAATGTGACAAGGCCCCCGAGGAGCGGGTACCTAAGGCGTTCTAAGTCCAGGAGTTCAGGAACGAGTTTAGAGTAGCAAAGTGAAGCGTCTCCAAGAGGAGTGGAATAAGCAGGAAGGAAGTCCTTGCTAACTCGTAGGAAGCATAGGCTGGATGGATTAAATACACTGGCGGGTGACGTCATGCAGAGGGGACACCCCGAGATTCCCGCCATGACGTGAATAAGAGAGGACCTGACACGTGCCCGAGGTAATCCCTGCTTCAAGATGGCGAATGGGATGATCTATGCCATCCGGGGATGTTGAGGAAGGTGGCGTTTGCAGGCTGAGGCCACCATGGCTCTGAGAATCGCTGGTGCAGGGAAAAGAGAGGTGAGCAGCAGAGGTCGCATCCGTCTGTGACCGGGCGCAACAGTACCCCCCTTCTTAGGGCCCCTTCCAGGGGGTTTCGGCTTCTTTGGATGAGTTAGATGAAATTGTCGAATTAGATCCTTGTCAAGGATGTTATTCGCAGGCTCCCAACTATTTTCTTCCAGTCCATATCCTTCCCAGGATATGAGGTATTCCCATTGCTTTCCACATTTGTGAACATCCAAAATGTCATCTACTTGGTACGTGATGTCCTCTTCAGCAGAAAGAGGTTGCGGGTCCGAAGTCTTTTTTGAAAACTCGGAGAGGATGAGTGGCTTCAAGAGAGATGCGTGAAAGGCATTGTGTATCTTCATGGAAGTAGGTAGTTGCAAGCTGTAAGTTACAAGTCCCAGGTGGCGGAGAATGGAGAAAGGCCCAATGTAGCGTGGAGTGAATCGAACAGATAGCAGCTTGAGACAGATGAATTTGGTACTGAGCCTTACCTTGTCTCCTGGTTGGAATTGGGGTGCTGCTCTCTGATGAGCATCATAACATTTCGTGGCCTGTTGTTCTGCCTTCTGCAAAAGGCCTTTGGTTTGTTCCCAGAGATGGTGGAGTTCTTCAGCCGAAGCCTGGGCTGCTGGAGATGAAACTGACAAGGAATTGGTAGCGGAGGTAATGGCCGATGGCCATACACTATCTGGAATGGTGTTGATCCAGTAGCGGCTGATGGATGCGAGTTCAGGGCGAACTCTGCCCAGAGGAGCAGTTCTGCCAGTCACTTTGTCTGGAGTTCACGTAGGAGCGGAGGAACTGTTTATGTGTACGGTTCGTTCTTTCAGTTTGACCATTTGATTGTGGATGGTATGCTGACGTCAGGTCTAAAGAAATATTGAATTTCTTACAAAGAGCTCTCCAGAACTTAGCCGTGAACTGTACACCTCTATCCAAGAGGATATGCATCGGCATGCCGTGCAGGCGAAAGATATGCCGTATAAACAGCTTTGCCAATTCTGGGGCAGATGGTAGTCCGGGTAATGCCACGAATTGCGCCATTTTCGAGAAGTGGTCTACTGTGACCCATATGGTGGTGTTTCCAGTGGACACTGGCAGGTCAACGACGAAGTCCGTCGCGATGTGCGTCCAAGGTTCCTCTGGAACTGGTAAAGGCTGGAGAAGACCCCAAGGGTGGCCGGCCAGAGGCTTTTGTCTTGCACAGGTGGCGCAAGATTCTTCGTACGCTCGTACATCCTCCTTCATTGAAGGCCACCAGTAGTGTCTTTCTAAGGTGGATAGCATACGGGCTTGCCCAGGGTGACCGGCTAATTGGGAATCATGAGCCCATTTAAGAAGTTTCTTTCTCAGGGTCCAAGGTACCACCGTCTTCCCAGCTGGAACGGAATGGGTAGCGGCCAGAATCACTTTATCAGGGTTGATTATATGGCGAGGTGCATCCGGAACATCTTCTGAAGTGAAGGAGCGTGAGAGAGCGTCTGCACGTGTATTCTTGTCAGCAGGGTGGTACTTGAGTAGAAAGTCAAACCGATTAAAAAAAAACCAATGGCCATCGGGCTTGTCTATGATTGAGTCACTGCGCATGACGCAGATATTCCAAATTTTTGTGGTCTGTGTATACAGTTATCTGATGTTGTGCCCCCCTCGAGCCATTGGCGCCACTCTTCGAATGCAAGCTTGATAGCCAACAGCTCTTTATCTCCTATGCCATAATTTCTCTCAGCTGGAGAAAAACGCCGGGAAAAAAAAAAGCAAGGGTGCAGTGAATGGGTATCACTGTTCTGGCTAAGAACGGCTCCTACACCGACATCGGAGGCATCAACCTAGACTATAAATGGACGTCGAGGGTCCAAGTGGGAAAGGCAAGGTTTTTTGAGAAAAGCCTCCTTGAAGGTTTGGAAGGCAGCAACAGCTTCTAGAGACCACTGCAAAGAGTTGGCTCCCTTCTTTGTCATGGCAGTAAGTGGTGTGCAGTCAAAGTAGAGAAGTGGTGGATGAATGTGCGATAATATTTGGTGAAGCTGAGGAAGCAGAGGAGTGCTTTGAGACCAGTGAGTTGAGGCCAGTCCTGTATGCTTTTGGTTTTTGCGGATCCACCTGGAAACCTCTACGGGACACAACATAGCCCAAAAAGGGAACAGACTCCTGGTGGAAGGCACACTTTTCAAGCTTAGCGTAAAGATGGTTATCCATAGTCTTTGCAGGACTCTGGCAGCATCTACCTGATGACTTTGTAGATCTTGGGAGAAAATTAGTATGTCATCTAAATACACAACCATGCATTGGTAAAGCATATATCGCAGAATCTCATTCATCATATTTTGGAATACAGCTGGAGCGTTACACAGGCCAAAGGGCATGACCAAGTACTTGAAGTGGCCATCGCAAGTATTAAAGGCCATCTTCCACTTGTCCCCTTCATGAATGCGGACCAGATTGTATATCCCTTTTTAGGTCTAGTTTCGTGAAAATCTTTGCTCCCTGGAGTCTGTCGAATAACTCTGAAATCAGAGGTAAAGGGTATCTGTCCCATATAGTGATTTCATTAAGTCCTCTGTAGTCTATACATGGATGAAGGGATCCATCCTTCTTGCCAACGAAAAAGAATCCAGCTCCGGCAGGTGACTTGGAAGGCCGGATAAATCCTTTTTGCAAATTTTCTTGAATATAGGCCAACATGGCCTCAGTCTCTGAGAGACAAAGTGGGTATACCCTTCCTCTAGGGGGCTCTGAGTCAGGCTTTAAATTAATAGCACAGTCGAAGGACCGGTGTGGTGGTAATACATCTGCTTCCTTTTTCGAAAACATGTCTTGAAGTGACGAGTACTGTGGTGGCAAACCTGGGAGAGAAGTAGTGGTTGACATGCAGGGCATAGGTGTTATTTTCTTCAAGCATCTGTCGTGGCAAGCCACTCTCCATTGGGATAGTTCCAGGGTGCCCCAGTCAAACTGGGGTGTATGGTCTTGCAGCCATGGTAGGCCAAGTACTACTGGATGAATAGCTTTGTCAAGGACCAAAAATGAGATGGTCTCGGTATGAAGAGAACCAGTGCGCAGGCATATCTGTTGCGTGGTGTAGGAAACCTCTCCTGGTAGTGGCGCTCTGTGAATAGAGGAGAGAAGCAGTGGACTTGGTGTCGGAACAATAGGAATCCGAAGATGTGCCACCAGTCTTTTAAGTATAAAATTGCCAGCTGCTCCAGAATCAACAAGTGCAAGAGTCTGAAATTCAAGAGTCCCGGAAATTATTGAGACTGGGAGAGTCAGTGGAGGAGATGGTGTAGTAAGACCTTGGAAGAGTCCTCCCATGGATCCTAGGTCTGCATGTTTCCCGGACAGATGGGACCGGATTGAACTACAGGGCCAGGTTGTCCACAGTACATATAGAGACCTAATCTCTTACGGTAGCGCCTCTCCTTGACAGTTAGATGGCTGCGGCCTAATTGCATGGGTTCATCTTCAGTGATAGCAGACTGCCGAGTCTGAGTTGCAGGTGTTGGTCATGAGCGCATTCACTCTGATGAATGTTTCTTGGGACTCTTTACCTCCGATGAACGTTCATGCAGGCGGTGATCAATTCTGCCTGTAGGGTCAGTGAGTGAATCCAAAGTGTCAGGCAAATCACGTGCTGCCAATTCATCCTTGATGCGGGAGTGAAGGCCTTCTAGGAAAATTGCATGTAAGCACCCCAGGTCCCAATGAAGCTCTGAAAACATGGTCTTAAATTCAATAACAGAGTCCGGAAGTGGCTTAGCTGCTTGTTGGAGGTGTAAAAGAGTAGATCCAGCAACACTCTTGCGAGCTGGGTTGTCAAATACTGACTTGAAGAGAGCAAGAAAACCTGGCAAGTCACTGGGGATTGGGTCATTGCGTTCCCAGAGAGATGAAGCCCAGGCCAGGGCTTTCTCGTTTAAAAGAGACAGGATATACATAGTCTTGGGAAGTAAATTGGTTGTAGCGAGAAATGCATACAGCACTGGTTGAGAGCCCCTACACAACAAGGGGTCTCCTGAGAAGCGAGTGGGGGCGGTAAAGGTACTGTAGTTCATGTGGAAACCACTTGCGATGAAGCATCTTCATCAGACGTAGTAGAACTGTTCAGATCGGGGAATTCAACTAATTAAAAGCATTAGCCAATGTCCTCTAAGGTCCTTTGTTGTTCAACAATAGATTGGGCCAGCCTAGGAAATGACCTGCAGGGCTGAGACCTGAGCCGGGTCCATGCAGTTAGCAATCTGTTATAATCTGGTATGGTTGTGGACCCTGGATTGTAGTGAGAGCTGACTCCACCCACAGGGAGGAGCCCTGTGGGGACTCCACTACGATAGGCGTGGCCTCAGCTGAGATGGACACAGAAGTAAGACACTTTATTAGACTGGAACGTGGGTAATACCCACTGAGTGGAATGAAGACACAGTCCAGAGTAGCAAGGTTGCTCAATGATGATATCCCCTGGTAGTGGCCCACAGAGCAGGGTACGCCAGGAACTCCTCTCCCGATGACACACCTCTCAGGGTAGATCCGGTAGTGGCCCGCAGCTCGGGGGTACGCCGAAAATCATCAAGTAGTAGTTCAGAGAGGTGCAGAAGGTCAGCGAGAGCCAAGGTAGTTGATGGTATTCATTCCAAAGTGTAGATGAAGGTAGCTGAGATGAGCACAGTATGGGCCCGAGGCACGGGGTACACCAGCGGTTTTCATCAGCAAGATGGTAGAAACAAGAAGCGTACACACAAGGCTGAACTAGGCAGGATCCTGAAACAAGGATAGATGGATTCTCCATGCAGGAAGGCCCTCCGAGGAGCGGATAGCCAGAACGTGACAAGGCCCCGAGGAGCAGGTAACTTAAGGCGTTCTAAGTTCAGGAACTAGTTCAGAGTAGCAAAGCGAAGCATCTCCAAGAGGAGTGGAAATAGCAGGAAGGAAGTCCTTGCTAACCTCGTAGGAAGCATAGGCTGGATGGATTAAATACACTGACGGGTGACATCATGCTGAGGGGATGCCCCCCGAGGTTCCCGCCATGATGTGAATAGAGAGGGCCCTAGGTAATCCCCATTTCAAGATGGCAGACGGGATCTCCCATGCCATCCCGGGGATGCTGAGGAAGGCGGTGTTTGCAGGCTGAGACCGCCATGGTTCTGAGAATCGCTGGTGCAGGGAAAAGAGAGGTGAGCAGCAGAGGTTGCAGCCATCTGCGACTGACAGGAGCAAACAGTGACCTTGGCTTGGCCATTGTCTTTGACAGGATATTGGGCTCAGCATGGCACCACTTACATTCTTACACTTGGTATCAATTACTCTTGTAGGAAGTGGGGGAACAAGTGAATAAGGGGATCAGAAGGTGCATTGGAGTGACAGGAAAGAGTGGGGTTTGGAGTGTTGAGAGAATCAGGGTGAGAGGCAGATTATGAGGGAATAGCAGGGGATGAAGAGAGAGGGTATCAGAGGGAGGGTAGTGTGAGTGAGGTGACCAGGGGGAACTGGGAGAGTAAGTGAGGGAGAAGGGCGAGAAGGGATTGGGTTAAGGAGAGGGGTGTGAATGAATCATTCCTCCGGATCCTGGATTCCCCCTTCTCCCCTCCTCTCTTTTCTCCTTCCTCTCCTTCCTGATTTATTAGTTACTGAAACTTGTATTCCATAACCTTCAACATGATTCCCCATATCCCCTCCTTTGAGCCTCCATTTACCCCTCCTAGCTGAAGATTCCTTCTCCATTTTCCTCTTCTGAAATCCCTTTTCTCTATCCCCCTTTTCCTTTCCCAGCACCATCACTAAGATCCCTTCCCCCTAAAAAAGTACCAAATAAATTAACTAGATGCAGAAATGTCAGAAAATGACTATTTTTGTAAAGTAGAAATGTACATTAATATGCAAAATTATGAAAAATTGTTTTTATTTAGATTTAGCTGATGCCTTCTCATTGGTAGCTCAAGATGAGTTACACTCAAGTGGAGTAGGTATCTCTACGTCAGTGCGGCAGAATGTCAGATACCTTGCAGCTGAATATGCCCTTGAGATGAAGAAAACTGGAGGTTGTGGTTATGCTGTTTTTCACACTTAGCATATATGTATTTTGATATCCCAGTAAAGCTTTTATCTCATAATGGTCCCTTATATTTTTTAAGAGACACAATGGCGGGAACATGTCACAATTTAGGCACCCGCTGGTCTGAGACTCTCCTGAGCAAATGTCCTACTGGGTGAATCCCTTTGAATTTTGTGATGAAGGACATGGAACTGAAAATGTAAGGAGAGAGTCAGTGATAGGGCATCCCATCACCTTACCCCGGAGTATTGGCATAAAAATATGCTTGGAGGTTGAGAGGTGGTATCTTTTGCTCTTACTCATGTGATAGGATTTTAAGTGTTTCTCTTTTTCTCCGAGGAAAAGCAGGATGGTAATCCTCATTCAAGTGGCATATTCAGATGGAGCCCCGATGCGAAAAACTTATGTCAAAGTTTCTAGAACTTTGACTAGGCACACTGAGCATGCCCTATACCACGCATCCATGCAGGGTCTCTCTCTAGTCTCTCTTTTTCCGTGGAGCTATAGGCCTTGCAGCGTGAGCAAGCTCACTTTGGCTGTTTGTGGCCTTGTGGAAAAAAGTTCTTTTTCTCACGTTTTTCGCTTTTCCATCACTGGGTCCCTCTCGGTACCATTCCTGTAGTGCCCCTAGTCAGGCTTTTCCGTGATTCAGATAAGTTTTTTTTCGCGGTTGATTCCCCATGGCAGCAGTGCATCATGTATGCAGGCCATCAACGTCCCCCGCAGTCGTCTGCACTTAGTGCCCCTTTTGTTTCATCCAACATGGCCACATCTTGTTTTCAGCGATGCCCCAGGTACCCAAGGATCATGTCCATCAGAGATCCGCATGATCTAAAGCCAGAAGAATGCTGGGCTGCATAGAGAGAGGAATATCGAGTAAGAAAAGGGAAGTGATTATCCCCTTGTACAGGTCCTTGGTGAGACCTCACCTGGAGTATTGTGTTCAGTTCTGGAGACCATATCTCCGAAGAGACAGAGACAAGATGGAGGCGGTCCAGAGAAGGGTGACCAAAAAGGTGGAAGGTCTTCATCAAATGACTTATGAGGAGAGATTGAAGAATTTAAATATGTACACCCTGGAGGAAAGGAGGAGCAGAGGTGATATGATACAGACTTTCAGATACTTGAAAGGTTTTAATGATCCAAAGACAACGACAAACCTTTTCTATAGAAAAAAAAAAAAATCAGCAGGCTGCAGCCGGACTGTGTCGCTGGGTACTTGTTGGAGAGCCCGTGAAGTTTCCTGGATAATTACCTGGTAAAGGATTTCCTGTATACGGCCTGGAGAGGAAGTGACGTCGACACCCGAGGGAGGAGCCGGAGAGGTATAAAGATCATCCTCCGGCGCGACGCCTAAGCCGCGCGTGGCCAAGGGGCGCGCGGCTTTTCCCGGCTTAGCCCGGGTTGGAACGGATTGGAACGGGACTCTTGCTGGCTGCAACCAAATCAGAACCTCATAAGCTAAGTAACTTTTGTCTATTTGGGACCAATCGGACTGGGTACCTTGGGGATTAGATGGTTTTGATTTTTGCCATGCCTCACACAAAGAGGAAGGCAAAACTGAGGGAAACCTCATTGACATCTACACCAAGCAAGATGATCCAACCCAGTATTAAAGATTGTTTCCAGGGCCCATCCACACTAGCACCGGAAGCGGCCGCTTTAAGTGTAACTCAGGAGCAGGAGAAAAGCTTACAGGCCACTGAAACATCATTAACACCCGGTGCCCCAGTCAAGCCAGCCCCTCCCTTCAAAGGAGTGATAGATGTCTCTGGTAGCATGAGAGAACATTCTTATGCGGAATACAAGGACATTTCTTTTTCAGCAATTGAAGGGGATAATGGGCAATAATTCAGCCAAAAGGGGAAGTGCTGCGGGATAATGTTAAAGAAATACCTATTATAATACCAACACAATTCTCCATGGAAGAACTGGGGGCAATTATGGTAAATGTTCAGAAGTCTATAGTTAATTTAACAAAGACAGTCCAAGAAGCTCTAAAAAATAATTCTTACCTAGAAGAAAAAGTAGTTAATTTGGAAAAAAAAAAGTAAAATCCTCTGATATACAGATTGGAGAAGTTCAGAAAGTCCAATCTAATTTGATAAAATCACTGGGGGAGACTGAAGCAAAGATTGAGTTTTTAGATAACCAAAATAGGAAATTCAACCTGAGAGTGTTGAATTTCCCTAAAACACCTTTAGCCCTCTGAGGGGATTTATTCAATAGTTACTTAAAGAACATTCTGAAGTATACTAATAGTAATATTCCTGTGTTATCAAAAATTTACTATCTCCAACAATTTCAAATAAAGAGAAAGATTTATAGATCCAAGAAAACTTCGACTTAACTGATTTCTTAGAAAAATCATATGAGGCACGAATTGAATGCAGAGCAACGTTACTAGTCCAATTTACCTCTCTTAATGAGAGAGATACAGTATTAAAGTTGCACTTCAAATATCAGAAACAAGAATTTTATGGATTTCCGATAAGAATTTTTCCTGACGTTGCTCGAGGGACCCAAAACAAGCGAAAAAGTTTTATATCCTTGAGAAAAGAAGTGATTGATAGAGGAGCACAATTCACTCTAAATTATCCATGTAGATGCATTGTAAGATATAAAGATAAAAGGTATAGCTTTACTAATCCTGATCAGCTTAAGAAACATCTAGATAATGTACCCTTAAAAGCTGTATTAAATGGGGAAGAAATTTTTCAAGTGGAAGAGGGAAATAGATAAGTAGTGGTAATAGTAATTTCTTGTTTGATGCTCCAATTATTTAATCTGGCTAAGGGGTTCTAAATTTCCTAAAGATTTCCTGTGTAAATGGAGGCTACTACGACACTGTTTGATATTTTCTATTGAATATACTTTTGTTTAAAGTTCTGAAAATTGTGAAATTATAGTTCTCCCTATGGTGTGTATTTTAATATTATGAAAACACAATAAAAAGAAAAGAAAAAAAATCAGCAGAACCAGGGGTCACGATTTGAAGCTCCAGGGAGGAAGATTCAGAACCAATGTCTGGAAGTATTTCTTCACGGAGAGGGTGGTGGATGCCTGGAATGCCCTTCCGGAGGAAGTGGTGAAGACCAGAACTGTGAAGGACTTCAAAGGGGCGTGGGATAAACACTGTGGATCCATAAAGTCAAGAAGCCGTCAATGAAGAGTGGGTGGCTCGCCGGAATGATGGCTACTGCCTGAAGATAATACCCTTATTCAATAAACATACACATGGTTACTGTGACTCCAACATCGCTCTAAGCTTCAACAGCAAGAGGAAATGTGGAAAAAAGGATTTGCACTCACAAAGCGGGGAGTAGCTGGCTTGTTACGGCGGTTACTACCCCAAACCAAATAAGCCTGATACTTCACTTTCAATGCATATCCAGCATAGCTCTCTGCTTCAACGGCAGGGGAGAAGAAAAACTGATACTTCACGCATATCCAGCATAGCTCTCTGCTTCAACGGCAGGGGAGAAGAAAAACGGATACTTCACGCATATCCAGCATAGCTCTCTGCTTCAACGGCAGGGGAGAAGAAAAACGGATACTTCACGCATATCCAGCTTAGCTCTCTGCTTCAACGGCAGGGGAGAAGAAAAACGGATACTTCACGCATATCCAGCATAGCTCTCTGCTTCAACGGCAGGGGAGAAGAAAAACGGATACTTCACGCATATCCAGCATAGCTCTCTGCTTCAACGGCAGGGGAGAAGAAAAACGAATACTTCACGCATATCCAGCATAGCTCCCTGCTTCAACGGCAGGGGAGAAGAAAAACAACCAATAAGGGCTGAATAACATAGTCTGGGTAAAACAAATAAGCATGGGTGTAGCTTGCTTATTGCGGCGGTTACTACCCTACTACCCCTAACTAATCAAGCTTAATATTTCACTTGGATGCAGCTCCATCACTGCTCTCTACATTAATGGTGGGGGTGGAAGGGAAATAGAACCAAAGAGCTAAGAGAAACAGATAAGTATGAGAAAAAAATGTGTGAAGCTTGCTGGGCAGACTGGATGGCCGTTTGGTCTTCTTCTGCCGTCATTTCTATGTTTCTATCTGTTTCTATATGTTCTCTGACTGTGGGGGCATTGTATGATATCCAGGGTTGCCGCTTATGCTCTCATATGACCCCCGAAGGGGCATCTGCTTCGACTCAATAAGATAGATCAGCTCTTTGGGTCAAAGAAATCCAAATCATCAGCATTGGCGTCATTGGCATCGAAAGGCCAAAGAGCGGCACCGATGCACATCGAGCCATCAACATCTGTGGGACTGTCAATGCCGTCAGGGACGCCGAAGACCGACCACTGCTGATTTCCTCCAGGCCGAGGACATCTGGTTCCTCGGCAATGGGGAAAAACCGGGCTGAGCATCGAGGGAAGCCAAAGAAGCGTTGGCACCAGTCATCCTCGGCACGCGATGCCGGGCACAGGGATGCACCGGCTTTTGCCACGATACCCCCAAAGTGACCCTGCGGTGAGGAGTGCCAGTCCTCCATCAGTGCCAGGGGTCCACGACAATCTCCATCAATCCTGTTAGTCACCGATCCACCTGAGTATCCGAAGATCAGACTAACCCTCCTTCCTCCCAGTTGGTTTTGGCATCGACATCATTTGAGGAGAAGCTGGAACGCCAAGTCCAGTTGGCAGTGACCGGGCGCTGCAGGGCTTTGGTCCTGTGGCACCAGACCCAGTGCCGCACTTCCTCGTACTGCTTCTGGAAAAGCTCAGTGTGCTCATCGGTGCGTTACTCACCCAGCTGGCATTGGTGTCCTGGTTAGCATCGGTGCCCAGCAGGGCACCAAGGCCTTCTCCAACCAATAAAGTGGTCGTCGCCAGTTCCAAGGAGAAAGAAGCTCCACTGAGGCTGGCAGAGACACCAAGGCCTGCCACCCCCATCCAGTTTTACTGGTGCCTGCATCTCTGGATGAAGGCCAGGCACTTAGGGGACCCATCCCTTGTTGCTTACAGTGAGGATGAGGATGTATGTGATGCCTGGAGGGATGATGCTTTGAAGTCTGGCTCCAAGGGTCTCCCATTACTCTTCTTCTCCAGAGGAGTGAAGGAAGTCTCTGCCTGAGAACTTGACCTTTGCAGGGTTTGTGAGGATGATGGTGGAAGCCATCCCATTTCAGCTATTAACTGAGGAGGATGCCAGGCACAAAATGCTTGAAATCCTCAAGTCTGTGGAGCCTCCAGAGGAGATTGTGGCAATCCCGTGCACGAGATCCTTAAAGAGCTGCTTCTGAGGATATGGGAACACCCCCTCACAGTGCCTCCTGTTAAGAAGGCAGACGGGGTCTACTGAGTCCAGAAGGTGCCAGAATCGATAATAATCAGCTGCCCCACCAGTCGGTGGTTAAATCCACCCTCAAGAGGACCAAGTGCTCTCGGTCCCATTCCTCGGGGCCCCTGGGGAAGGACCATAGAGCGATGGACACTCTTGGGAGGAAGGTGTTTCAAGGCACCATGCTCATTGCCTGCAGCGCTGCCTACCAGTTCCACATGAGCCAATACTTGCGGGACATCAGGAAGCAGGTGCAGTAGGTGACACCCTCATGTGACTGGTGCATAAGGGCCTGGAGTGCAGAAAACATGAGATCCGAGTGATCTGCAATGTTTTTGAAATGGCATCAAGAGTGTTATCGTTTTGAGGTGTTGAAGTGGATTCTTGGGTACTGCGATGATGGCCACTCCCATGGGGAGGAGCCCCTTGAGGAACCGCAGTACTAGGCTAGACTCTATACACGCAGACACAGAGAATTTGTATTTATTTTACAGCTTGATGGTACTGCCCGGGGTAGACAGCAGTGAAGTTAACTCAGTAGAAATCCCAGGGGTCCTCGGCAGAGGAGACCAGTCTCACATTTGAATAGATGAAAGGCAGTGCAGGGTAGCAGAGGCAGGTCCCGGATGTAGACTCTGAAGTTGAAGGTGAGACAGACTGAGAGAGTTAGTACTCACTGAGTAGTAAGCTATATTGATGAAAATCCTGGCAGGCAGAAGCAGATCAGATGCAGGCACCAGAGTAGGGAGAGCAGGCCCTCGAGGAGTGAGTACCCGGTTTTCCAGATAGGTACCTGAAAGAGAGCAGAAGGGCCCCCGAGGAGCGGGTACCCAGGTTAGCGATGAATTACCCCGAAGGGCAGAGAGAGAGCTTCCAGCAGCAGCTGGGAAGCAGCAGAGCAGCTTAGACCGGAGGCTTTCCAATCCTTGCTGTTTATTAGCAAACGAAGGGCAGGCTAAATACCAGGATGTGATGCCATCGCTTGGAGATGCCCCCGAGGTTC
The DNA here is from genome assembly GCF_901001135.1 of Rhinatrema bivittatum. NCBI lineage: Eukaryota > Metazoa > Chordata > Amphibia > Gymnophiona > Rhinatrematidae > Rhinatrema > Rhinatrema bivittatum. The sequence goes on along the minus strand of NC_042615.1, from coordinate 504,037,514 downwards.
CCGCCATGACGTGGATATAGATGTGGGTGGCGCGCGCGCACCCTAGGAGGCCCTCAGGAAATCATGGCGAACGCCGCTGCTGATCCAGGGACGCCAGAGAGAGTGGCATGAAGACGCAGCAGCAGCAGCCATCTTCCCAAGGCTTGAGGAGAGAGAAGGAAGAAAGGTGAGGCCCAGAAGTCGAAGCCGTCTGAGACCGACAGACGCAACAAAGAGTCTGCAGTGAGAATCAGCACCCGCAGATTGGCATGGCTGCGGGCCTCGGACCTCCAACCAGAGGTACAGGAATGACCTTGCTGACGTGCCATAAACTGGGGAGAATCTCTTTGGCAATAGGGTGAGGGACACTGTGGCCCAACTTCGAGACCACCATGAAACACTACAATAACTCTCCATGAGCACTCTGGATCCGTCTTCTTCTAGGAGGCCACTGAGACTAGAGGCAAGGAAGTCTTTGTTTCGCCAAAGGAAATATTATCCTCCACCCTCTTGCTCCTGTCAACACCATCAGGGCTCCCTTGGCCACCCCAGGCAGCAGAGAGCCCCCAAGCCCCAGCCAGCACCTCAGTCAATTCCAGGGACGGGTCATAGGGAGCATAAGCCAGTTGCCCATACCCAGGACTGTGAACCCTCCGGTCAGGGGCAGGCTGTGGTTCTTTTCAAACCAGTGGCCCAGTATGACTTCCGACCAGTGGGTTAGCGAATCAGATATTCTGCCTCTGGGAGAGCCCAGACCTAGATCTGTTCGTGTCCCCCTGCAACAGGAAGGTGCCTTGGTTCTGCTTCCTGTACAGGTCAGACAGCAAACCAGCCTTGGACACCCTTGCCCATCACTGGGGCAAGAGTCTTCTGTATGCATATCCTCAGATCCCCTTAGTGGCAAAGACTCTCTTGAAGCTTCGCAAGGACAGGGGAACTATGATTCTCATAGCCCTCTATTGGCTGAGACAGGTTTGATTTCCACTCCTACTGGAGTTGTCCAGCCAGAGACCGATCAGTCTGAGGACTTCCCCAGATCTCATCACACAAGATCAAGGCAGGCTGTGGCATCCCTACCTCTAAGCCCTATTGCTCACAGCCTGAATGTTAATCCCGCAGCCACTTAATCTTTCAGAGGATGTATCTCAGGTCCTGATGGCTTCTAGAAAGCCTTCCACTATAAAGTCCTATGGACTGAAATGGAGAAGGTTTTCCATGTGGTATGAGCAGAAGGCCCTAGATCCATTCTCCTGCCCCACACATAAACTGCTTGATTACCTTCTACACCTTTCAGAAGCTGACTTAAAGACCAACTCCATTAGAGTTCATCTCAGTGCAATAGATGCATACCACCAAGATGTGGATGGTACGCCCATCTCTGTACAGCCAATAGTTGTATGTTTCATGCAGGGCCTGCTTCAGTTGAAGCCTCCCCTAAGGCCTCCCACTGTGTCTTGGGACTCAACTTGGTTAGCTCAGCTTATGAAAGCTCCTTTTGAGACACTGCACACCTATGACCTGAAGTACCTGACCTATAAGTTCATATTTTTGGTGGAGGTCACCTCAGAGTGCAGGATCAGTGAGTTGTAGGCCTTAGTGACTTATCCACCTTAAATTTTATCATGATAGGGTGGTCTTGCATACACCTCCTAAGTTCCTGCCTAAGGTGGTATCGGACTTCAATCTTAACCAGTCCATCATCCTACCAATATTCTTTCCCAGGCCCCATTCGCACCAAGGTGAATGAGGACTACACAAGCAAGCCTTAGCCTTCTATCTGGAGCGGACAGAAGCCATAGACAGTCCACCCAACTTTTTATTTCTTTTGATAAGAAGAGGTTGGGCATTGCTGTTACCAAACAGACACTATCCAGTTGGCTAGCAGATTGCATCTTCTTCTGTTATGCCCAGGCGGGACTGAATTTGAGGGGGTCATGACAAGGCTCATTCTGTCAGAGCCATGGCAGCTTCGGTGGCACACTTGCAAGCAGTTTCCATGGAGGAGGTCTGCAAGGCTGCGATGTGGAGTTCTCTGCACACATTCACATCTCATTACTGTCTGGATAGGGTTGGCCGACACAGCAGTAGGTTTGGCCATTCTGTCCTTTGGAACCTGTTTGAGGTGTAGAACCCAACTCTTCCCGCCTAAGGCTTGTTGCTTGAGTTCAGACTGTCTACCCCTCTGTTACCAACAGCACCTGTAGTTGTCTACCTGTTGGCACCTGGTTAGGTGTCTGTTGGTCCCCTTTTGTGTTGGGGAGCAGCCTGTAGCTAGGGATTCACCCATGTGTGAGGACTATCCTCCTGCTTGTTCTCAGAGAAAGCAGTTACTTACCTGTAACAGGTATTCACCAAGGACAGAAGGATGTTTGTCCTCACAAAATCTGCTAGTCACCCAATGGCGTTCGGTTTTCTCATATATTTTTTAAATTTTAATTGTAATTCTTGTGTTACAAGACGGAAGAGGGACCCCACGTGGACGCATGGTATAGGGCATGCTGGGCATTGTTCATTGTGCCTTGTCAAATCTCTAGAAACTTGACATAAGTTTTCCACATCGGGCCTCCATCTGATGATATCACCCATATGTGAGAACTAACATCCTGCTGTCCTCGGAGAACACCTGTTACAGGTATGCAACTGTGCTTTCTCCATGAACAAGCAGGACAGAAATCAGCCACACAAGTTGGACAGCGCTGAGATAGAAAAAAAAGCTATCTCATTGCTCAGAAAACTACTCGGGATATTCCTGCACAGCTGGTATCACCATACAAGTCTTCTCAAACTTTGTTTTCTTCCACTTGTGTAAAAGAATGTTTTACTCTTCTCTCTTCAAGCAGCTCATTGAAATTCTTGTGTTTATTTTTGTTTCGTTTAACAAAGTTTTTTGGGGTTTTGTTTGTTTGTTTGTTTGTTTGTTTGTTTTGCAAGTCTCCAAAAAAAATGTATTTTAAATTTTTAGTAGTGTTATGTTTTTTCTAAAAATTGTTTGACATCTCCTTAGGCAAACTAGTCTTTAAAAGATGCCCTCACTGCTCCTACAAGATGTCTTTGTCTAGGTCTGGGCTATGATGTACCAAACTGTGCTGCCTATGCCTGATTGTCCCCCAGGTCAAGAAGATCTAGAAGCTACACATTAAAAGAATTCTTAAGTTCTCCTCAAGCTTCTGGATTAACTCCACCAACTATGGCCAAAATAAAAAGACCAGAGCCCTTATGACTCAGAGAAGTATCAGCACAGGTGCCATTTATTCCTCCTCCAGGAAAGAGGAAGAAAGTTATGCTTTCCAGTGCTGAAGCATGCAGGAGCCAGAACAGGCCCTGTTGCTATGCACAACGTGTCAATTAACAGATAAGTGACTTTGTTGCCACTATCTACAAGTAAATGTATTGTATTCTTGTCAGAATCGCAAAATCTCAGCACAGAGATTCAGATATCAGGGCTGAGCTGACAAATTAATTCTGAATTTACTCCAGGCAAACAATGCCAATTCTAGTTCTAAAGTTTGACAGTTCTTTTACTGGAATCCTTCTACCCCCCACAAGCAAGAACATCACCCCTTTGTGAGAAAAATGCAGCTTGACTTCATCAAGAACTAGACTCCACCTCCTCCATCCCGCTAGAACAGATGATTTCTATTTTGGAGTCCATGGTCCCAAAATCTGAAACTCAGTCCACTATTCTGCCTTATTAACCAGAATTGATGCATACTAAATCATTAAGGCTCAGGGTTTCCCTTATTCCATGGATAACACAACTTCAGAAGATCCACCTGTGGTGTTGATTGATTAAAGCAGTAATCAAAGTCATGTTTTGCATAATCTATGAAAACTTCATTGGTTACTTATCAATGTCAGAATTAGATTTAAGGTTCTTATTATAAATTTTAGATGTGTACATTGGTGACAACCTAAATATTTTGCAGAAGTTTTGGTAAAATGTGAGCCTATTGCAGTTTTCTCAACAGGCATTGATGGACCTAACCAGGCCTGGCAGATTTAAAGCTGATAATTACTCATCACACAGTCTTTAGTTGTTATGGGCCACTGCTATGCAATGGGGTTACATTTGAAGGTTAGAACTGAGTTGAACAACACAATGTTTTAAAGCTGGCTAAGTCATGGCTTTTGCCTCTTCTTTAGATAATCGAATTATAAGTGGGTGGGGATGGTGAGGAGTAGTGATCTGTGGAAATTTTTTTATTGTCAGGATATTTATATTTCAGTTTTGTACCACACTTTAATGTATGATTAAGTGTGTGTAGTCAAGTATTGCAAAAGTAAATACTTCTCTTTCATACCATTCTGATGCTGATGAGACCACAGCTCTTCTATCCACAGCCTCCTGGACGTACATCTCCACCGAATGATCTTATCCTGCTTTTTTCCAAAAAATGGCAAAAGTAATTCCATTTACTTTAGAGGAGATGGAACCAAGGGAAGATCTATTTGGTATACTAAACTATATCCAAGCTCTAAAACAAGTTGCTGCTTTTCTGGTTCAGAGTATTGCAAGATCTCCAAATAAGGATGTCGCAGATACCCTTTTCTCCATTGCCAGTAGCAACGAAGTTAGACCTCAAATATAAAGTTCAACCTTGTCCTGATCATCAAGTGGTACAGCTCCCTCATGAGTCAGTAGTAGTGGAACTAACTTTGAAAAAAGCAAAGTGTTCCAAGACACATTCCAGTAGTCCCCTGGGAAAAGATGCCAAGTTATTAGACACCAAGGCACTTATATGTTTCCAATCAGATATGTTAACATCCAGAATAACTGCTTATCAACTATATAGAGTACAATATATATACTGTATGTATAAATGCTGCAAGACATATTTATAAATGATCTGGAAAGAAATACGACGAGTGAGATAATCAAATTTGCAGATGACACAAAATTGTTCAGAGTAGTTAAATCACAAGCAGATTGTGATAAATTGCAGGAAGACCTTGTGAGACTAGAAAATTGGGCATCCAAATGGCAGATGAAATTTAATATGGATAAGTGCAAGGTGATGCATATAGGGAAAAATAACCCATGCTATAATTACACAATGTTGGGTTCCATTTTAGGTGCTACAACCCAAGAAAGAGATCTAGGCGTCATAGTGGATAACACATTGAAATCGTCGGTTCAGTGTGCCGCGGCAGTCAAAAAAGCAAACAGAATGTTGGGAATTATTAGAAAGGGAATGGTGAATAAAACGGAAAATGTCATAATGCCTCTGTATCGCTCCATGGTGAGACCGCACCTTGAATACTGTGTACAATTCTGGTCACCGCATCTCAAAAAAAATATAATTGCGATGGAGAAGGTACAGAGAAGGGCTACCAAAATGATAAGGGGAATGGAACAGCTCCCCTATGAGGAAAGACTAAAGCGGTTAGGACTTTTCAGCTTGGAGAAGAGACGGCTGAGGGGGGGATATGATAGAGATGTTTAAAATTATGAGAGGTCTAGAACGGGTAGATGTGAATCGGTTATTTACTCTTTCGGATAATAGAAAGACTAGGGGGCACTCCATGAAGTTAGCATGGGGCACATTTAAAACTAATCGGAGAAAGTTCTTTTTTACTCAACGCACAATTAAACTCTGGAATTTGTTGCCAGAGGATGTGGTTAGTGCAGTTAGTATAGCTGTGTTTAAAAAAGGATTGGATAAGTTCTTGGAGGAGAAGTCCATTACTGCTATTAAGTTCACTTAGAGAATAGCCACTGCCCTTAGCAATGGTAACATGGAATAGACTTAGCTTTTGGGTACTTGCCATGTTCTTATGGCCTGAATTGGCCACTGTTGGAAACAGGATGCTGGGCTTGATGGACCCTTGGTCTGACCCAGTATGGCATTTTCTTATGTTCTTAACAACTCCATTTAGATTCTGTCAATCATGTTGCTCCAGGAAGCAGAAGGCTGTGGGAAACACCTAATTAGGTCAGCCTATCATGTATAAGATACATCTTCCAGAAGATGTGCAATAGCTAGTGGAGCTAGAAAGCTAACATTGCTCTGAGCTTCATGTCTTTGTAACAGTTTTCACAAAAAGCTTACTGATACTGCCTAAACAGGGGATAATCTCTTTGGAGAGAAAGTAAAAGAAATAATGAATTTCATTAAAGATCACTACAATCTCCTTTCATTGTTCTCATTTACAGCTGAGCAGCCATCTTCAAGTAGGAAAAGTCAATCTGAGCACTACAGGAGGCAATACTACTATGAAAGAAGAAGGTACCAAACCTCCTCCTTTCAGATGCTTTGCCCCCAACAGAACAGGCCACATGTTAAGACGGAAGTAAGCAATTCTGTTCCAAGAATGCTACAAACCGGTCTTGTTTTCAGGACATCATAATAAATATGCATATAATATAGTTGCATACAATGGAAGCAGTGCATGCAAATATACCTCATGCATATTCATTTTGGATATCCTGAAAATCAAACTTGGTTGTGGCACTCCAGGACCGCAGTTGCCTACCTGTGTGCTAGGGCCAAAGTACAACCCAAGACTCTTCAACATAGAATCACAACTGCAGGGAGGAAGTGATTGTCATCTGACAGGATGGCTGCCTAAGCCAGAGGTTCCCCTCCTGAATCTGCTTTAATCCTTGTTCATTGTACATATAGAGCACTTTGTTGTGAGCCGAGCAGCCCATTTTGCTGGAGACTGAGGCTATATGAAAGGACTTAAAAGAGAAATAGGAGATCTGGTTGCAGAACTCCAGAGTGACATCGCTGACCTGGGTTGCCATGTCAAGGAGTCAGAAGGCAGGCTGGACAAACAAGCATCCAATATAATTCACTGGCAGGAAGTACAAAAGGAGCTACTACAAGCTAAGAAAGATCTCTATTCACTTGGAAGACATGGAAAACAGAACTCTGAGGGCAAATTTAATGATTTAGAGGAGTGCCGGAGGAATCTGAGTTCAAGGACTGTTTTCAAGTTGTGACTAGCATATACATGGCAGTGCTGGGCTTGAAATGCAGAGGGGCCTGTAATTAAATTGGAGAGAGCTCACAGTTCCTTGGGCCAGGTGTGTCACAATAGCCCGTGGGGCATCATCACTTGCTTTCACAGCTTCAGGTTGAAGGAGAGGGTGGCTAATGTTGCAAGACAGTTGGGCTCTTTAACATGGAAAGACCACAGGATTGAAATTTATCATGATTTGGCCTTGACTACTATCCTTAAGAGAGAGGAATTTCGGGACAGAATTATCCAGTTCTGCAATAACAATCTAAAATACCAATGGCAATTCCCCTTTGATTAAAGTTTTACCATCAGCGGGATAACTTTGAGGGTTGTCTGTTCAGGAAGCAACAGAAATTATGAGAGCAGCTGGGATGGAGATCCAGCAGTCTAATGCGGCAGCACGAGCTCTGGAAGGTGACAAGCTACATGGAGAACCTCCAAGATGGCAGCGTGTGGGCAAAGGTGGCAGAAGGCTGCGTCGCCAATCAGATGGTTTGGCAGCATTGAAAGAAGCGCCAAGTTGAACAATTGGGTCAAATATGGAATTGTGATGTCCTTACAGTGAACTAGTTAGTTCAAGGCCAGCTGGAGGCTTTGTTTTTTCTAAGTATTTATTATTCAAAGTTATGGGATTTGCAGAGAATTATTATATTTGCTCTGTTGTATTTTTTATAAATCTGCAGATTCAGAAGGGGGGAAAGATGGGGTGGGTCTTGGCAGGATGATCCCATTCCTCCTAGGAGAGGGTATCCACGGAGAGCGTCGGTGAATGAGATTTGGGATGGGAGGGAAGGGGAGAGCTTTATTGAAAGGGAATGAGGGAAGTTGGTGGCTGGTTGTATGGTTCTTCTGGGAGGCTATGGAGATAGAAGGATGATGGCAGGTGGTTTGAAGATTGTATCTATCAACACAAAAGACCTGAACTCCCTAATTAAAAGGAGACTGTTCTTTCAAGATATGATTGCTCTTTGGGCAAATGTAATATTTTGTCAGGAAACGCATTTGTCCAAGCACAAAGAGCATCTGTTGTGGAATAAGGCTTTTCCACAGCAATATTTTATTTATTATTTTATTTAAGATTTTTATATACCAGCATTCGTGATACAATCACATCATGCCGGTTTACATAAAACAAGGGGTGTACAATGAACAATTGAGTAACTTATTGGTGAGGAAGTAAGCAGTTACAAATAACAGGGGAAATAAAACTGGGAGAAGAGAAAAAAAGGATAGGATAACATTAGATAACGATAAAGATATTTACATTAGCTAAACATTAGCTGTAGATATTTACATAAAGAAGGGGTTTCATCCACAACTCAGGGTAGCAAATATTATAGGATGGGCATCTTTTCTCTCGAGCTTTAGTGGTGGATGTTCGTGCTGTATTGAGAGATGTTGAGGGCAGATATATTCTCATCAGGGTTATGATAGATGATGTACTGTATATCATGCTTAATATATATGCACCGAATTCTGAGCAAGAACCATTCCTAGATACTATCTCAAAACATCTGATGACGTGGACAGAGGAACTAAACTACTGAAACAGAGGACTCGGCAAACTATAATGCCAATCAATGAGTGTATATTGAATTTTATTTAAACATGAGTTTCATATATCAATATTATATACGGACCACTATGTGCGAGTTAATACGCCGTCTTTTTCGGCGTTTTATACATACTAGTTACGGCATCTGCACCGGGCGAACGGATGTTTTTGGAAGTATTTAAATGGAAAAGCATTTCACCAGCCGGGTTTAGAATCTCAGCGAGAGGTCGGGTGTTGAAGGTGGAACATCCTGAAAGCAATCATAGAGTTTGTCCTGCTGGTTGCCGTGCATGATGAAAGTGCTGAATATCCCAATGCATTCGGAAAACTTTAAGTTTTTTACGTGCTTCTAAGAATGTATCAGATAAAACAGTGACGGTTGTAGAGTCCAGGTCTATGTGCGATTGGTATTCTTACAACACATGACCAACAATGATAAAAAATCTGTTCATTTGAAGCATGGACAAGCAGAAGCTAATATCATGAAGATGCCAGCATAAATTTATAATTTGTGGACATTTACAACATTTCCCTGAAGAAGCCCTATAATACAGGCGAAACGGGTATCTCGTTGGGCAGTACAAATATTACATAGGCAATTTGCTATTATAAAATTGTTAATGGTTAAACCATCATAGGTATTTACCAGACATAATATACTGTAGAGATTTATTGTATGCTATATGTTGGGCATGTCAACATTGGTTGGTTATGGTATAAGAATTGTCAGTATATTGATTTTTAGGGGTGAGTAGGGATATATGGTGTGAATGGTATGATTGGTATAATGGGAGTGATGCATTGTTGTTGGTTTTAATTTGTAATGTTCATAGCACATAGTGGTCCGTATATAATATTGATATATGAAACTCATGTTTAAATAAAATTCAATATACACTCATTGATTGGCATTATAGTTTGCCGAGTCCTCTGTTTCAGTAGTTTAGTTACTTTGAGCAACAGAGGTAATGCACATAGATGTATGACCTGACGTGGACAGAGGGCCATCTTATTGTTGGGAGTGATTTTAACATTACAAGATACCCTTATCTAGATTACACTGGTTCTGGGATTGGAGGATCAAAAAAACATAGGCAGTCCCTTAAAAATTTCATTGCAGATCATGAGTTGGTAGATATTTGGAGGCTACGGAATCCTTTGGTTAGGAATTTTACTTATTACTCTCAATCTCATAAATTCTATTTACAATTAGATTACTTTCTTATAGATGAAGCTCTGGTAGGCCAAATAGGAGATGCAGATGTGGGTAATATTACTTGGTCAGATCATACACCAGTATGGGTGTCTTTAAAGACATCCTATAGGGATGAGGATCTTAGGTTCTGGCAGTTGAATGATAGGCTTCTAGATGATAAACTTCCAGGAATCTCTCTTGGAAGATATACGAGAGTATTTAACCCTTAACGCACTGATGAGGTCTCGTATTGTTCTGTCTGGGAATATCTGAAAGCAGTGATCAAGTGGAAACTGATTTCACACACCTCTTTTCTCAAGAAAGAGAGAGGAAAAGAGTATTGCTTTTGCAAAAGGTTGCTAAATTGGAATTAAGTCATAAAAAGGCACCTGAGGGCATAGGCTGTGAAAATTGGAGGAGGCTAAAAAGGAATTGCATAATCTCAACCTAGGCAAAATTGCCTTTCAGTTGGATTTACTTAAACAAAGACATTTTGAATTTGACAATAAGGCGGGACGACTGCTGGCAAGATGACTTGTAGGGAGATATCTCATGTTTACCAATGAAACACCAAATATGAATTATAATAGCCATGTACAGGCACTGTCACAGCAAGAAAGAAGAAGGAATTTTGCCCAGGTGAACTTTAAAACCTGGTCTCTGTGGAAAATGAAGAGGCCTTGTCCTGATATACTGAAGGATACTTTATCATATGTACCTGTCTGTAGGGGCCTGTTTAAATAAAGAAACCAGACAGAAGGACAATATGACTAAAGCATAAGCAGGAGTCATGGTTCAGCCAAAGCAGAGTGCAGAGGTCATAAAGACCCTCTCCCTTGGAAGGAAGAGGGGGGCAGCCTGAGATGAAGAAAAACAGCTTGGCATACAGATATGGCAGTTCTCTCCACAAAGGAATGGGAGGAGGAAGAAGACCTGCAACATGACAGGAACCCCCCAAAGTAATGGGGAGGGAGGAAAAAGACCTGTGATGCAGCAAAAGACCCTCCACACACCACGTGGTCATGCATGAGCTTATGCATATTTATCAGCTGGAAAGTATAAGATTGGGGGACAAGGAAGAGAAAGGGGGCACAAACCCTGGAAGAAAACCCAGAGAGCGGATCCTGAGAGCAATTCTGAAACCTGTGCCAAAGCATCCCTGAAAGTGAAAGGGGGCCATAAGCAGACCAGCACTCCTTGCTGTTGAGAAGGGAGAAGACTAGGTATGGCCAGGTGATCAGAGAGAGGAGGCCCGGCTCAGTTGCAGAGAGTGATGGAGTCATAGATGGTGATGGGTAAGAACAAGCCCAGCCAGCAAGCACCAGAGCTAGAAGCTAGTCTCCTTCCTGGACAGCCTGCCCACTCTGCCAGTACCAAGCCCAGGAAGCAAGCCTCTCCCCTGCCCACATTCTCCAGCTCTCCAACCAGAGCCTGCTTCAGAGGTGAACAGAGATATCACCTAAAATCTTGACCCAGGGTGGGTAAGTTAGCCCTAAGTATTAACATATTAAGCAGGCTAAGGTTTATGGCATGTTTTGTTACCACACTTAGTAATTTTGCTCAGAACAACCTTTTCTTAAATGGGAATTGCTGATATAACCAACTCACAGTGTTAAATAACAACTGTATTCCCACAATTCAATAACCATCATATAGACGCATGATTTTGACCGTCATAATAGGCATCATCGTATAGTACTGTTTGACTTTATTACTCTGCCTTATATATAATCATAGGTCAGTCCAAACAATTTTTTAGAATTTTTATAATGTTGCAAACCGTGACAACCTCCACCTTTTAAAATATCAATACTGATCTTCAGTCATTCATTTGTGTAATTACACTAGAACTTGACTTATCTTTTACTTTGTAGAATTCATTTCTTGCCCATAAATTTTCAAGGTAACGGTACCAATGCCCAACATGGGGCCGTGTTTCGGATAGCGAAGTCCTTTGTCAAGGGCTTACTTCTGCATCAAAAAACACAACACATATAGTCATTGCTAAAACTTATGCACCAAGTTACTCAGAGCAACCACAGTACTACTTACAATTAGGGCAGCATGGCGATTAATGACATTTCTCAGCGTTTCTCTTCCGGTCTTTCCCTGATCTGGGTTATATCCAAAAAAAAGTTACTTACGTCACTAGGCACATGACTTTGCAGATTCATCTCTTAGTACAAGGAATTCCAATCTATTATGCTATTTAAAACTGATGGAGCTACAGTATTCATACGGAAAATCCATTGTTGCTCCCTTACATTTAACACTGCATTAGGGTCTTCACCTCTTGGATTTATAGGAACTTATTCCAAAATACGCCACTGTAAATTTTGAAAAATATGCTTCTTCTCTAAACTGTGCCACCATTGGTGCTAAAATTTTTCCCGTCAATATGCAGCTGCGATGTTCCATCAATCGTACTTGGATAGATTTCTCATGGCTGGGAAGAGTGGCTAACTGTAAGATGAAAATCCTACCACATTATTGATACTTCTTTCAGACAATCCTAGTGAAAGTTCCAGATGGTCTTTTGAAACTTTGGCAGCATAAGCTGCTTCGCTTTATTTGGAATCAAAGGCCACCTAGGGAGTCCAATAGAGTCATTTATCAGGGGAAGTTAAGGGGAGGGTTTGGAGTCCCTAATTTGTCTTGGTATTATGCAGCCGCTCAGCTGAGTGCCTTGTTGCAATGGCATGTGAAGTCAGGATTGAAACCTTGGGTACACATAGTCCAAACCAAGGTGAGGCCTTCTCCCTTGGCATTTAGGTTATGGGAGGGGGCACTATGTCTTTTAGGGGGCTATCACCTTTTTCTAGGTTAACTATAGACGTTTGGTGGGGGATAGACGAATATACCATCATACCTCATTTCTATACAATAGGAATTTTAGCCCAGGATTAGAGGTAAGGGGAAATAGCATGATGGACAGGCAGGGAAGGAGATAACCAGGGTGGAGCAGTTATGGGATGGCATGGGGATATGGTCTTTTGAAAAGATGCAGCAGATTACCAGCTTTCCATGGAAGATCATTTCTATTATAATCAGTTAGCCCATTACTTTTGGGCAGAAAAGATAGGTTTGGAATTAAAGAAAGGCAAGACACTCTTTGTTGGTTTTTGTGATCAGGTGGGAGTACTTAAAAAACAATTTCCAAGATCTATGCGTTGCTAAATGGGAAGGCTTACATAAAAATGGCATATCAGCAAGCATGGGAGACAGAGCTGGGAGAGATCTTGGAGGATAGTGAATGAGAGCCATATTTCATGACATCAGTTAGAGCGTCAGTTTCAGCTCTAATAAAAGAAAATGAATATTTAAAAAAAAAGTTCTATGAGTGACAAGTGTTGAAAAGGTTGTGGTTCAGTAGGAACCTTTTTCCATCTATGGTGCACGTGTCCCGATGTGGGCAAACTATGGGATGGGGTCTTGAGTTTTTCACAGGATATGCTTGGGTTCTTAATCCCCAAGGATCTCAAAATGAGTCTCCTAAGCATACCGATGAAGTAAGAGAAGAGACCCAACATCGCCTTAGCCACAATATGTGAGCTTCCTTCTGGTGGCGCAAGCCATTGATGCCTACTTTAGCAGACATTTCATCTAGACTAGACAGAATTTACTATATAGGAAAATTAACAGCTATAGGAAATGATACACTGACCAGCTTTGAGAAGATATGGAGACCATACATAAAATGGAAGAATAAATAATGGAAAGGGGGTATAATTGGGGTAGGAAATGTGGGATAATCAAGGGTGGGTGGTAAAATATTTACATTTGTTGTAGGTTAAGAGGATGCTTATAGTGTCACGATGGTTTGAAGGATTGGGTGGGGTTAGCTAGGGTTTAAATTAAAATTTTGCAGGGGTAGAGATGTTTATCTGTATGCCATTATCCAGTGTTATTCTTTTGTGCATTTACTTTGTAGTGACACGGCTGTCAGGTATGTTCTTGTGCTAAGTTATGTTACGTTTTACTCTGGTTTTTCTGGTAAATTTGACTCATTGTTGAAATCTTTTACCTGCTAATAAAGAGTTAATTAAAAAGAATCACAGCTGCAGAAAAAGACCATATGACCTATCTAGTCTGCCTACTAATTTAGCTTTACAATTCCCTCTGATATTCCCTGTGTTTATTCCATGCTTTCTTGAATTCAGTTACTGTTTTTGTCTCCACCACCTCCAGTGGGTGGCTGTTCCATGCATCCACTACCCACTCTGTAAAGAAATATTTCCTAAGATTACTCTTAAATCTACCCCTTTTCACCCTCATCCCATGACCCTTTGTTCTAGAGTCTCCTTTCTGCTGAAAAGGTTTGCCTTATGTGCATGGAAACACTCTCTGATCATTTTGAAAGGTGTGGGTTAGAAATCTTTTAAATAAATGTAATTGCTCTATTATATCTCCCCTATCTTGCCTTTCCTCTAGGGTATACATGTTCAGATTTTTTTAAGTCTGTCCCCATATGCTTTAGAACAAAGGCAACCAACCATTTCAGTTGCCACCCTATGGACTGACTCTGATTTACATCCTTTTGAAGGCGCGGTCTCCAGAATTGTACACAGTATTCTAAATGAGGTTTCTCCAGGGATCCATACAGGGTCAATATCACCTCTTGAATATTCCTCTCCCTATGCAGCCAAGCATCTTTCTGGCCTTTGCTGCTGCTTTGCACCTGTTTGGTCACTTTAAGTTCATTAAATACAATTACCTCCAGATTACGCTCTTTCGTGATTAGAAGAATTTCATCCCCAATATTGTACTTCTCCCTTGAGTTTTTGCAGCCTAACGGGCAGATTTTAAATGCCCTGCTCGCGTAAATCCGCCCGGATTTACGCGAGCAGGGCCCTCGCGCGCCGGCGCACGCAAGTCCCAGGTTTTTTTTAAGGGGGCGTGTTGGGGCGGGGCCGAATGTCGCGGCGTTTCGGGGGCGTGGTCAAGGCCTCCGGACCAGCCCCCGGGTTGGATGACGGCGTGCCAGCAGTCTGCTGGCGCGCGTAGATTTACGTCTGCTTCTAGCAGGCGTAAATCAAGGGACAAAGGTAAGGGGGGGTTTAGATAGGGCCGGGGGGGTGGGTTAGGGAGGGGAAGGTGAGGGGAGGGCGAAAGAAAGTTCCCTCAGAGGCCGCTCCAATTTCGGAGCGGCCTCGGAGGGAACGGAGGCAGGCTGCGCGGCTCAGCGCACACAGGCTGCCCGCCGATCCAGGATTTTATAAGATATGCGTGTATCTTATCAAATCCAGCGTACTTTTGTTTGCGCCTGCTGCGCGAACAAAAGTACGCGATCGCGCTCTTTTTTAAAATCTACCCCTAAATGTATAACTCTGCATTTTTTAGCATTAAATTTTAGCCGCCAGACCCCAGACCATTCCTCAAGCTGTGCTAAATTCCTCCTCATGTTTTCCACACATTCCTGTTTATCTACCTTGATGCAGATTTTGATATCACCAATACAAAAGACAAATTTTTTCCAACAACCCTTCTTCAATGTCGCTCACAAAAATATTGGAAAGAACACCTCTAATAATGCCCCCTCCTCAGAGTGAACTCCATTTACCTAAACTCTTTCTTGCCTCCCACTCAACCAGTTTCTAACTCAGACACTAGGACCCATTCCAAGGGTGCTGTATAAGTCACCTATGCAGAACTGTGTCAAAAGTCCTACTGAAATCCAAATTCATTACACCTCATGCTCTCCCTTGATCCAGCTCTCTGATCTCCCAATCAAAGAAATGTATCAGATTCATCTGACAAGATCTATCTCTGAAAAAACTAGCCAAAGTCTTATCCTAGTTTTGACAATATCAGCAAAGCTTCCCAATTGGATCCAAACAACCTTCAAGTGACAGGAAGACTTCAACACTTCAGTTCACTATGGTCTGCCATAACAAGAGACTTGGGTTTTAAAGATCATACAATGGGAAAACCATTTTCAAATCCTCTCCCCCAAAACAATCCACAAATGCAGAACAGCTCAAACTCCTCCAAGAACTGTCAGCTCTTTTAGCTGCAAATGCTTTGGAACCAGTCCCAGTACTATAAAGGCATGTAGAAATCTACTACAAATACTTCCTCATTCCAAAGAAGATGGGTTGTCTCCATCCCATCTTAGGCTTCAGATATCTCAACAAACATCTGAAGAAACAGAAGTTCAGGATGAACTCTTTAGTAATCATCCTCTCTTACATAGAACTCAATGACTGGTTAACTACCTTAGATCTCAAGGATGCCTACACAAATATTCCCATTCAGAAAGCTCACAGGAAGTATCTACAATTCACCATAACCAGTGATCAGTAACAATATGATGTTCTCCCTTTCGGCCTTTTCTTGGCATCCTACGTGTTCACAAAATGCCTAATAGTGGTTGCTGCTCATCTAGGAGAGAGAAATGTATTTTCCATATTTAGATAACTGGCTTATATCTAAGGTCCTTCATTTTCAGTTTAAACCAATTTTTACCCATAAATTCCTGGATTTTTCTAAAGGTGACAATTGGTTTAAACTGATATTAATCCTAACTTTAGGATGATTAAAAAGCTGCTCCAGAACTGCAGATGTAGTGTTTCAAGACTTTCAATGTTGGAAGCCAGTGTGGGCCAAAGTGCATGCTGTATTTCAAGTCCCACTCTCCACCAGTGAAAGCGCTCACCCTCCATTGCCACCTGTACTGTGCTTCAAGTCCTGTCTCTTCACCCCCCAAGTAGCCAAAATAACTGCTGTCTGGTGCTATAAATGCATTTGAAGTAGGCCCTGTCTACCCAAAATACTTCCCAGCAGAATCCTTGGCCCTGCACAGAAGCAGAACTGAAGTATTGCAGAGCACAGGAGCTTCAAGCATGCTGCCATAAAGGAGAGAAGCCTGGAGCCGCCACCAGTAAGGATGAATCCTGGTGCAGTGCAGGGGAGGAGGAAGAGGGAGATTCTTGGTGGGGTGGAAGGCAAGAGAGGAGCATGCTAGGCAGGGGATGGGAGTAAAGATGTAGATGCTGCTGATTGGGTGGGTGGGAAAATCATAATGTTTTATTGTCCTGGCTTCTGTCCACCAAAATAAACTGATATTTACCTAGAAAAATTAGTAATTTTTTAACTAATTTTCTCCTGGTTTTCTTCTTGTCATAATAAACCCTGTTAAAGTCCCAGGAAAAATAAAGCACAATAATAAACTAAAATGAAGGTTCCTAATCATATCCAGCCATAGCCTTCAAGAAATTAATTCCTTCACATCTCTTATGATAAACATCCCTCAATCCCTAGGATTCATCATTCATTTTCATTTTCATTTTACATTTTCATCTTACTCCAAATCCAATTGAAATTGTCTTTTCTTGTCTCTTGTTTTTAAAGTTAGATACTTTGTATTTTAAAACATTTGTTTTATAATTTTAATATAATTTTATGATTGTACTTTTTTCTACTTTCATTTTTGTTTATGTATATTGTATACCATTTTGATCAATATTTTATTGTTAGATGGTATATAAAACATTTTAAATAAATACATTTTCCAAATTTCAATGTTGGACTGACTCATATAATAGACTTCATAGGAGCCTGCTTTGATACCATACAAGAGAAAGCATTCCTCCTTCAGCAGAGAATACATGAGCTAATTACAATAACCCTATCTCAGATCAGAAATGTGTCCTCCCCCCCCCCCCCCCCCCCATTTCTACATGAAAATGTTGGGCCACATGGTGTCAACAGTTCTTGTTATCCCTTTTGTATGTCTGTACATGAGACAGGCACAGTAGCAAGTATTTTCCCATAAAATAGATATAGCCAACATTCTCATCTAGTCTCTGACATGGTGGATGGATCCTGTAAATCTGTTGAAGAGTCAGTTTATTCACCAACCTCAATTTCAAATTATATTAACAAGTGATTCCAGCCAAGTATGGGGAGCTCATCTGAATAACCTTTGTTCTCAAAGAACTTGGTCTCCACAAGAAAGATTGCTCTACATAAATCCTCTATGGGTAGTCTTCAATGACCTAAAATATTCAATCTCTGGTTAAAGGAGGAAGTGGTTTTGATCCAGATAACCAAGTAGCAATGTTCTATTTCAACAAGCAAGATGGAATAGATTCTTTCAGTCTTCATCAAGAAGCCAGCAAAATATGGAAATTAGCAATTTCCCAGAGGATGTATCTAATAAATTTCTATTTCTAGAGAACCAAAACCAATTAGCAGACATGCTATGTCACCAACTACAGCCACACGAATGGTCATTGGACCATTAAGTGGCACGAGAAATATTTCAACTTTGGGGCAATCTGCAGACAGGAACTTTCCTGTTCAATAGTATTGCAAAGAGATCTATCTATTGTGCCAGGACACCAGCAAGGAACTTCTAGCAACAGATGCCTTTTCAAACCCATGGAAATCAGGGGTTTCTTGGTGTTCCCCTTGATTCCACTAATAACCAAGACAATTCAGAAGTTAAGAAGAGAAGTATGTCTTATGATTTTGATAGCCCCTTTTTGGCCACATCAAATTTGGTTCCCATGGCTTCAATGCTTAGATGTTCAGCAGCCAAAAATTAGAATTTTCCCAGCCCTGTTCATTCAGAACAATGGGGAATGTTCTTCAACCTAATCTTCAGTTTTGAAGTCTGACTGCATAGATTGTTGAAAGTCAACTAGTATCTTCTATGCAATTGCCCGCTGAAGTAAGAATGCCTTCATGACTTATTTATCGAAATACATAAAACAAATTGATTTGACTAAAAAAAGTACATTATTTGGCTAAAATTCAAGCTGCTAATGGTAACCCAGTTCTTCTGTTTAACATAGTAAAGGCATTAACATCTATCAAATATACTGCCCTGGAACACCTTTCAGATATTTTCTGTGAAGATTTAGCAACCTTTTTCCTGAATAAGGTACAGAAGATAACTGATGAGGTAAGTCAGTATTCAGCTCCGAAAATAAATCAGACTATATCTACATTCTCCTGGAAATCTTTTGATATAATAGATTCTTTAACTGTTTCTAAAATTCTCATTAAAATTAAAACATCATCTAGCCCATTGAACCCATGTCCCACCATTTTGGTAAAAATGGGATGCAATAATATTGCTTCATATTTAGTTAATCTTGTAAATTTGTCTTTACAATCAGAAACATATCCAGCCTCTCTTAAACAAGCTATTGTTACCCCAATTCCCAAAAGTCAGCCAATGCCACAGATTTAACTAACTATAGACCAATTTACATCATTAATGATAGCAAAAATTATTGAATCAGTAGTTCTATACCAACTTTCTGAATATGTAACTGAAAACTCTTACATCAAAATCAACATGGCTTTCAACAAGGCCGTAATACCAAAACATTATTGCTATCAGTAGATACTATCTTGCGTGGCTTTGATACAAAAACTGATTATATCCTAGTTTTACTGGATATAACATAAGCACACTTGTCTATTCCACTTATTAACACACTTGCAATCAATAGGCATTACAAATATAGTACTGCAGTGGTTCACCTCTTTCCTTAGTAATCACTCTCAAGTTAGAATGGATCCATAAAGGGGGCATGTCCATGCCAGCCACTTGAGCACACGCTTCTCTCTCGTGCTCCCTAGGAGCCAGCAGTGTTTTCCCGTTTCACCCCCTAATTAATCGCTATGTATTTCTGCAACTGAGTTTTCAGGAGAGCAAAGAATGTTTATATTACCTAATTTCTCTGGGAGGAAATGGTAAGCCATACCAAGCGCATAGGACCCAAGAAGCTTGCCAGCGGAAACAACAAAATGGCGATGGGAGGCCCGAACTTGGATGGCCTTTCAGAAATGGTGATCAAAGACCTTACTTGGGCCATCTCTGCTGCCCTTGCTGACCAATTACAATGAATTCAATCCTCCGCCGATGAGATTCAAGATAAAATGGAAACCAATGCAATGGCACTTTCAGCGGTGCAGCAAAAAATAGGGGAGCAAAAGGAGAGAATATTGGCCTTAGAATCCAGAGCGGCTGAGCTGGGGAGACGTTGTAGGTCCATTGAAGACAAGCTTGAGGGCCTCTCAAACCTTAGCAGAAGGAACAATCTGCGCATCATTGGGGTCCACAGGGAAGAACTGAAAAGACTTTGTGAGAAAACCATACCGGAACATTGCAACTTGATATGCATATTCGCCCTATACTCATTGAACGTGCGCACCGACTTGGGGCCCAGGGCCTGAACCAGAAGCAGCCCCGGCACATGATCATCCGGTATTTAAATTATTCAGATAAAGCCAGGATTCTGCAGGCTTACCGGGCTAAAAAAGATCTGGTGATCAATGAGACAAAACTTCTCTAGCAAGGTTCAAGCAGTGCAGAGGAAATTCTCACCATTTTGCACACAATTATTCCAGCGAGTGATTAAGTTTTTTCACGTAGATAAGCAGCTGAATTAGCCATGCTGTATGGGTACGTCCTCCGTGCCATTAGGTGGCAGAGCTCTCAAAGTCTATTACAAGACTTTTAGCTAGGTACTCCCTCCCTCCTGTATCCTGACAGGATTACCTTAGGCTCCTCAATCTGATTTTTTTCCACACAACAGAGTGCGCGGAGCTCTCTACTTCTCTCTTCAAAAAAAAAAAGAAGAGTAAGAAGAGTAAGGAATTAAAACTATCCATATTCCCATATTCATCTGATTTAAAACAAAAAAATGAAAATTTCTTTTCTTCAGCAGCCTGCCCTTACGAGATCTTCCTTAACATCTCGGGGCACCCCCTCCCCCTCTCAGAACTTCTACCTCGACTAATCTCCTTGGATCCCCTTGTGTACCCGAGCTGGTACCGAGTGGAGACTGGGGGAGGGGTGAGATTGCAGTAGGCTGAGTAGCGGCAGCTTGATGTTATACAAGATGGCCCTACTGAATGGATGGCGCCTAACCAACGATGCCGATACCACAGCGGTACTTATACCGACCGCTAATTACAGTGGTTGCCACGTCGATGCGAGCGCCCCCACGGATGCTGGATCGCCATACCTTTGATGTGGGCGTTGGAGCACCACAGCGTCGATGTGATCGCCGCAGCACTGAAGTGTGGGCGCAGGCACCAGACAGCCTAAATGTTGATAAGGGTGCCGCAGCTCTGGAGCGTTGACGTGGGCGCTGTGACATTGACGCGAGTGCCGACGAGCAAAAGAAGAGACCCGACGCCTGAGCGTCCACACGGGCGCCGATGCAGGCATCGAAGCGCAGACACACTACACCACGCCGAAGCATCGACGCAGGCACCGACTTTTCAACGCAGCTGCCATGTGCCGACGCACTGATGTGACCGCCAGCGAGCCACCGCATCGAAGCGAGTGCCGGCACACCAGCATATCAGGTTTGGCCGGGACATCAATAACTATGACCCATGGCCTTGCCACCAGTTAGGGCATTTCAGCCCATCCACAATTTAAAGTGGTGCTACTCAGACCGGGATATCGGCACACCGGGACATCGGCAGAACCGATGTGCACCAAGAACACTGGGTCAGAAGCGCAGGCAGCAGGGACTCCAGACCATCGGCACCGATGACAAGCGCACAGGCATTGTTGTGCCCGCCAGCTACCTGACAACATTGTATCAGCAATCCGTCACTGCTACAAAACCAGCCCCTCCAACTAGCACAAAAAAACCCTCAAAAACCCAAAACACCGACAAGAACCAGCATATTAGAACTGAGTTCATTTTCAGGGGTTTTCCCACCTGACAAGTCAGTAAAGGTCGTTCAAGGTTTTGCATGACCACTAGTAGGTCTACTTCTCTGTGGAGGGGGCTGAGAGACATGCTAGAGTTTGGTTTTTCGGTTCCTCCTGGACCGATAATCCTGCCACAGCTTCCAATTAACAGCTTTGATACAGAATTCCTGGGAAACTCCCTTCTGGGTACCCAAAATTGTCATATCGACTGGACGTACAAATGAAAGATTCGTCTTTCTAAACTACCATTTAAATGACACAGTTCAGTCAGCAATGCAAATGTCTGGTAAATCCAGAATTCATTCCAACTTACCTTTGAATTAAAAAAGAAAAGAAAAAATGGAGCATTTCATATTAAGGGCTCACAACCCGCATGCAAACCACTAGCTTGCATCGCGCATCCCTTTGCTAATGTACGGACTCTAAATACCACATTCCAATAAACCTTGCCTCAACACCTTAACCTCAAGGGAAGGTGGAGGCACTTCCTGAACTTCGTCCGAAGGTTTTTAAGTCTCTTTTAAAACTTCAGCAGCTACCTTGACAGCCAGATGCCTTCCAGGCTTCATACTAGCGCCATATGAGATATCTTTTTCACGACAACTGAGCATATTGCCAGGTAGTCACTTATTTTATTAGGTGACCTTTTTCAACGATGCGGTCACAAGGCTTGAAGAACAGGAAATGTTTTCCTAACATCTCCTAAATGTCCATATCTATCACACCGTCAACATTCAGCCTCGAACCTCTACCGAGGATCATCCAAAAAAAAGGAAAAAAGGGGGAAATCACCCCTCAAGGCTTATTCCTTGCATTAATGGGTCCTATCTAAAAAAAAAAAAAAAAAATACAATAAAATATAACAACACAGAAGGAATTCTCTCCAGTTCATTCGTCAGTCCTTCATCCCAGGGGATCGCACTGCTTTTTGCAACAGGCATCTGCTTGAACATTGAAGCACCCGGTTCATGGTGTCATCTATGTTTGTTTTTTTTTATAGGCAATCAACCATTTCACCCATCAAACTCGTCCATTTGGTTTTCCTTCTTTCCCCACGATTTCACCAAATACTAGATGAAGGTCTTGCGGCACCATTCGTCCTCAAGGGGAGCTATATATATATATATTCCCTAGCTGAATGATTACCATTTCATACCGTCCAGCGGACAACTTAACATTCGATTCTGGCATAGACGATCTAGGACTTCTAATCCACTATACAAAAAAAAATATATATATATATCAGCATTGGAGCCTATTCCATCTGAAATTTATGGAAGCCTACAATCACAAGATTCACGACAGGTTTCCTACCTCATCCGAGAGCATTAGCCCTCTTCACAGGGTCTATAATTCTGCTCATGATACTTCAAGGACAGAGCGCAGTCTTTTTCTGCCAGGTTCTTGCGGCCCGGATTGGCCACTGTTGGAAACAGGATGCTGGACTTGATGGACCCTTGGTCTGACTCAGTAAGACATGTTCTTATGTTCAGACATCTACGTAGTTCCGCATACGCATTTACATATGTGCCAACGGTAATTTGGCCTCAGACACCACTGGACTCCTTTTTTCTCCATATTTTTGGCCACTCATATAACTTGGCCAGCAAATAATAAGGGAAATCCCACAATCGTGGGCTACTCCGTTTGCATGTGACGGGCTCACCCCTGCATTCCCTGCGCTATCTATCACCATAGCATCTGAAAGACTTATAGATACAAGCTCTATGGACTTCATAAGAAGGTGCACTGCACATAAACCTTCAAGAACTCAGAGAGGTTAGACATCCCTTTCTAACCTCCAACATTCCGTACAAAAGAGAAATAGTTCCTGACGGAATCCAACTCCAATGTCTCTATCAACAAAACGGACAGTCCAGTTCATAAAACCTCTACGAACAGACAGTTTGGATACTACATCACCCTCACCGAGTATCCATCTCATTTCCATTAACTCATTTGCCGGAATTCACGATTCCACAGCGCACACACTCAATATCATTTCTCACTCCCATAAAATGGGAACACAATACAAAGGTGACTCCAGAAATATTCTCACTGAGACATCTCACTAAAGTGGATCTCTTGCAACACTGTGCAACAGAAGAATGCAGAGCCTTTTGTTCATTCTCTGATCTCATACCTCCTCGATTGGTCACAACGCAGATTTATGCGTTCCCTACATCACCAGTCATCTCTTGGAAATTCCAGAGCTGCATATACGATCATACAGATCTGCCATAATCACGGATCTGCAAAAAAAACCAACAAACTAGTATCTTTTCCTCATCGCCTACCATAGCCACGCCATCCATGGTACAATTATCTACGATGGCTTTCGATCCACAATCCAATTCTCCTGGGCACCAGCTCACAGCTTCTTCTCTAACACAAGGGAGTATCCTCTCCTCTCCTCCCTACACCTTATGGCAAGGAGCTTGATGAACTAGCTTATCATCATTTTCTCCTATCCTCAGGGAAACTATACATCACATTTAAGTACCAGAACAGTTATCCTGCTCCACTTCCAGATATTCATCAACAGGTGTAATCCCTTTCTCCACCTGGCCGACTGCTGTCCCACCTCCATCTACATTACAATAGGGACATTACGACTCCTCGCCAAAGTTCCTATCTGCACCATAACAGCTTATCAACTTCCTAACTGAAGAGCCTATTTCTGTTCCTTGGTATCCAGATTCCTGTAGGGCATGCTGCACCTACATTAAAAAAAAAAAAACAACAGATACCGTGGAACATTTTTATGTTTCTCGAACGCATAATGCCTTTCATCCTTTGCACCTCTGGGCACTGTTCACCTTAGATACCTCTCATGGAAGGTGGTTTTTTCCTACTCTCTTTGACTTCTGAAAGGCCACCAAGTGGGTTGCAAACTTTGCTTCCCTACCCCTCTGTCTCTTCCGTTCACATCGGCAGGCTAATCTTCCGCACTCGCCAGACATTTCTACTAGCGATAATCTCCTGTTTTCTACTTTGACCAGGCTATCCCCTTTGTCCATGTTCCACCCAAAATTCTTCCACATGGAAATAAGACAAAGGTTACATACCTTTGGTTATAAACGTACATTGGCATATTACAAAGGGCGCACTCTATCACCCAATCGACCCTCACAGCTCTTTCTTTCGTCAATCCAGATAACCATGGGCATCCAGTGTCTTCAACACCTTATCCACAAGGATATTTAATTATATCCATTTTACCTATAATACTAAGTCGCACACGCTATCTGCGACCTTAGGGATGCCTCACGTGCTTACAACGGCGAACTCGATTGCCTCTCTCTCCATCAATTGCCTCTTATGGACATCTGGAAAGTGGCGACATAGTTATCGCTATACATTTCACATCCCACCAGTGTTTACACACTCAGGCGCTGAATGTTTCTTTTGCAACGGACTATCCTACAGAACTGCAAAGATCCAAAAACAAATACAGCCTTCAAAGGAACTGTCCGCCACTATTATCGTATTGAGAAAAAAAAAAAATAAATAAATAGATAATACATTTTAAATGACACATAAAAACTGCTCAGTACTTCAGCTGGAGACTCCCATACAGCATGGCTAATACAGCTGCTTATCTACGTGAAAAGAGCAAGTTTGCTTACCGTAAACGGTGTTTTCCGTAGATAGCAGATGAAGTAGCCATGCTGACCTGCCCACCTTCCCGGACAGTTCTAGCACACCTACCTTGCTTTGATACTGACTTGAGGAGCCTGAGGTAATCCTGTCAGGATACAGGAGGGAGGGAGTACCTAGCTAAATGTCTTGTAATAGACTTTGAGAGCTCCGCCAGCTAGTGGTATGAAGGATGTACCCATACAGCATGGCTACTTCATCTGCTATCTACGGAAAACACTGTTTACGGTAAGCAAACTTGCTCTTCCCTTCAGTACCCCACACACTTAAAAGTATTTCATCATGGAGCACCCAAGCTGCTCTCCTTGGTCCAGGAAGCTAAAGAACTTAACAGCTCCAGGTATGATGTGGTTAACTGAGGTTATTTCTCTGGTCCCTATCCTATTGCACTTCACCAATACTCATGGGGTTTTTTTTTCGAGCGCATTAACCATTTTTAAGATCATCTCTCAGATTGTGTGGGTTTGGAGACTTTCGGATCCTGCATGATGCTCAGGCCTAGTTTTTTTCACTTAATCCTGAGAACCTGAGTTCCGTGACTGCTTGTGCATCTTATGCCTCCAGGATTATTCTGAACTGGCTTGGATTGGCACATAGTTTTTGCTGCACCTCTTTGAGACCTTACCACTTTGAGATCTTCTCTGATGAATTTACTTTGCTGCCCTCTTCCCAGTATTTTTTTTTCTTTGTCCACTCCTGGGCACACAGCGAATTATTGGGGAGGTGTCAGGGGACCTCGCCAGATCCAGAAGATCTCTACCGAGTGTCGGTATCACCCCCCTTGGGTTGGGGGTTTGAGAGTTTGGGGTTTACATATGATGGGGTTCAATCAGCATGGGGGGTGGTTTTGTGTGCTTGGGTGTGCATGGTTTTGTGTGTATGTTGGCCTACTCGAGTTCAGCAACACTGTTTTTTCTGTGTACGTGTGCTCAGATGATGGGGGAGCGGATCTATGCTGAGGGATCTCTCCTCCTGTGTTGCGTAGCTTTCTGTCTTGGATTTATGCTACTGTTGATTTTCCTGTCTAACTTTGTATTTTCTTCCATTAATATCGATGGACTCCACTCCCTGATCAAAAGGAAAAAAACTCCTTAACGATTTGCGTAAACGTGGAGTCAATGTGGCATTTCTCCAGGAAACCCATCTGATGACGCTGAACACAAGAGGATGCAGCGCAAATGGGTTGGACAATGTTTCTTTTCCTCTTTTTCATCGCGACGGAGGGGGGTGGCAATATTGATTCATAGGTTAATTTCATTTCAGAAAGATAAATGCTATTCTGATCCTAATAGTTGATTTTTTTATTGTGGTCGGGAACTTCAAGGGATAACGGTGGTTCTAATTAACCTCTCACAGCTTTTTTGCTAATCTCCTCGCTAAACTCTCGGCCTGGGACGGCTATACTATAATTCTGGGAGGCAATTTTAATGTGGTCAACAACCCTTTGGTGGATTGTAAACCGGCTAAGACTCTCAAGAAAAAACAAGCTGACCTGGGGGTGGGTTTCCTGTCCCAAGAATTAAGCCTAATTGATGCTTGGTGTACATTGCATCTGGAGGACTGGGAATTCACCTTCTAATCCCATGTGCACAATGTATACTCTCGTTTGGACTATAGTCTCATCTCTGAAATTCTTTTTAACAAGTTAGTAGCTAGTGAGATTCACGATGTCCCATTTTCAGATCATGCCATGGTTCTTGTTACACTCGATCTGGTTCTGCTGCCCCTGGGTCAGGTTCACTGGTCAATGCCCCCCTACCTTTATTGTGATAAGCACTTTGCTATCTATCTTCAGGACAAATGGAAAGAATATGTTGATTTTAACTTAACACCTGGAATTGATCACATTCTTTTCTGGAGTGCAGCTAAGGCCGTCATGAGGGATCATATTTTAGCATACCACACTCGCACTAAACGTGATAGGAACTCTGCTGTTCTAGACCTAACTAATAAAATTATGACATTGCGCCAGGCTCATGTGAAGGATCTTGGGCAGGCCACCAAGGTACAATTAGAGGCGGCCCGGGGAGAACTTAATTTCCTGTTAGATTTTAAGGCCCAACTGAACAATTTATTTCTCAAATACAAACTATATCAGTGGGGCAGTATATCTGGCAAATTGTTGGCTATATTGGTGAACTCTACTGGTCTATCCAAGGAGCTTATTATCCTCATACAGGAACAATCGCTGAATCTCACTACTATTCCTTCTATATCAGATGCTTTTGCCAGATACTACAAGTCACTATATACAGCCGGGCCTATGAATGTGCAGGCTTATCAAGCTTTTTTTCGGGGATTACAGCTACCGCAGCTGAGTGAGCGTGCGCGAGATTTACTAGAAACACCCATTAAGGAGGTTGAAATATGTGGGGCTATCTGCAAATTGAAGCTGTTAAAAGCGCCTGGGCCAGATGGCTTTGGTCCAGAATTCTACAAATTATTGGGTGACTTAAAGAACATGTTTCACACTACGCGGGATCGGGGCAAATTTGAGAGAGGCCACAATCTGACCACAATAATATTGCTTCCTAAATCTGGAAAGGACACCACTCTAACCTCGTCCTATAGACCTATCTCCCTTCTTAACCAAGACATTAAACTTCTAGCTGCCATCCTGGCCCAGCAGGTAAATGCTGTCATCCAGGAGATGGTTGCACGAACCAAACTGACTTCATCAAGGAAAGGCTTTCCAATTCTAACCTCCTAAAAACTTTGATGGCAGTTCTTTTTCCAAAGGCTGACAATAGTAATGGCCTTCTTGTAAGCCTTGACACTGAAAAGGCGTTCGATCATGTGGCATGGTCATATTTACGTCAGGTCCTTGAGGGTTAAAATTTGGAGATTTTATTTTGTCCTTGGTCAGATTGTTGTATAAGCTCCCCCAGGCCCAACTGCTGGTTAATGGGACTCTCTTGGAGATATTCTTTTTGGGTAGGGGTATGAGATAGGGGTGCCCCTTATCCCCATTATTATTTGTTCTTGCTCTGGAACCACTAGCAACCAAATTGCGGGTTCTCCGCTCTTTCTTTGGCATTAGGTTTAACAGGAAATGGATCAAACTGAGTCTCTTTGCAGATATGCTGCTATATGTGGTAAACTCTGCTGAATGCTTGGGGGACATCACTGCAACCATTAGCCAATTTGGGTCCTTTTCCGGCTTCTCGATTAATTGCAGGAAGTCTGTGGCATTTCCATTATCCCCATCTCTGCAACAAAATTGGATTGGCCCTTTCCCACTAACTTGGGCCGGGTCCTCCTTTTGGTACTTAGGCATTCAGATTATGAGATCTGTCCAGGAACTCTAAAACTAAATATAGACTCAGCTCTAAGTAATATTAAGGCCCTATTGCAGAAGTGGAAAGACCTCCCTCTCTCCATTCTGGGCTGCTGTGCTTTGGTCAAGATGGCTATCCTTCCTAAACTTTCATACCTGTTACAAATGCTGCTGTAATCTTCGACTATACGAGCTTATCAGTTTATGGTGGGGTTGTTTATATCGTGCAATTGGCGTGCAAGAGGGAACCTTGATTCATTAAGGCTGACCCAGGAACGAGGTGGGGTCGCCCTCCCTGACTTACATATTTGTAATGTTGCATGTCTTCTCTGTTACATACAAGAGTGGGTGTCCCATCAACCAAAATTTGATCTGGGGGGCATGATGCCTGACTGGACTGCACCTTATTCCCCGATTAACTTGATCCATCTCAGCTCCAGTAGACTGCTATCTTTGAAAATCTCAGCATTCTGGCTTACTGCCTTGTGATTAGCCTGGATGTGGTGGAGGGGTTTGATGGGTCGGAGTGCAACGGTCTCACCCTTTTTGCAATTCATTGGCAATCAGGAGTTTTTGCCTGGCTTGGGACCCTCGATTTTTCAGGAGTGGGCAGTCAGTGGGATTCACAATCTGGCTCCTTTAGTGGATTCTGAGTCCTCTTGTCTCTACTTGTTTGAGCAACTGCGGGAAGAGCGGGATATACAGAGACATACCTTTTTTACTTACCTACAGGCCTGCCACTATTGCCTCGCTACCTGCAAAACAATGTATCTCACTCATCTCTCTAATGAGTACTGAAGATAGCTTTTTGGAGACCTCGCCAAGGTTTTAAAAAATTGCCATTTGGGGAGGCAGCTTCTTTCTGACTTGCCTGCCCCACATTTGATTCATCTAGCTGCAAAATGGAACGCAGATCTGGGTACTGAGATGTCGCTACACTTAATGTCCCATGCCTTTAAGCTGGTATATCGGCACTATTTAGCAGCTTCTATGAGGGAAATTCAGTTTAAACTATTACATAGAACTTACATTACCAGGGCTCGGGGCATCTTGATGAAATTGTGGGATTCAGATATCTGTTTAAAATGCAAAGTCGCTCCGGGAGATCTTTGTCACATGTTCACTGGATGTTCTAAATTATAGCCTTTATAGAACAAAGTCTCGTCTTACCTAGACAAGCTGCTGGGTTGTAATATCCCTTGGTCCGGGGAATCTATATACTTATGCTTCTGGGATAAGCAATGTTTAATTCCACAGGGGGGCAGGAAATTTCATGTGGTTGCCACCCTCCTTGTTAAAAAGGCCATTTTGTCAATCTGGAAATCGGAGGAGGTGCCCTCATTTGCTCAGTGGAAAGAACTTGAAAAGTTGGGTCATTGTAGTTGTTTTTTCTTGGCTGTTCTGTGGTTGTTTTTGTTTGTGTATTCAATGACCCAATAAAGATGAATTTAAAAAAAAAAAAAGGTAATGGGTCCATATAATTCTGAATGGTATGAGATTCCATCTGGAATCCCTCAAGGGTCAGCTCTTTCGGCACTACCCTTAAATATCTATCTTATACCTCTGTGCCATCTCTTGTCAGATCTCATAGAAACATAGAAATGATGGCAGAAAAAGACCAATCGCCCCATCCAGCCTGCCCAGTAGGCTCCCACACTTATTTCCCATACTTATCTGTTTCACCAACCACCAAGTTCAGGGCCCTTGTTGATAACTGTTTGATTCAAATTTCCTGCCATTGATGCAGAGAGTAATGTTGGAGTTGCTTCAAAGGTGAGCATAAGGCTTAATGGTTAAGGGTAGTAACCGCCACATTAAGCAAGTTACCCCGATGCTTGTTTACCCAGACTGCATAGATCAATGCTTTGTTGGATGTTGTCTGAATGAAAAATATATCTTTCTCACCCAACATGGCGTAAGCTTTAAAATATACACTGATAACATCCAGTTTTTTATTCCCTATAACACCTCTTGTCATTGTTGTCATTATATATAAATGCTGTAAAAATGTGGCTGCCTCACAATAAATTTAAAATTAAAAAAATGGGAAAGACCATACTTTTAATGCTATCTAGTGTAGGAAATTCCGCACATTCATTACTAGAATCTCTAAATATTGATGGTCATTGTATTCCCATCTCTAGAAAAACTTGTAATCTTGGCATCATTTTAGACCCAGAATAATCATTGTGACATCACATAGGTGATACAGTTAGAACTACATTTTACAGATTGCACCTTTTCAAACATCTCAAGCCGCTACTGAATATAAGTGATTTTAGATTAACCTTACAGACCCTGATATTTACAAAACTTGACTATTGCAATGCTGTATATTTAGGATTGCCTGCTTACACGACCCATCCATTACAGCTAATTCAGAATACAGCAGCACATATATTAACTAGAAACAAACAATAAGATCATATATCTCCTGTACTAGCTTCTTTACATTGGCTTCCAATACTTTTCCACATTCATTACAAAGTACTCACAACAATAGTTAAATTAATTCATGATGACTCCTGGACATGTACATCATTGCGGCTTTATACACCTTCAAGACAGTTACGTATATTAGACAAAAACGTATTGAATGTTCCAATAATGAGAATCATTAGGTTAGATATAACTAGGAAGAGAGCATTTTCTATTGCAGGTCCTATACTTTGGAACGCCTAACCTGATGCCCTTCGTTTGTATGCAGATCTAAAAGAATTCAAACGTAATTGAAAATGTTTTTATTTAAGAAGGTATTTGATATTGAAGAAACCTAAGGTTGTTTCTGAATATTTGATGAAAATTACCCAGTGCCTCATTTTATTCTTGACTTTTGTTTTTGAGTATGTAAATTGCTATATTGTAGTGTCATCATTATTGTTTTATGTTCTTAAAATTGTAGTGTAACGATGTGAGCCACTATGAACATTTGTATGGAGAAAGCAAGATATAAGATTTTTTAAATAATTAAATAAGATTATTCTAGGATCAAGAAAAATGCTCTACCAGAAAATATTACAATTTTAGGCCAGGATTCATCAAACTATCGCATGCGATAGGAAGAGGGGTGTGTTTTATGGTAATAACCTATTTAACGCAAAGTGCACTATAGTACCACAATTGTTGCAATTCCTACCTACAACCACTGGAGAGGGGGAGAGAGAGAGAGAGAAACTAGCTATAAGGCCCTTATAGTAGTTAGGTATTTATACCTCTATATGAGGCCCACCTAGTAACTCAAGGTGAGGTTTAAGTAGCAGTGTAGGGGTTAGGGGCCACTTTGACATTCAGAGTGAGACGTACGAACAGAACAGTGCTCTCTTGTGAAGATTTGATGACCTTCGGCATGAGGAAACTCACTCAGAGATGAGATTTGTACAATGTTCTCTCAACCTAGCTTGATGTTACCCAGTGCGTAATGTTTGAATCTACCCCAGAGAGTAAGCGAGTTGCAAGCACTAGTCTCTCATTCGCTGTATACTCACATTTTGAACAGAGTTAGTTTTGAAAATACATTCTAAATTTCTATCAAGTGTGATCTCTTAATTTCACTTAAATCAGTCCATTGTATTGCCAGAATTCTTCCAAGATCATATGCCAATATGGGCAAATAGGCTTTTCTTACACTAGACTACAGAAGAGCTTTATTCTGTCTGGAGAGAACAAAAGTCTTGCAGAAAGTCTTCACAACTCTTCAATTCCTTCAGCCCAGTCAAACAGAGGTTCTTGGTTACAAAAATAATTTTTTCCACATGGATTTCTGATTGCATCTCTTATTGTTATATTCAAGCAGGACAACAGTATAAAGTGAAAGTACATCAAGTCAGAGCTATGGCAGCTTCCTTAGCCTATCTTTGCTCTGCTTCCATAGAAGACATTTGTAAAGCTGCCACCTGGTCTTCTGTCCACATATTCAGTGCTCATTACTGTCTAGAAAATGTTTCATGGCAGGACAGCTGTTTTGGCCAAATGGTTCTCAAAAACTTGTTTAATTCCTTAAATTCAATCTCCAAATTCTTCAAATGCATATTGCATATCATTCACTGCTCTATGAAAATATGTTTTCTTGTAACCCTCAGCTTGGAAGACCCCAATTATATGGCTGATTACTGTCCCGCTTTCCATGGAGAAGGCAAAGTTGCTTACCTTTAACAGGCATTCTCCACAGACAGCAGAAGAAATCGGTGACAATGTCCCAGGGCCAGTGCAAGAATATTTGATGCCTCAGGCGAACCTTTGATCATGCAACCCCCCCCCCCCCCCCCACCCCAACGAACCTATTGGTGCAACTTCAGCACAGCGCTCCCTTCTTTGGAAGCATTGGCTTTCCCTCCTCGGGGCCTCATGCTGGTGGGACTTTGTCACTCCCAAAGATTTGATGCTATAGGCAACCACCTAGTTTGCTAATGCAAGCTCCAGCCCTGCACAATCATGCCCTTCCCTCTTAGAGTTGGTTAGCTTTCTACAAAGATTGTGAAGACTCGAGAAAGCTGTACAGGACTACCCATGTTTGCTAAAAAAAACAAACAAAAAACAACCCATCTCTGGTTTTCTGAGCTTTTTTCCATCTCAATGCAATCAGATGATGTCACCTACTTGTGTGGCTGATTTGTCCTGCTGTCTGTGGAGAACACCTACTACAGACAAGCAACTTTCCTGTCAGGAGCAGCATGCTTGGATGTCAAATCAGTAGATCAGGTGTACCATAACTGTGTTGTTTTGGCAGAATTTTTGCATACATCCGTAAACAAAATAGGGTCACTATATGATTCTAGGTCATATGGTGGCTGAGCCAGATCTGAGGTTTACCCCTACTGCTTCTCTGAACTTGTACTTCCAGTTTATCTAAAGAAAGGCAGGAACTGCAATTCTGTAAATGCAGAGGTTCAGCAAGCACAAGCTGGGCACAGTCCTGATGCTGCTGAGCCTCTGATTGTAATGGCAAAAACTTCCCAACCCACTGTTCTCATCTCATCTTCCTGCACTGACGCAGACACTGACGCAGACACTTCCGATTCTCAGCTCAGAGTCTGGTTTCTGTTTTTTTTATTGAATGTTTGGTCTTGAAATGGAAATGTGAGCTAGACCAACCTTTGGTAGAGAAAGGTGGTGAGCAACAGATTATATTGTCTGCTTTACTTAGTATGAGAGATAGTGTGACTGAGCTAGGACCGATGGAGGAGACATGCTTCAGTTCTAGACTAGGGTTTGTATCCAAAGTCACAATGGTCCATGTTTATCCCGGTTATATGTACTGTCCAGTGGTAATGGATTGCACTCTCCCATGCACTGTGGTTGTGGAAGAGTTTTGCAAGATAAAACACAGAAACAGTCATAAGACGGCTTACTGCTGTCTTCCAGGACATTTCTCACAGAATGGTGCATTGTTAGTGGGAAAGCAGGGAGTGCTACAGGACAGGAGTGAAGTGCTATAGCAGACCAGTCTGAGTGGGTCTCAGTACTGGAAGAGCAGGGGGGGACTGCAATGCAGGAGTGTGGTATAATGGCAGAACTGTGAGTGAGAATCTCTACTGGAACTGCATGGGGTTACTGCAGTGCTGAAGTGCTGTACATTGGCAGAACTGTGCGTGAGAATCTCTACTGGAACTGCATGGGGTACTGTAGTGCTGGAGTGAGGTACATTGGCAGAACTGTGCGTGAGAGTCTCTACTGGAATTACATGGGGTTACTACAGTGCTGGAGTGAGGTACATTGGCAGAACTGTGCGTGAGAATCTCTACTGGAACCGCATGGGGTTGCTGAAGTGCTGTACATTGGCAGAACTGTGCGTGAGAGTCTCTGCTGGAATTGCATGGGGTTACTGTAGTGCTGGAGTGAGGTACATTGGCAGAACTGTGCGTGAGAATCTCTACTGGAACCGCATGGGGTTGCTGAAGTGCTGTACATTGGCAGAACTGTGCGTGAGAGTCTCTGCTGGAATTGCATGGGGTTACTGCAGTGCTGGAATGAGGTACATTGGCAGAACTGTGCGTGAGAATCTCTACTGGAACTGCATGGGCTTACTGCAGTGCTGGAGTGAGGTACATTGGCAGAACTGTGCATGAGAATCTCTACTGGAACCGCATGGGGTTACTGCAGTGCTGGAGTGAGGTACATTGGCAGAACTGTGCGTGAGAATCTCTACTGAAACCGCATGGGGTTACTGCAGTGCTGGAGTGAGGTACATTGGCAGAACTGTGCGTGAGAGTCTCTACTGGAACCGCATGGGGTTACTACAGTGCTGGAGTGAGGTACATTGGCAGAACTGTGCGTGAGAGTCTTTACTGGAACCGCATGGGGTTACTGCAGTGCTGGAGTGAGGTACATTGGCATAACTGCGTGAGAGTCTCTGCTGGAACCGCATGGGGTTACTGTATTACTGGAGTGAGGTACATTGGCAGAACTGTGAGTGAGAATCTCTACTGGAACCGCATGGGGTTACTGCAGTGCTGGAGTGAGGTACATTGGCAGACCTGTTGTGGGGGGGGGGGGGGGCGTAGTACTGGAATAGCAGGGAATGCAGCAGGGCAGGAGTGAGATTCACTGGTGTTGGAGGTGGGGTAGGAGGTTGCAGTCTTGGTACTGAAAGACAGGGGTGCTGCTGGTCCAGAGTTTGTTTATTTACATTAATGGAAGCCTCTTCAACTTTCACCTGCATATGACAATGTAATAATAAATGACCCTGGTTGTTATGGTACTTTAGGTCATATATGTAAGAAATTAGCTGGAATTTGTAGACCTATATTCCCATCTTCCTCTTCACAGGGTGAATCACTCAGTGGTAGTGTAGGCTGCTTACCCTGGTGAAACAGGTTGTAGTAATTTTCTCTTGATCCTCCACTCCTTTTGATGTATTTTCTTGCTCTGCTTCTCCTGCCTGCCTCTCTTTGGGGAGAAGTTATTATCTGAAATTGGATTAATTTCACAGACTACTGTCCTTACCCCCAACTTGGTTGCTGGGATTTTAGGTGAGTGCCTGCTTGCCTGCTTGAAATAGTGAATGCTATGCATGATAACTCCCTGATGAGAACCAGCTGTTGTATGAAAGCAGGAGGCCCGCATGATAGCTCCCTTATGAGAGCTGGATGGGGAAGGAGAAAGGACTGAGGCCATGCAGGATGGCTCCTTGACACCAGTTGAATGGGGAAGGATTAAGGAGCAAAGATCTATAAAATAGTAATCCTAGCACAAGTGCTTTTCAACCGGTGTGTCCCGGGCAAGTCCTTCCTGTGCCTTGGTGGTGGCAACCAGAGGTGCAGTTAGACATGGACTCATGGGACTCTTGCCCCAACTTTATAGGACAATGTCTGAATCTCAGGCAGCAGAGAATAGCCCTCCTCTCCCCTCCCGGGTAGCCTGCAGAGGAGGAGATGAGCCTAGAGTAGAGAGCAAAGAATCATTCTGGCCATTTCCCACTCTATTAATCAGAACAATACAGAGCGGGCACAATACAGAAAGTGATTTAAATTCTGGCCCTTCTCCAATACCAATGTAATATTTATTTCAGTTTAAATAGGATGGCTTAATGGGGAAGAGTCGGTTACCATCTTTTAGAGTTTTTTGCAGGTGTAAATAAATAAGCATGTAGATAAAGGTAAGATACTTACTAGAGAGTAGGAATGGCCAACCTTTGGCTCACATGCAAAATGCAGTTCTTTCCCTTCTCCCCATGGCAACTGAGACCCTCAGTACAGACGGTTGGGGCTGGAGCAGGAAATATACACAGCAGAGAAGAACCATTCTGCTTCCTCTCCAACCCCGCCCTTCCTGTCTTCACAGTACTGCTGATTGCAACAGAATATCAGGAGAAGAGGGGCTGAAGAAGGGAACAGAAGATTTTCTCTGATGGTCCTGCACTGCTTCTCCCCTCCTGTTTTCAACTGGCAGCACTGGAGGACAGGATGAGAGGGGGGGTGAGGTTGTGGCTGATGGGCTGGCTCTTTTTTTTTTTTTTGCTATCCTAAGTCCCTGCTCCATCCTGTCCACCCCTCCACCTCACCTGATGCCGGAAGCAGATGGCAGGAGTGAACACCGACTCAGGTCCAGCTGCTTAATATGCTCCCAGGACTTGGGATTCAGTTAAGAGTAAAGGGGGAAAATAGAGTCATCCAGAGCTCCAGTCAGGGCCAGAATGATTTGTGGTGTGAGAAAGGGGTAAATACTTGGGGTGGGGAGGGCAGCAGTGTGAGACATGGAGAATGTTGGGGAGGTGGGGGATGAATGTGCAAGAGAGGATGAATGCTTGGGGAAATAGTGTAGTGAAGAGGGGGTGAATGCTTCTAGGAGTGACATTAAAAGGAGTGAATATATGGAGACTTGAGGGGGGATGAGAAGGTGAGGCAAAGGTTGAATGTTGGGGACAGCATAAGAAGGTGCCAGATGCAGTGGGGGAGGCAAGGATGGTTGAATGTCATCTTCCTGGCTGACTCCTTGAAGTCAGCATTGTAAACTGGACTGCCTGGCACTTTATTCCCACCAGTGTC
Organism: Rhinatrema bivittatum; assembly: GCF_901001135.1. Taxonomy (NCBI): domain Eukaryota; kingdom Metazoa; phylum Chordata; class Amphibia; order Gymnophiona; family Rhinatrematidae; genus Rhinatrema; species Rhinatrema bivittatum. The sequence continues at coordinate 504,000,710 of NC_042615.1, read as the reverse complement.
CATGCTGCCACGCGTTGCGCAACAGGTTTGAGGGGGCTGGGGCTTAGGGTAAGGGAAATGGAGGGTAGGGAAAGAGGCCCAGGATAGAGGGTTATATGAGAGCCACAGGGGAGTGGGGTTGTTTATGAAAGAATAGAGGGGACACAATTTAGCCAGGGATGGGGCGAGAAGGTTTCAGAAAACCTGGGGGAAAAGCATTAGAGGAGCGTGAGAAAACCAGAAGGGGGAGAATGTGTTTGTGTGTGTGAAAGAAAGCCAGAGTTGGTGATATGGGGAAGAAGGAGAGGGTGAAAGAGCCAGAAAAGATGTCAGGGTGCTGATGGGGCAGAGGTGGTGATGAGGGAGTGTATGTGAGAGAGAGAGCGAGCCAGAGGTAGTGAGGGGGAGGGGAGAGTGACAAAGAGTTGGTGAAGGGGTGTTCAGGATGGGTAACAGCCATAGATAGTGCAGTGGGAGAGGAAGGGTAAGTGGGAGCTAGAGGTGAAGGTGGAAAGGGTGGATGATAGAGCAAAAAGTGGCAATAGGGAGAGAATGAGAGCCAGAGGTGTGATGGGGGTAGAGGACTGAGAGAGAGCCAGAGATGGTGATTGGGAGTAAGGAAGAGTGAGAGAGAGACGCACAGCGGGGTGACTAGGAGAGATGGGAGCCAGAAGAGGTGATGACAGGGTGTGTGCATGAGATGGCTCTTGGTGCGTGAAAGCTTGGCCACCCCTGATATAGTGAATCAGAAGGCATTTGACAAAGTCCCCCATAAGAGACTCCTCAGGAAATTAAAAAGTCATGTGCGTTGGTAAGTGGTTAAAAGACAAGAACAGAGGGTAAGACTAAATGTTCAGTTTTCCAAATGCAGAAAGGTCATTAGTGGAGCACCATAGGGACTGGTACTGAGACTTACACTGTTTAACATATTCATAAATTATCTGGGTCAGGGAACAATGAGTGAAGTGATCAGATTTGCAGATGACACAAAATTATTCAAAGCTATTAAAATAGCAGCAGATTGCGAGGAACTGCAGAGGGACCTTGGAAGGCTGGGAGACTGGGCATCTGAATGGCAGATGAAATTTAATGTAGAAAAGTGCCAAGTGAGGCATGTAGAGAAAAATAACCCCAACTACAGGTATACGATGCTGGGTTCTGTATTAGAAATCACCACCCAGCAATAGGACCTCGGAGTTCTTGTGGACAATTCATTAAAATCCTCAGCTCGGTGTGCAGCAGCAGTCAAAAAAAGCAAATAAAATGTTAGAATGATTTGAAAAGGAATGAAGAATTTAAAAAAAAAAAATATCCTTTTGCCTCTGTATCGATCCATGGTGCAGCCATACCTTAATTATTATGTGCAGTTCTGGTTGCCCCATGTCAAGAAAGACATAGCGGACATAGAAAAGGTACAGAGAAGGGTGACAAAAGTGATAAAGGGGATGGAACGATTCCCCTATGTTGAGAGACAACACATTAGGTCTCTTCAGCTTTGGAGAAGAGATGACTAAGATAGAACATAAATTAGGTTTATAAAATCATGAGAGGAGTGGAATGGGTTAAAAAAAACGGTTATCAGAGGTATACTAAGGGGGGGTGAGGGGACAGTCCGCCTCGGGTGACAACAGGGCGAAGGGTGCCATTGCCGCCAGCAGAAAGGTCCTGCGGTAGCGCAGAGCAGTGACGTGCTGGTGGGGTTTTCACTACCCGCCAGCAAAAGCAAGGGCCTGTGAAAGAGGCCAGTTGCAGAAGAGGCCCTGCTGTGCAGCCAGCAGCCAAAGAAGTGAGAGGCTAGCCCTGTGAGAGTAAGTGCCAGTGTATGAGAGGGGTGTATGGGTGTGTGTATGTATGAAGGGTGGGTGTATGAGAGGATGCCTGTGTGTGTATGAGACGGTGAGTGTATAGAAGAGTGAGTGGGTTTGTGTATATATATATATATATATGTGAGAGGGCGCCTGTGTGCAGGGGTGGGGGTGAGAGAGGAAGAATATGTGTATATGAGGGGTTGTGTGTGTGTATGAGACGATTAGTGTATGTGTGCCTGTGTATATATATTTATGAGAGGGTGCTTGTGGATGCATATGTGTGAGAGGGTGCCTGCTGGTGGGGGTGGGGGTGAGAGAGAGGAAACGTGTGTGTGTGTGGGTGAGACAGTAATCATGTGTTAGAGATACACATACATACACGTTTCCTCTGTAAGAGAGAGATGGAAGAAACGTGTCTGTCTCTCACAAACACACACACACACTCACTCTCAAGCTCCCTCTGACTCTCAACAAGTGTGTATGTGTGTGAGAGACAAATGAAGCATATTTTATTTGTGTCTCTGTTTGTGTCTATACCCCTAGTTCACGACAATCTCAGGGTGACAGGTATGGAGACTGGGGGATTTTTAAAATCTGTGTTAGTTTTAATTACTGGGTGTTATTTGATGGCTGCTGTTTTTAAATATTTTATCGATGTTTAGGACATTTTTAAGAATTTGTACATGAGCTTCTATTATTTAATATTATTCTATTCATCAGCTGTTTTGAAATGTATATATTTTAGTATGGTTTTACTATTCTGATTGATTTATATTTCTTGATTGTATTGTTTTGAGCAATAGTAATTTTCTGCTTTTCCATTGTTGCACTGCATACAGAATCTGGCTTGTGTTTTCCAGTTCAGTTTTTGTGTAAATGTGAGAGAGAGAGAGGAAGTGTGTGTGTGAGAGAGAGAGAAAGAAAGCATGTTTGTGTGTGAGAAAGATACAGAGGAAGTGTATGTGTGAAAGAGGTACATAGAAAGTGTGGGTGTGTTGTGTGTGCGTGAGTGTGCATGCGTGCCTCCAGTCTACAACAATCTTAGGATGACAGATATGGAGAACGGGAGATTTTTTAAATCCTTATTAGTTTTAATTATTGGGTGTTATTTTATGTGTCTGCTGCTTTGAAATATTTTATCCATGTTTAGGAAATTTTAAAATTATATATTTGGGGGGGGGGGGGGGGGGTGCCAAAGAAGTATCTGCCCTGGGTGCCAAATACTTTAAGTATGTTTCTGGTGGTTATTACCCTTTCAAAAAATACTAAAACAAGGGGACACGCCATGAAACGAATGACCTGCAGATTTAAATCAAACAGTTGTATTTTTTTCACTCTGCGCACAATCAAGTTATGGAATCTGTTGCCAGAAGACGTGATCAAGGTGACTAGCATTGCAGGGTTTAAAAGAGGTTTGGACAAGTTCCTGGAGGAAACGTTCATAAGAGATTATTAGCTATGTGACATGGATTTAGAGTCTGAGGGTCAGCATCAACAGATTACGCAACTGCTAGTTATGGGATGGAGGGTGATTCTTAAACAATGGAGGAAGGTCTCTCCTCTGATAGTGCAAGACTGCTCTGAGGAACTGGGGAATTGTAAATTTTGTCTGCAAAATTACTGTAAAAATTTGCCATGGCTCAAAAGAAGTGGAAACCAATGTTGTCTTTCTTGAGGGGACGATCACCTCTTGGTTCCCCTATTTGACTAGATAAGTTCTCATTATACGTATGCTAGTAATGATAATTACTACTTGATATTTGGGGGATATGAGGGGAGGGGAAGGGAAGGGGAAAGATGGTAGGAGTTTGGTGGGATGGTAAAGGGAAATGTATGGTTAGAGGAATTGTTTGAGAGAGAAGAAATGTAAAAATTGATTGTTATGCCTTCTGTCTATTAGGCAATGATTCTCAACTGGTGTGTCACCAAGCACTGGCAGGTGTGTCGTGGCTCCCAGTGACCCATTGCACCAGTTGTGCTTCCCTTTACCTTTCTCCTGCCCCCGCTGGCCAATGGGAAGCGTCCCTACTTCCTGCCCCTGCAGGCCAATCGGAAGTCTCCTCCCTTCTTCCTGCCAGTGGGAGTAGGAAAAAGGGAGGAAGCCTCTGATTGGCCGGTGGGGCAGGAAGAAGGGAAGGGCATCCCATAGCCTAGGGATAGGGTGATTTGAAGGGGACTGGGAAGAGTGGCAGTGTCCAAGCCAGTGGTGACAAAGAAGCACAGCCTTACTGAAATTAAATGTGGTGGTGAGCCACAAAGAGAAGAGGCCAGCCACGCCAGGATTCCCCACTTCCAAAGTGGCAGGGAGCCACAATAGAGCAGGGATTCCTCAACTTGACAGTGAGCTGCAAACACGAAGAGGCCAGTTGCTCTGGGGATTCCTTCCCCTCCCCCCCCCCCCCCCCCAATGCAACAGCGAGCATGGCAGAGCTGCAATTGAAGTAAAAGTGGCACTCAACCACGCCTGTTACAGATGGGTCCATTGGAGCTCCTGGTGGCTGTAAAAGCAGGCAGATGGGTGGGCCGCAGGAACCTGAGGACATCCTGGCAGCCAGAAGAAAGGCCTAAGTGCCGCAGCATATTTTTTTAAATAAATGTATGCCGCTTCAGTGTGGCTCAGAAGGCAGTGGCAGGACTAGGAAATCTGCCACTGCAAAATTAAAGGGGAACACAGCAACAGGGCTCTAAACAAAATGTGTGTGAGAGACAGAGACTGGTCAGGGAGGTGACTGGGGTGTGTGAGAGAGACAGACTGGTTAGGGAAGTGACTAGTGTGAGAGTGACAGAGACTGATCAGGGAGGAGAGCGGTGTCTGTGTGTGAGGGAGACTGGTCAGGGAGGTTACTCATGTATGTGAGACAGAGACTGGTCGTGGGGTTTAATTGGGATGTGTGTTGTATGTGTGAGTGGTTGTGGGACCTAAGGAAGAGGACTCTGAGGTCAGAGCTTCAGCAGCCACTGCTGCTTCTGATGAGTACTGTTGGCCTACAAGGGAAATGAGTAGGAGAGTTGCTGGAGAGAGTAAGTAAAGGTGTCTTTTTAAGTTTATTTTTCTTGATTGACTGCCATTTTAATTATTGGATATTTTGTGATGTCTGCTGTTTTGAAATATTTTATTGATATTTGGACAATTTTTAATCATTTTCATGAGTTTTTAATTGTTGGATATTATTCTGTTCATCAGCTATTTTGTAACATTTCTTAGTATAGCTTTATAATTATTTCTGTGTGGGGATCTATAGCAGCTTGGCTTATTCTGTTTTCCTAATAGGCAGTGTATTAGTGTTTGATTATGTATTTATTTATTTATTTTAAAATGTTTATATACCGCCTTTACAAATGAGATTTCATCAAAACAGTTTACAAAGATATTAAAAATAAAATGATATACATAAACATAAAATATAAAATTACAAAAAAACTGTATAATATCTAAAAAATAAAAATAAAGGATAACTACAATTAATTTACAAAAATATAATTAAATCAAAATCAAGTGCCATCAGTACTGCCAGGTATTTTGGAATGTTAAAGAGGTAAATGGGAGTTTTAAAGTAGTGGCGGGAAGGGGAGAAGGGAAAAGGAGATTAGGGGGGGAGGGGAGTAAGGAGTGGTGGTAAAAAAAAAAAAAAAAAAAAGGGGCAAAAGGTGAATGAAAGAGTTATGTCTGACCAGTTGGTGGAATATTGTAGGCAATTTGAAACAAATAAGTTTTTAGAGATTTTTTTAAGTGTATGGGGTTTGATAACTGTGGAAGGAAGTTTGGTAAAGAGTTCCAGAGGAACGGACCTGTTACTGAGAAGGCCCTCTTTCTAGTGATGTCGAGTCTAGTCAAGCGGGGAGATGTAATGTCTAAAAGATTTTTTGTCAAAGATCTTAATTGTCTAGCAGGTTTAGAGATGCGGAGTATAGAACAGAGCCAGATAGATGAAGAGTTATATATCAAAGAATTATTGTCAGAATTTTATATTGTACTCTGAATTTTATCAGTAACCAGTGAAAAAATTGGAGAATTGGTGTTATATGACTTTTGAAGGAAACACCTGATAGGATGCGAGCTGCGGTATTCTGAACCAGTTGTAAAGGATGAATAGTGTTATCAGGCAGACCTAAGTAGAGAGCGTTGCAATAGTCGAGACCAGAAAAGACAAGAGATTGAAGAACAGTGCGGAAGTCATGGTGAAAAAGTAGCGGACGAAGACATTTTAGGAGTTGTAATTTATAAAAAGATTTTTTAATAACTGATGAGATATGTTGCTTCATTGATAAATCAGTATTAATGATTATACCTAGATTTGTAGCAAAGTTTGAAATTGGGATTGATATTCCATTTGTCACAAAGTGAGAAGGGGGACCAATGGATGAATCTGATATGGATGTAAGATGTACAATTTCTGTGTTAGAGGGGTTTCTTTTTAGTCTGTTGTACGAAAGCCATGGTATTTAGATGTAGAGAGACCATGGAAAGAGTGGCAGACCAGGATGTGTTAAATGGAACCAAAAATTGTATATCGTCGGCATAGATTTTAAATTGTGGATTTAGAGAAGAAAGAATATGGCAAAGTGGGAGCAGATAAATGTTAAAGAGAATAGGAGATAAGGAAGAGCCCTGGGGAACACCTGAAGGAATTGTGTAGGGATCAGATGAATGATTGTTAATATTGATTTGTTGTGTACATCCCGAAAGAAAAGTAAAAAACCATCGTAAGACTGTATCTGAAATGCCAATGGCTTCCAAACCGGAGAGGAGAATTTGATGATCAACAGTGTCGAATGCCGCAGAAATGTCCAAAAAAAACAATAATATAATCTGTATAAGAGTTGAATCCTCGAAACAATGTGTCAAAGGAAGCAAGCAGAAGTGTTTCCGTAGAATGTCCTTTACGGAAGCTGTGTTGATGTGCATTAAGAATATCATGTTCTGATAAGAAATCTGTAAGTTGATGCAATACCACTGATTCAAGAAGTTTTGCTAAAGAGGCTAAAGATGTGATAGGTCTAAGATTATTAAAGTCAGTAACATCTTTGGATTTGTTTTTCAATATAGGAAGAACAGAAGTTTTCTTCAATATATCAGGAAACGGCCCTGTTTCTAGAGGAAATTGCTGGCATGGGGACCTAGGGCTTTAAAGAATGCACCACAGCATGGGTTAACAGGAGAGTTAGAGGGGTTCTGTTTCTTTATAATAGTCTGTATAGTAATTCCAGATGTAGGGGTAAATTCTGACCATTTACGACTAGGTACTGTATTAATGAAAGTAGGGTAAGGTAACTGTGTAAACTCTTTGGAGATATTACTGACTTTGGATTTAAAATGAATAGCAATTTTATTACAGGTTATGGAATCATAAGTAGTAGAACTGTTATTGTGGATAGAAGTTAGAGACCTAACAATATTAAACAAGACATTGGGATTTCCATTAGCCCTGGAGATTTTATTAGCATAATAAGATTTCTTTGCTAGATTTAGTTCCTTATTGTAATGACATAGAGTATAGTATAGGCCTTTTTTGCTTCAGGAGTGTTTTTTCTGTCGCCACACGCATTCTAGCTTTCTAAAAGATGTCTTTAAGGTGTGAAGAGGCTTATTGTACCACGGGGCATTAGGTTTCAGCTTGTTAAATTTAGTCTTTTTTAATGGGGCTATTAAATCTAAAGTAGAAGAAATTGCTGTGTTCCATTTATCAACGGATTTGTCAATTTTGGAAGCTAAAGCTGTAGGCAAATTAGGTACAATGGCCTCTATGAATGAATCTGTAGAAATAAATCTGCGTTTTAATGCTGTGGGTTGGTTGTTAGGATCGGGGCTAATGTAATCTATGTTTAAAGTAAAGTGAATGAGGTAATGGTCTGATCAAGGTATGGGGGTAATCAAAGTTTTGACTGAGATAGGGGTAGCAAAGGATGGGTTAAAGAATACGAAGTCAAGGGTTTGTCCTTTAGAATGAAGTTGGCACTTGGATAAGTTGTTCCCAGCCCAGGCCAATCATGGCATCCAAAAAAGTTGTTATAACAGGGGAGCGGTCTAAGGCATTGATATGCAGATTAAAATCGCCAACTAGAATAGTTTTATTTAAATCTACTGGTAACGAAGCAATAATTTCTAGAAAACTAGAAAGGTCCTTAGAGAGACAACCTGGAGGACAATAGATAATGCAAATATTTAAGATTGAGGTGGATATAAGTAAGATTTCGTAGGAGACAGAAAAGACGAGTTGTTTTTTTATGGGATTTAAAGAAGATTTTATAATAGCTAAAAGGCCACCTCCTCTACGGTTTAATCTAGGTTCTGATATGATGGTATATCCAGGCGGACATAGATTGTTTTGGGTAACTATATCTGTGTCAGTTAGCCGGGATTCAATAAGGAAAAACAAGTCCGGATTGTTAGCATGAATCAGGTCAATCAAAATAGGAATTCTCTTTCTAACTGTGCATTACACAACATAAAAGATAATGAGGTCACCAATAATGCTGCAGATAACGCATGAACTACAGATACTAGTGAGTGCCTAGGATAAGTTTTGGATTTGCTAGAACAAGAGTTATTACATTTGTTTTATACCTGAATATATAGTGCCATAGTTACCTTTACCAAGTACCGTTGGAATTTCCATGATGGAATTAGGGAAGGAATGCACAAATAAGGGACTAAAGATAAAAGATACAATAAAACTTCGGATGCAAAACAAAGGGGCAGGCCCCTTTCTCGTGCTCCTTGCGCGGCGCCCGGCACATGGCGCTACCGACGTCGCCGCGTTTAGATAGCTGGTGCCCCTTGATGACATCAGAGAGGTGGGGTGACCGTCCAGTCAGTCCAGCTAATGGTACGCAGGAAACAGGCTGTGGTAAGTTGTGCAAAGTTCTGGTGGGTCCAGAAAACAGCAAGGCAGACTCTCCTGTGTGGTATTGGAGAGAAACAGAGGCACAGGCACGAAGCCCCCCTCCATTTGTCGTTTAGGGCCTGGTTTAATATTTGTACTGCTGCCTTTTCATAGGTAGGGTAGTTCCTGTTTGAGTGCATGCCATAATGCAAGTGTAACTTTGTGTGGAATAGTTTGTGTGCATTATTGCAGATCCTGGGACTATATTAGGAGCTATATTTGTTTCCATTTCTCCAGGTTCGCACTGCATGCAGAGTGGCTTTTTTGGTTTTCCATTCCAGTTTGTCTCCATATTTACAATTTGTGGTCTTTCTGTACTTGGTGAAGGTCAGTTCTGTGTGTTTGACTGAGGAGAGGTATTTTACTAGCGTGTAGGCATTCGTATCAATCTTATTTCTTTTGTTTTCTCAATAGGATGTACATTAGGGGTAAATTACTGTCTTTTCATAAGGAGGGCTATTGTGCCTGGTAGTAAAGAGAGTTTGTTATGCTTTTACTGAGATGTCACCAGAACAGAATTCACTTTAAAGCCCTTATGATGATACACAAGGCCCTGCACAACATCTCCCCTCTCAACCTAACTTTTCAACTGCAGCAGCACATCGCTAAGAGACCGATTAGAAGTGCATACAAGAACATGCTACTCTCCCAACCGGCAAAAGCCTCACTGAGGAAACGCGCTCTCTCCACTGCGGGTCCCCCACTCTGGAATTCGCTCCCTCCGGACCTGCGTCAAGAACCCTGCGCTATGACTTTCAAAAAGAAGCTAAAGACGTGGCTTTTCACCCAAGTATTCCCGGAGACCTAAGACCCGAGGAATACAATGACATTATAGTCCCCGGTCCCCTTTCTCCCCTGTACATATGTTTCAGAGTATTACCATATCTCAGTTATATTACGTCTTTTATTTTTCTTTGTTAGCTATCGTTATTTGTTTCAATGTATTCCGCCCCCGAGGCGACAGTTTTAGTTCCTTGTAAACCGGTGTGATATGTATTTTATACAGGAACATCGGTATATAAAAAATAAATAAATAAAATCTTTTTTGTATGGTGAGTTGTACGGGTAATGCCCTAGTTCTGCTCTGCACCCACTGTTGGGGGTCGAGGGGGTTCCTGAGGATGCAGAATGTATATTTACATTTTGCCCCGTGACGGTCACATGTTCAGTGCGTCACACATGTGAGAACCATCTGTCAGGTGTGTCCCGGCCGAAAAAAGGTTGAGAACCACTGTATTAGTGGATAGCTTGTGGGGATTGTAATGCTTTTTGGCAGCATTCTTTGTACTTTGAAATCCTATGTTTATTGGCCTTTCGTTGGCCTATGTCATTGTCTGTTTTGTGAAGGTGTTCAATAAAAAGTAAATCCAAAGCAACATTATCACCCAGGTAGACCAAAGAAAGCTATTGCTAGCCCCTGGGAAGAGGGTAACAGAGATTATTAGATCTCCTTTCTGGGATCTGCTGAGTACTTGCGACCTGGATTGGCCACTGTCAGAGACAGGATGCTGGCCTCGATGGACCTTGACTAAGCCAGCTTGGCATATCTTATGTTCTAGGTAGGATATAGTGCTCTGCCATTTGAAAAATAAAAACATGAAGTGAATGAAAAGTGTGGAAGGGAGTGCATTTATGCATCATCTTCCGCAATTCATTACTGGGGAGCATAGACATGGCTTAGAATAAGTTTAGATGAGCCCTCTGTCCTCTCCCTCTCTCTCTCTCTCTGTTTCTCTTCCTCTCTGTTTTTCTCACTTTCATAAACATACACACATGCTTGCTAGCTCTCCATGAGCTCTGTCAGCAGCATTTTACCACTTCCAGTTTCTGGGTGTTTGCTTGTTTACATTCTTGCCGTAGGTGCTTCCTGGATCACTGCCTTTCTGAAGAATTGCTTTTGCCTTGGCCCCCAGCCAAGTATTGGGCTTGTAAAATTTGCATGGAGCAAGGAAGCTGATTCACCCTGTCACTGCCTTCCTTCAGCAGGTGCAGCCTCTCAGATTCAGGAAACCTTTATTGGCAGGACACTGTGTATATGTGTTACCAAAGTGATGCATAACGTCAAGGGGGTAGCCTAGAGGTTAGAGCAGAGGGCTGAAAACCAAGGTTGAAATTCCACTGCCACTCCTTGTGACCTTGGACAAGTCACTTCACTTCATCCTCCAGTCCAAATTTACAGGCCAAGGCAGTAACCTCTGCATTAAGAAACTAGGCTCTGGATTTCAACACACAGATTAAAATTTCTTTAACTCCCAATGCGGTAAACTAATGGTATGCAAATGCATCGGGAGTTTAAAAAAAGCATGCTGACTGGAAAATGTGTGTTCAGCAGAGGCCGAATGCACATTTTAACTCGGGAAGGAGGGGAATTGTCCCATGAAACATGAATTGCTGGGAGAGAGAGAGAGTTAGTAATCATGCCCAGGCAGCCAGATAAGTACAAACTTATCTGGCTGCCTGGCCAGCTGAGAGAAGGAAACTTTTTTTTTTGTTTGTTTGTTTTTGCATTATTTTCAGCCATGGACTTGAGGTGATCACAGCACTGCAAACATAGCTCCGTCTCCGACCCGGGCATTAAGTTTCCAGCGCAAAGAAAATCCGGGTTAGGCCAGCGCACCTCTCTGCATCAGGGAGAAATGCTTAATGTTCTCATTTGCATGGGATTTCTGTGTAAGAGCGCTAAACTGACCTACATTTTTTAACGCATATTTTATGAGCGTAAAACTCCTTGCTGCATTGGCAGAAGGGTTTACACTCACAAAATGTGCGTTAAACTTGCGTTCATTGGGACACACCTTATTGCATTTGGCCTGTTAGATTGTAAGCCCTCTGGGGATAATGAGATACCTACAGTACCTGATTATAATCTGCTTTGAAGTGCCTGAATAGAGGAATATAAATCAATTAAAGAAATAGCTAAAAAAAAAAAAATAGATATAAAATTTCTCTGGCCTGTGCCCCTGCTTGCTTCACTCACCAACTCCACAAGTGGTGGGGGACTATGTAAAGACAGGGTGTGGGGGGTGAGGGTATGTAAGGCTGGAAGCACTCTTTCCCCCTTGTATTCTCCACTTTGTCTCCATCTCACCCCTCCATGTGTCTGTGGGGGAAGGAGAAGCAAGGACGTCGGTGGTGAGGGGTGGGTACTCTCTCTCCCCCTCACACTCTCTATCTGGTCCCCATTTCCCTCTTGCACTCTCCACCTTATCCCAATCCCTCTCTACTCTCCACTTTGTAGCCCTCTCCTCCCCCCTCCCAGGGTGTGTAGGATGGAGATACTCTTTCTTCCTCCCCTCACCTGTGTGTGTGTGGGGGGGGGAAGCATAGGTAGGTGATGATGGTGTTGGTGGTACGAAGGGGGGTGAGTGGGAATGAGTGGTGGTGTGGGACAGGATATGTGCATATTCTTTCCATCACATTTCACTATGTAGCCCTCTCCTCCTCTCCCCATATGTATGTGGGGATGGTGGAAGCATGGTAGATAAGACGTGTGGGGGAGGGAAGAGGTGAGTGATGGAGGGTGTGAGTGGCTAGCGGCACTTTGTCCCCCTCTCCTCCTGTGTCTGGGTGTGTGCATTGCGTGGATGTATGTATATATATGAGAGGGCAGGAGAGGAACACTTTCTGTTTAGGTGGAATGTGCAGAGGGGGATGTGTGTGAGGGGAGAGGGGGAGCCATTTGAATAGGTGAAGTCTATGAGAGGGATGTGTGTGTGTGTGTGTGTGTGTGTACACACTATGTCCCTCCCACATACTCCACTTTGTAGTTGCCTTCTCCCTTTCCCCCATATGCATGTGTGGTGGGGGGCATAGCATAGTGGTGTAGGTGAGGTGTATGTGTGTGTTCCCCTTTGCACTCTCCATATGGTCCCTCATCTCCCCTTCACACTCTCCCCTTTGTCCCTTTCTTCCCCTTGTGTGTGTATGGGTGGGGGTACTCTTTCCCCTCCTTACCTCTGGGTGTGGGAGTGGCAGGCCCAGCGCAACTGGATGTGCATAATGTGCATTTGCTTGAGGTGGCACTGCTGGGGAGGGAAGGACAGTAGTAGCAGGAGATGCTGTGAGGCTGGCATTAGCCGAAAATAAGGAAGGCCAGCAGGTCATGGTGGAGTTCATCCCACCACAGCCCGAAGTCATGAAAATGCCCACAGGGCTATGGTGGAGCTCATCCCATCATGGCCCAAAGAGAAGAGGAGACTATGTGTGTGTGTGTGTGTGTCTGAGAGAGAGCCTGTGTGTATTTGTGTCTGTGAGTGCCTGTGTGCATGTGTGTGTCTGTACCTGTGAGAGCCTATGTGTCACATATAGGCTCTCACAACTTGCACACACACACATAATGTGTATGTGAGAGAGAGGGAGTGTGTGAGAGAGCATAAGCATGTATATGAGAGAGGGAGTATGTAAGAGAATGAATGTGTTAGTATGTGTGTGTGAAAGAGAGAGAAAATAAAGTTTGTGCAGCCCTATCTCTCCCAAACCATAACAATTTGAGGGTGACTGGAAATCAAAAGATCCTAGATATGGAGATCGGGAGATTTTTTTTAATCCTTAGTTTTAATTATTGGGTGTAATTTGATATTTCTGCTGTTTTGAAATATTTGGGGTTTTTTGGGATATATTAGAACATTTTTTTTAATTATTGGATTTTTTATTCATCAGATGTTTTAAAATATTTTATTGGTGTTTGTGAAATTTTGGATATTCTATTCATTAACTGGTTTGAAATATTCTTTTTATGAATATTCTTTTACTATTATGATATTTTCTATTTCTTGATTTTATTATTATTTCATGTTTTATGAAGAATGGTAATGTTTCTATTTTTCTATTCTTGCTCTGCATATAAAGGCTGGTTTGTTGTGGGTTCCAGTTCAGTTCTTCTCAGCACATTTCTATTTATAAGTTCTGGTTTCTTTATTCTGTATTTGGTCAGGGTTTGCCTGTGTTCAGCATATGTGACCGAGGTAAGGTATTTTGCTGACATGTAATTTCTGTGTAGGGATCTATAGCAGCCTGGCTTGTTCTGTTTTCCTAATAGGAGGTGTATTGGTGTTCTAGGGCCTGGTGTAATATGTGCAGTGTTGCCTTTTCATAGGTAGGGTTGTTACCATTTTCAGTGCTGGCAGTTTTAGGGCTGTTTGGTATCAGAGGTTTATTATATAATTCTGTCTATTCATGGCTTTCTGAGGGCCAAGCCTACCCTTAACATACATTGCAAAAAGTCTAATTCCATATGAGTTCCAAGTGTCGTTTTTGCAGACTTTTCTGGTTGGCACCACAGCAGTGCATGTAAATATAATATGCGTGTTGTGATATTTTTGCCTCAGAAGATTATATTTTTGAATGTTGTTCTTCATGTAAAATCTGTTATAAATGCATAATGTAATTGTGTGCATCTGTAGAGGGGGAGGAATTGGAGAGCGATGTGTGCAAGCCTATAAGGTTTGTCTAAGGTACCTAATACCCTTCTCTTGACCATGTAGGGCATGCGTGAATGTCAGTTTTAAAAAATATAGATTGATGGAGAGGGAGCTGGGCTTTTCTTGATGGACCTTCTCCATTGTGGCCTTCTCCTCCTCCACCTCTAAGTGTGGGAAAATGGTGTAGATAAGCTGTGTGGGAGGGGAGGTGTGTGGCTGGGTGTACGTTTTCCACCTCTCTCCCCCTTTCCTCACCTATGTGTGTGTGGGAAAGGAGGAAAGAGGGAGCTGGTGCTGATGGTGGAATGTCTTGGGGGGAAGGTGAGAGATGATGGTGTAGGTAGAGTATGTTTGAGGCAGGTGAGGGGGAGATGGTGGTATAGGTAAGATGTGGGAGGGTTGTGTGTGTGTGTGTACTTTGTCCCTCTCCCGGCTCCTTGTACGTTCTACTTTGTAGCTGCCTCTTCCCCCTCCCCTATGTGTGTGTATGGGGAGTGCCAGTAATTTAGGCGGGGTGGGTATATGCATGGATGCGTGCAGTCTTTCCCCCCTCTCCTCACCCTCGTGTGCGGGGAGGAGGAGAGAGGGTGTGTGCAGAGGAAGGTGATAGTGGGGAGTAGATAATGGGATGTAGGGCTGTGAGTGGGGTTATGTGTGCTCTCTTTCCCGCTCCCTGTGTGGGGGAAGTTTCATGATGTAGGTGGGGTGTGTCGGAGGTGGAGTTATGAGTGGTGTAGGAAGGGCTGAGTGTCAGGGTGTGTGTGTATTTATTACTGGTGGCAACCTTTCTACCTCTCACTCTCCAATTTCTTGCACTCTCCTCACCCTTGGGAGTGTATGTGGAAGGACGATAGTGATGTGGGGATGGGATGAAAGTGTGGGGGAGGAGTGTGGATGGGATGCGTGTGTGCCTGCACTCCTTCACCCTCCCCTTTGCATTCCTTTCTTCCCTTTCACTCCTCTCAACCCATCCAACTGGCACTCCTTACTTATCTCGTTCCTCCCAATCAACCTAACCTTCTTTTCTTCATCCCACCTTGGGCCTCTTCCTTCTGATGGTGGGGCATGGGAAACCCCATCAGCCTTTCTGAGACTGGCCCCCAGCTGATCTCACCTCCACCCTTCCCTTCACATCTTGGCCACTTCCTACTATTTTTAGAGTCTGGGAAACCCCACCAGCCTTAGTGCTGCTGACTCCACACTCCTGTCTCACTCCCTGAAGCCTGTAATAGTGGGCCCACTCCCAACAGTTCCAGAGGAGCATCGCTAAGCATGCATGGGAAGATGCACTGAGAATGCTTATCTGGAGTCCTAACTTTTTTATAATATGGGGGCCAATGTAATAAATCCACATTAAAATCAGAGTTAAATTTTAGCGTGGATTTTACTTAATGCACATGTTAAAAACAGGGGTCTCCTCTGGATTCAGTAAGATAAAAGGATGCAAATTGAGCAGGTATATAAAAAAAAAAAAGCATGCTAAATTAAAAAATCCACACTAATGCAGAGAAGTGATTTAAAAAGTGCCTTAAAACAGAAGTAAAGAGGTAAGTGGCATGGATGCTTTTCAGGAATACCATCTTGGAAGCCCAGACCAAATGTATTCCATGCAATAGAAGAGGTGGAAGGAAGGCCAAATGACTGCCAACATGATTTAGACGTAATGTGAGAGAGAATATTATAGCAAAAGGAACATCTTTAAAAAAAATGGGAAAGGGATCCAAATGAAGAAAACAAGAAACAGCATAAGCACTAGCAAGTTAGATGCAAAGCTAAGACAGAATTTGAAAAGAAGCTTGCCGTGGAAGCAAAAACTCATAATAAAAACTTTTTCAGGTACTTTTGAAGCAAAAAGAAGCCTGCGAGGGAGTCAGTTGGACCATTAGATGATCAAGGTGTAAAAGCTGTATTAACAGAGGACAAGCAGGGAGATTAAATGATTTCTTTGCTTCAGTTTTTACTGAGGTGGATATAAGGCAGATACCCATGCCAAAAGTGATATTTAAAGATGATAATTCAGAGTAATTGAAAGAAATCTCAGTAAATCTGGAAGATGTAGTAGGGCAAACTGACAAACTAAAGAGTAACAAATCACCTGGACCAGATGGTATACATCCCAAAGTACTGAAAGAACTGAAAAATTAAATTGCAGACATATTATTTTTAATCTGTAACCTATCATTAATATCATTTACACTACCTGAAAATTGGAGCATGGTTAATGTAACGCCAGTTTTTAACATAGTAACACAGTAATGATGGCAGATAAAGACTAAATAGACTATCCAGTTTACCCAGCAATTTGCAAGTTACTCCCATGTTTCTGTTACGGGTAGTAATTGCTTTTCTGGGCAGGTTACCCCACATGTTCTGTAAGGGTAGTAACTGCTACTCCATGCAGTTATCCCTATTCTGTTAAGGATAGTAACTGCAGCTTCATGCAGAATACCCCCTTGCAGAAGTGTTATACAATCTCTTTCTTCAAGCCTTTAGAGTTCCAGGGGTTATCCAGGAAACTACAGTCAGTAAGTCTGACGTCAGTGCCAGGAAAATTGATTGAAACTATTATAAAGAACAAAATTGCTGAACATATAGTTAGTCATAGTTTAATGGGATAAGCCCAACATGGGTTTAATCAAGGGAAGTCTTGCCTCACTAATCTGCTACATTTTTTTTGAAGATGTGAATAGACGTGGATAAAGATAAGCCTGTTGATATAGTGAATTTGGACTTTCAGAAAGCATTTGACAAAGTACCTCATGAGAGACTCTTGAAGAAATTAAAAAGTCATGGGATAGGAGGCAATGTTCTATTGTGGATTGAGAACTGGTTAAAAGATGGAAAACAGAGAGTAGGGCTAAATGGTCAATTTTCTCATTGGAGAAAGGTGACTAGCGGAGGAATCTGTACTGGGACCGCTGCTTTAATATATTTATAAATGACCTAGAGATAGGAATAATGAGTGAGATGGTCAAATCTGCTGATGATACAAAATTATTCAAAGTTGTTAAATCGCAAGAGGACCTTGTGAGACTGGAAGACGGGGCATCCAAACAGCAGATGGCATTTAAATATAGACAAGTGCAATGTGTTGCATATAGGAAAAAAGAAGCCAAACTAAAACTACACGAAGCAAGGTTCCACATTGGCAGTCACCTGCCAAACGTCATCGTAGATATGTTGCAATCCTCTGCCCAGTGGGTGGTGGCAGTCAAGAAAGCAAAAATAATGCTAAGAATTATTAGGAAAGGAATGGAGAATAAAACAGAGAATATCATAATGCCTTTGTATCACTCCATGGTGCAACTTCAGCTTGAATATTATGTGCAGTTCTGGTCACCACATCTCAAGAAAGATCTATCAGAATTAGAAAAGGTACCGAGAAGGGCAACCTAAATGATAAAGGGATGGAAGATTCCCCGATAAGGAAAGGCTAAAGAGGAGAGATATGATACAGGTCTATAAAATAATAAGTGGAGTGAAACAATTAAATGGGAATCGGTTGTTTATGCTTTCAAAAAGTACAAAAATGAGGGGACATGCAATGAAGTTACTAGGTGATACATTTAAGACAAATAGGAGAAGATACGTTTTTACTCACTGCATAATTAAACTCTGGAATTCATTGCCAGAGGATGTGGTAAAAACTAATAGGGGTAGATTTTAAGAAATTGCACGTGGATGTCCATGTGCGCACGCTACCTGGTGCGCACACATGGATGCCCAATTTTATAACATGTGCACGCAAGGGGGTGCACAATTGTGCACCCTGCGTGCACCGACGCCCGCAGCCTTCACCCGTTCCCTCCCAGGCCGCTCCGATTTCGGAGCGGCCTGGGAGGGAACTTCCTAACCCCCTAACCTCCCTTCCCCTTCCCCTAACCCCCCCCCCCCAACTTTATTTTACCTCTTGCGCCTGCCGGCACGCGATCCTCCAACACAGCGGCAACTGTGCCGGAGGCCTCTGGGCCCCGCCCCCTCCCTACCCCTTTTTCGAAGCCCGGGACTTAGACGCATCCCAGGTCTTTACGCACATCGCTGGGCCTTTAAAATCTGGCACTTAGTGTAGCTGGTTTAAAAAAGGTATTTCCTGGAAGAAAAATCCATAAACCATTATTTCCTGGCGTGTAGCCAGATGGACTCAGAACAAATGGGATAGTATGCTCGTGCTAGCAGTTGGAGACGGATCTGACATCAGCACGGGGGTGTATATATCCCCACAGGAAGCGTAGCTATTCAGTAATTTCCGTCTCCAAAGCAGTTTGGAGTGCCTGCACGCTGGTTGAGCGTGCTTTCCAAGACTACTTTAATTTTTCTCTTTTCTTATCGTTCTAGATTCTACTTTGTGTTTCCTGTCTATTCAACTTTAGAGCCCCGCGCTCCTGCGGTAGATACCCCAGGGTTCCTCCCCCAGTTGAGCTCCCGGGGTGATTGCTGTGCTCCCCCGGCGGTGGAAGTCCTCGGTCCTGCCGAAGCGCGGCAGTGACAAAGCCCCCGGGCGCAGTTCGGGTGAGGCATACGAGGCCCTCGGTCCCGGCGTGGACGAGGTAGCGGGTGCATATCCTCAATTGAGGCGGTGAGGTGGTCCCTTCCCCCGCAGCCGGAGACCACCTGTGTTCCAGCCGGGAAGCGCCGAAGCTGGTAAGGAGTACATCTCTTCCTGCGGGTCTCCGAAGCGCAGAGGATCGGCGGCGTGGCACGCCGTGGAGGACGCCATTTTGGGGCCTTGTTCAGGTACTCCGCGCCCGTAATAGGCGCGGCTTTCTTCCTCCTTGTGCGTATATGGCTTTGTTTCTGTGAATTCCTGCCTATTGAATGCCACTGAGCGTATATCGCTAGCCGCATATTGCTGAGAGCCTATTGAATGCAATTTGAGCATATATTGCTGACCGCTTCTTACTGAAAGCCTATTGAATGCACATTGTGCGTATATTGCTGACCGCTTATTACTGACTGCCTATTGCATGACAATTGAGCGTATATGGCTAACCGCTTATTGCTGAAAGCCTATTGAATGCCATTAAGCGTGTATTGCTAACCGCATATTACTGAGAGCCTATTGAATGCCATTCAGCGTGTACTGCTAACCGCATATTACTGTGGGCATATTGCAGGACATTATGCGTGTATTGCTAACCGCATATTACTGTGAGCATATTGAAGGCCATTCAGCGTGTATTTCTAACCGCTTATAGCTGTGAGCCTATTGAAAGCCATAGGGCGTGTATTACTAACTGCATATTGCTGAGTGCATATTGCATACAATTGAGCTGTGTTCATGGCCGCCTATTGCTGAGAACATATTGTGCATATTGCTGCCGCATGTTATCAGTATTGTGCGCCTGTTGTATTGAGCGCATATTGCTGTCGCATATTATATGTATTGTGCGCCTGTTGGATTAAGCGCATATTGCTGCCGCATGTTATATGTCTTGTGCGCCTGTTGGATTAAGCGCATATTGCTGCCGCATGTTATATGTCTTGTGCGCCTGTTGTATTAAGCGCGTATTGCTGCCGCATGTTATATGTCTTGTGCGCCTGTTGTGTTCAGCGCCTATGGCTGCCGCATATTATTCTTATTGTGCGCCTGTTGTATTAAGCGCCTATGGCTGTCGCATATTATTATTATTGAGCGCCTGTTGTATTAAGCATTCAGCGTATTCTTTTCAATGGATCAGAACACCGCAGCGTCTTCAGCGGCGGCGCCGCCTGCCTCAGGCATTAAAACCCTTGGCCTCTGCTCTGCATGCCAGTGCCACGCACAGTGAAGAGCCAGACTCCCTATGTGCCCAATGTGAGGAGGCCGGGAGACCCTCGGGCCAGGACCGGTCTCAGCCACGATTTGCTGACAGTTCCCCAGGAAGGGGATTCATGCCTTTGTACAGATGCAAACGGCTTCCCATCCAGGTCCTGCTGTTCCCGCTGTTCCTGCGGTTCCTGTGGTGACTGCGGCGGCGGCTGCGGCTGCGGTGGCGGCTCCTATGGATCCTGTTCCAAGACCCTCACGTCCTTATCGTGAGCGGGACTTCGCGCCGCTGGACAGTTCGGATCACTCAGACCAGGAGGTTTCACCGGATGGGCGGGACTCCCGGGCGAGGGGGAACTTCCCCCGGGATTGAGCCATATAGAACCATGAGGCGGTTCTTCCCTAAGGAGGATCTCTCCGACCTGGTGTCTCGGTGTCGAGCGGAGTTGGATATTCCAGGTCCCAGCACTACGGTACCCTCTGCGCAGAAACCCCTGCTGGAAGGTCTTCGTCCTACAGCCCGCCATTTTCCATTCTTGCAAGCAGCACAACAACTGATAGATTTCGAATAGGCGGCACCAGCGGCTTCCTTCAAAGGGGGCCGGGCCCTGACGGGCATGTACCCACTGGCACCGGCTATCCAGGACCTACTGGCGTGCCCTCAGGTGGACGCCTTGATTAGCGCTGTGGTCGAGCGCACTGCCATTCCAGTTGAAGGGGGGACGGCCCTCAAGGAACCTCATGCCCGGCGACTGGACGCCGTTCTGAAACAGGCCTTTGAGGTGGCAGCTCTATCTTTGCGGATCGCAACCTACTGCACAGTGGTGACGCGTGCCTGTTTGGCACAGGTTAGGAATAACGCTCCAGCAGCCGACATGGAATCAGCTCTCTCGGATGCTGCATCAGACCTAGTCCGGACAACAGCTAAGGGGATTTCATCCTCCGTAGCCGCCAGGAGGCAGCTCTGGATCCGGAGGTGGTCAGCTGATGCGCCTTCAAAGACACACCTCACCAGATGGCCCTTTAAGGGCTCTTTCCTATTTGGCAGCGACCTTGATACACTGGCCAGTACATGGGGTGCCTCTCCAGTGCCTAAACTGCCGGAAGATCGGTTCAGGAGGAGTCAGCGCACTTTTTCACAGCCCTCCAGGGGCAGGAGTTCACAGCGCTTTGTTCCTTATGGGGGTCGCTACCAGCCACCACGTTCTCAGGCCAGGAGTCAGTCCTTCGGACCACGCAACGCCGATTCCTCTGGAGGACGGAGCCATAGGGGGCAGGTTAACCCTCTTCTACCCCAGATGGGTCGAGATCACGTCGGGCCAGTGGGTCCTCACCATTGTCCGGGAGGTCTATTATCTGGACTTTCATCATCCCCCTCCGGACAAGTTTGGGGAATAATCCTGTCCCATGCGCAAGAAGGCAGCATTGGAAGCTACCTTGGCGTGGCTCCTGTCCTTGACCGCCATCATCCCAGTACCCGCCTGGGCAGTGAATTCTGGACACTATTCCATTTATTTCATGGTACTCAAGAACGGGGGCACCTTACGGCCTGTGCTGGACCTCAACTCAGTCAATCGCTACTTACGGGTACCAAGGTTTCGCATGGAGACTCTGCGCTCCGTCAAAGCTGCAGTACAGCCAGGAGTATTCCTCACGGCGTTGGACCTGTCAGAAGCATACCTGCATATCCCGATCCATTCAGATCACTTCCATCCCTACCTAGACGACTAGCTGATCAGGGCGAAATCTCGAGAGGAGAGCCTTAGGACGACCGAGGGAGTGATCGCCCTTCTGGAATGCTTGGGCTGGGTAATCCACCTCAGCAAGAGCTGCCTACAGCCTTCCCAGTCTCTGGAATACCTGGGAGTGCTATTCGACACGCAGGCAGACACAGTCAGTCTCAAGAGGAGGTTGAAGCTTCAGACGCGTATCCAGTACTTGATGGAAGCCTGTCGGCCCATCGCGTGGGATTATCTGCAGGTTTTTTGGCCGCATGGCATCCACCCTGGAAGTGGTACCTTGGGCAAGGACCCATATGAGACCTCTGCAACACTCCCCGCTCTCCCGCTGGAGCCCTCGACTACGGAACTACCCCACGCGCCTACCTCTGCCTGCCGGAGTCCGGACACAGTTACGGTGGTGGCTGCAGTCCGACCACATGAGCAAGGGGTCGAGGATGTCCTCTCCCACGTGGACGCTGCTCACCACAGATGCCAGCCTGAGCGGCTGGGGAGCTCACTGCGAAGGACTCACTGCACAAGGGCGGTGGCGCGGAGAAGAGTCAGCGTGGAACATCAACCGTCTAGAGACTCGGACAATCCGATTGGCTTGCCTCCGATTTGCGCACAGACTGAAGGACAGAGCTGTCAGAATGATGTCCGACACCGCCACCACGGTGGCATTCATCCACCGTCAGGGCGGAACCAGAAGCCGACAAGTATCTCTGGAGATCGCCCCACTGATGGTTTGGGCAGAGGCGAATCTTCGGGACAAGTCCATTGCTCAAGTCCCCAGATGCTTCAGCCCGCAAGCGCGATCCGTTCTCCCACGGAATCAATGCCCTGGTTCAACTGTGGCCTCCAGGGACTCTACTGTACGCCTTTCCTCCATGGCCTCTGCTAGGCGCTGTCATCCGCAAGATTCAAAGACACCGGGGCCTAGTTCTTCTAGTGGCGCCAGACTGGCCAAGAAGACCCTGGTACGCGGACACGAGAAGACTACTGACAGGGGAGCCTCTTCCCCTGCCTCCTCTCCGGGACCTTCTACATCAAGGTCCCATTCTTCACGAGGATCCGGCTCAATGCTCTCTTACGGTATGGCCCTTGAGAGGGCTAGATTGAAGAAGAAGGGTTACTCGGAGCCCGTGATTAATACCCTCCTCCGAGCTCGCAAGTTTTCCACATCCCTTGCATACATCCGGATCTGGAGAGTATTTGAAGCGTGGTGCGACACTCACGGCACCAATCCACATGCAACCACAATCCCTATTGTGTTGGGTTTCCTACAGGATGGACTTCAGAAGGGTCTCTCCCTCAGCTCCATCAAAGTTCAGGTGGATGCGCTGTCTTGCTATGGTCCCAGGAGGGATGGCAAGACCATCGACAAGCACCCAGATGTTTCTCGCTTCCTGCAAGGAGTCAAGCATATTCGTCCGCCACTGAAGTGGCCTGTGCCTTTGTGGAACCTCAACCTTGTGTTGGATTTCCTCGCGGGATCCACCTTCAGACCCCTTCGGGGCCTGTCTCTCCGTTCTCTAACCTTGAAGATGGTGTTCCTGCTGGCTGTATGTTCAGCCCGCCGCATCTCAGAGCTACAGGCACTGTCCTGCCGTGTTCCCTTTCTCAGAATCACTCCGGGGGCTCTCCATCTTCGTACGGTTCCCTCCTTTCTACCTAAGGTGGTTTCACAGTTTCATCTTAATCAAACCATATCCTTGCCTACCACGGCGGGTTTGAAATCTGAAGAAGGGCGTTTATTACGCCATCTCGACATTGGCAGATTGCTGCCCAGATATTTGGAACTTACACTGGACCTGCGAAAGACGGACCATCTGTTCGTCCTGCACAGCGGGAAGAAGCAAGGTGAAGCGGCCTCGCGGCCCACCATCGCCCGCTGGATTAAAGAAGTTGTCAGAGCAGCGTACGTAGCGGCTGGGAAGTCTCCGCCTCTACAGGTCAAGGCTCATTCTACCTGAGCACAGGCGGCATCTTGGGCAGAATCCAGGATGCTATCGCCTGCGGAAATCTGTAAAGCGGCGACCTGGTCCTCCTTCCATACCTTTTCCAGGTTCTACCGTCTGGATGTCCAGGCCAGGGAGGACTCAGCTTTTGCGAGGGCGGTACTACATGGGCCTCAGGCAGCCTCCCGCCCAGGCTGTGGGAGTAAAGCTTTTGTACATCCCATTTGTTCTGAGTCCATCTGGCTACACGCCAGGAAATGTTGAGATTACTACCTGATAATCTCCTTTTCCTTAGTGTAGACAGATGGACTCAGCATCCCGCCCAGCTGCCTGCGTACATGGGTTTCACCGATTCAAGGTAAGCCATGTCATCTGTTTCCATAAGAGCGTACACTCTACCAGGTGTCCACGCCTTCCGGTTGGGAATGCTGGCAGTCTCCAGCTACTATCAATCGGTATGGGGACTCCTGTTTCACTTTTCACTGAGCGTCAGTACACACATCTATAACAGCTTTTGCAAGGAAGATTAGTGAATAGCTACGCTTCCTGTGGGGATATATACACCCCTGTGCTGACGTCAGATCCGTCTCCAACTGCTAGCATGCGGATACTATCCCATTTGTTCTGAGTCCATCTGTCTACACTAAGGAAAAGGAGATTATCAGGTAGTAATCTCAACATTATGGTGAACTTGGGGAAATCCACTGCTTGTCTCTGGGATAAGCAACACGGAATTTGTTGAATTTAGGAATCATGCCAGGTACATGTGATCTGGATTAACCACTATGGGAAACAGGATGCTGGGCTTGATGGACTCTTGGTCTGATCCAGCATGGCAATTTCTTATGTTCTTTCGTGCTTGAAGATGGAAGGAGTATGACCAAAATGACCTTGAATTCAAGATTGGCACTGGGCACTGCAGAATGTGGTCACCAGAAATGTGAGTTAAGTTTTGCTCCTGCTCTGACCCAGAAGTTAAATTGCTGGGGAACAGCCCAATGCCTTGTTTTACATGGGATTTGCATGTAAAATTTGCACTCTAATTTTAATGCTGGTTTTTTTCTCGTGCTGTAGGGTGCATTTTCTAGGCGCTAAAACTCCTTTTTAAATACCAGAGTTTACTTACCACAGAAAAATATGTGCTAAAGTAGGAGTAAAAACCTGC
Source organism: Rhinatrema bivittatum (assembly GCF_901001135.1). Lineage (NCBI taxonomy): Eukaryota > Metazoa > Chordata > Amphibia > Gymnophiona > Rhinatrematidae > Rhinatrema > Rhinatrema bivittatum. The sequence goes on along the minus strand of NC_042615.1, from coordinate 503,976,029 downwards.
GCAAACCTTAGCGCTCCTTATTACATCGGCTCCATAGAGAGACAAGGTGAAGAAGAAGAGCAATTCCTGGCTTCTGGTGATGCTCAGTATTCTCCCTGGTCAGATTACGTTTCTGACCTGGTGACGGGACACCACATTTCTTTGCTGCTGTAGATGCCGTTTCCCCCAGGATTACGGAAGTCTTTTATTTTCTCCGTCACTTGCTTTTCCCTACTCCTCCTCCTCTCAGATTGATAAAAAAAAAAAAAAAAAAAAGCTTTATTGGTTTAACAGTTTGAACATATGTTAGTTATGTTTACTTTGCACCCCTGTTCTATATGAACCAGCATGATGTGACTGATGTCTTGAATGCCGGTATATAAAAATCTGAAATAAATAAATAAATAAATGTTACCAAAGTAATACAGGGAGTAGTAAAAGTAAAGAATCACAGAGTACAGAAGAGAGATACCAAAGACTGTTCCCAGTTTCTGGGGACATGTGGTATTCTCTCCGGTCAGATTGCATTATATTTTGCTGCTGCTTCTTCTGTCCCGCTTCCATCTCTCACTCTTTCCCTCTGTCTCTCCTCTGGAGCAGGAGCCTCTGCCTTCTTTGCCTGCAGATGTGTGTTTGTAAAACCCAAACCGTGCCTCCTGTGCTTATTTCTGGCTGCTTCTCAAACAAACCTGCCTCTTGGCAAGCTATCCCCCAGACTCTCCATTGCCTGATCTAATCCCCCTTCACTCCAGGTCAGACCTGACCTTGTGCTTTGCATCCATGGAGAAGTTGTATGACTTACTGCTTTTGGTCAGGGAATTGCATCACAAAGGCATCTTCTTGTCTTGTTACAGGAGACGCGGCGTAACTGGGGTGCACTCCAGTCAATTTGCACTGTTTCCTGTTTACTTCTTAGTCCTGTCATCTAGGGATTAGTTCCAGTGCCCTGATTCATGGCACAGAGGAATTTAGGGATTCACCCTAGTGTAAATAGTTTCCACATCCTTGCAGAGCATGTCATTCTTTTGCCCAGGAGCTTATAACATTGCTGCTTACAAAGGGGCCGGTGCAATGCAGTGCGCTCAGACGAGCGCACTGTTAGCCCGCAGTCGGACGCGGGTAGAATAGGCGCTAATCAATCCTCTAATGCAACAAGGGGATTAGCACATATTCAACGCACGTCCAACGCGGAGTGAATCTAATAGAGCTCATCACATGCAAATGCATGTGAATGAGGCTATTAGGCATTCACTCCCGATGCAAAAAAAAATGTGCATCTCGGACACACATTTAACTGTCATCTTTTAATGCCTGTCTGGAGCAGGCATTAATGAATGCTGAGCGCATCTAAAACAAGTACAGAAAAGCAGAAAAAACTGCTTTTCTGTACTGCCTCCTACTTAATATCATTGTGATATTAAGTAGGATGAAAATTAAAGAAACAAAAAAAGTTTTAAAAAAAATAGACACTTGAGTTCAGGAAACGGATGCTCGACTGACAAGCATTCACTTCTTGAACCCTCAGCGTTGGTTTTCCTTACCGGCGGACGGCCGAGTCATGAAAACCAATCAGGTTCTCATTAGCAAGGAGGCGCTAGGCTCGCACAAGGTCGTGACCCCCTAATTTAAATATTGCATGGCGCCCTAAGAAAGCGGGCGCTGACTGTTCTACGTGAATTTATTGCATCGGCCCCAAAGTGTTGCTTTTGCCCTAAAATGTGATATCCTACACCTTATCTGACGTGCATTCAGACTGAAGTACTGATTAAAAGACTGTTTCATATCCTGTGCAGGCTTAAATGACTTTTGGGCAGCCTGATGGGCCAAGTCCTAGGACTGATTGGATTTGGGAATGCTGCAGAGGCAACAGTCCACCCCCCTGGGAGGGGAGAGGGTTTCTGATCATATAAAAGTGAAACTTGCCAGGTGCTCATAAAGCTCATTTGTACTGGGCTCTGAAGGGAATCCCATGCCACACTTTTTGGCCTAGGATTATTGCTACATTGGCCTGACTGAAGAGAAGGATGTAAGTGAGAGAGAAATCTCTGATAAAGCCTGAGACAGCTAAAGAAAATCCCCAGTGTTGGTGCAGTGAGTGGTAAAACCTGTCACTCTACTCTGCGATGGGCACAGAAGATCCTCAGCAGTATGGGAGCGAAGGGTAAAGCCTCGGATGGAGTCAGAGAATCCTCAGCGGTTGGGAGTTTGGTGTCCCATGCTCTTTTCTCTCTTCTTTTCTTCTCCGTGGCGTTCACTGCTTCCCCTTGGCCAGACAGCATGCCTGAGAGATTCTAGACACGCTTTCCAGTGCAGGGGTTAAGGTAGACTTGGTACCAGGGCTCAGTCTTGCAACCCTAGTATGGATTCTCTAAAGAGAGGGAGGAAGAATTAATCTCCAGGGCGCTCGGTATCTGACACAAGAATAGGGTCCCAAAATGTAAAGTTTTTACTGACAAATAGTGCAAGTTGAAACAAGTAGCAATTTGCAGTCTGGCATGAGAAATCCACATATGGGTACTGAGATGTTGAAGAGGGTTACTCGTCCTTGCTGTGCACTCTCCTGGGATCCCCCTGGTGATCAAGGACCCTGTGGCCAGGTGCTGGGCTCCATGACTCCCACTAGAACCCTGACCGAGTCTTTGCGGCACACCTTTCTCTGCTCCTTTGGACGCCTGGATCACCAAAGGTGCAGCCTCCTCCTTTCCACACTGCTGGTGTTTGTTACTCTGGACAGGCACCTGGCACTCATTTCTCACTTTTCCTGTGTAGATCTTCGATCACCATGAGCTTGGTTTGGGGTTTCCTTTCCCTCATAGTCAGGCAGGCCCAGGATGAGAGCTTTACTCCCTCACCGTGGGGGAGAGGAAATACTCTCCACCCTATCGCTGGATTCCTCAGGAATTAGCTACTTATAGTGCAAAATCAAAATCACCACTACAGAGAAACTGTCTCTGTGGCCCTCTATACTCACAACCGGGACAGAGGCAAGTTATACCCCTTCCCAAACCCCACACACCATAAGAGAGATGAGAGATTGGACTTCTCTCTCCCTCTGCTCCTAGCCCTCTGAATAGAAAGTTATTTGGTTGATCTAGGATGGCACCACTATGGTCACTCTTAGAGGGGAATACCATAGCAATAGTTTACTCCAAAACACTACTTTGCCACTCTCAATATGTCCCCCGTTGGGAGGAGGGCATACCCTGTGAAGGAACCATTGGCACCTGTTACACATCCCCCTCCAGTAAACAAAAACAAAAAAAAATTGAAGCACACGTCTTACAAATTGTTTTCACACATTACACAATATACATTGACATATACGTGGAATAAAAATATCTTGGCATGAGTTCCATATTGTGTGTAAATCCATGCCATCTATTGTCCCTCCAGTGAGAATAGCCTCTCAATGAGGTCTGTGACCAGCACAGAGCAAGGGGACAAAATACATCTCATAATAAAACAATTGCATACAACTCAGAATGCATTTGCAATATTTGAGGGAACTCATAAACACTTATAGTAGCATTTCAAAAGAGAGTCCATTTTTTACACTGTATGTACTATAAGTGAGGTTTGCTTGCAAGAAACTCACAAGCAGATGTTTTGTGTTGCAGGACCAAGTTTTTGGAATTTGCTTCCCGAGGACCTTCGAGATATCGATGGCTCTAAACGTTTCATTCAGGCAGTCGCTTAAAACATTTTATTTTCAGAAAACTTGTACTTACATGTCTGAAGGTTGTACCTCTTGCAGCAGGCTAGGGATTATGTGTTAACACCGAGAGATTTTTAATATTGTATTTGTGGCATTGTGGTCTTTGTCTTCTTAAAGTTTTTTTTTGTTATTTGTTAAGATAATGTAATCCACTTAGAATGAATATAAGAATTTTAAAATAAAGAAATGCATAATTAAAATTACTTTGCATGAAACAAAAAAAAGAGAGGAATCCTGGTTATCACAAGTCACTCCCCAGATCCTCGCAGTTATCCAGTCTATCTCATAAGCAGAGCATTGGGTGAGACGCACTGAATAAGCGCACCATTGAGTGTCTGTCCGCAGGAAGGGGACATATACCAGTGTGTCTCACTGGCCATACCCGGGGCCATTCATGGCAGATGAAATGTAATGGAGAAAAGTGCAAAATGATGCGCATAGGCAAAAATAATCCCAACTACTGGTATACAATGCTGGGCTCTGTCTTGGGAGCCCCTTCGGAGGGAAAGGACCTTGGAGCCCTTGTATTTATTTATTTTTTATTTTTATATACCGATGTTCCTGTATAATATACATATCACACCGGTTTACAAGGAACTAAAACTGTCGCCTCGGGGGCAGAATACATTGAAACATAATAACAATAACTTAAAGATACATAAAAGGCGAAATATAACTGAGATATATAGTACTACTCAGAACGTATGTACAAGGGAGATAGGGGATCAGGGACTATAATGTCATTGTATTCCTCGGGTCTTAGGTCTCCGGGAATGCTTGGGTGAAAAGCCAAGTCTTTAGCTTCTTTTTGAATGTCATAGTGCAGGGTTCTTGGCGCAGGTCCGGAGGGAGCGAATTCCAGAGTGGGGGACCCGCAGTGGAGAGAGCGCGTTTCCTCAGTGAGGCTTTTGCCGGTTGGGAGAGTAGCATGTTCTTGAATGCACTTCTAATTGGTCTCTTAGCGATGTGCTGCTGCAGATGAAATGTTAGGTTGAGAGGGGAGATGTAGTGCAGGGCCTTGTGTATCATCATAAGGGCTTTAAAGTGAATCCTGTGTTTAATTTGTAGCCAGTGAAGGTGCTGTAGGATGGGGGTGATATGTTCTCTTTTGTTGGTGTTTGTCAGAATTCTGGCCGTCGCGTTCAGGACCATCTGAAGTGGTTTGATGGTGTTAGCGGGAAGACCCAACAGGAGTGAGTTGCAATAATCCAGTTTCGGGAGGATGATGGATTGTAGTACTAAACGGAAGTCTTGGAAGTGTAAAAGTGGTTTTAATTTTTTTAATACTTGCAGTTTAAAGAAGCATTCTTTTGTAGAGTTGTTTATGAACTTGCTGAGGTTGAGTCGGTTGTCTAGTAGCACACCCAGATCTCTTACTTGCGAAGTGAGGTCAGTTGAGGTGATAGGCCATTGACTAGAAGTGGACAATACACTGAAATTCTCAGCTCAGTGTGCAAGCAACGCCAATAAAGCAAATAGAATCAGGCTGATGCAATATTGGTGCGCAGAAAACAGGCGCTCATGATTGAGTGCCTGCTCTCCTAATGCGCGCTGATGCGCCTCTCTGAGGTGCCCAATGTTATATTTAAATGGGATGCCATGGTTAAAAAAAAAAAAAAAGGGCGTGTTATGGTTTTGAGGTGCTTGAGTGGATTCTTGGGTACTGTGGAGATGACCACGTCCACTGGGAGGAGCCCCGTGAGGAGCCACAGTACTAGGGTAGACTCCAGACACGCAAACACAGAGATTTGTCTTTTATTATACAGCTGAGATGTACCACCAGAGGTGGCAGTAGTGAGGTGATCCAGAGGTAGCAGTCCAGGGACCCTCGGCAGAGGGGACCTGTCTCACTGAGATAGTATAGGGAGATCTGGATGCAGGTTCCCAGTGCAGCAGAGCTGTAGATGAGACAGACTGACAATGTTAGATTACTTACTAAGTTGGTAGCTGTATAGGTGGAGATCCCAGCAGGCAGAAGTAGTTGTATACAGGCACCGAGCCAGGGAGAGCAGGCCCTCGAGGAGCGAGTACCTGATCCCAGATAGGCACCTGAAAGAAAGCAAAGAGCCCCCGAGGAGCGGGTACCTAGGTTAGAGAAATACCCCGAAGGGCAGAGAGAGCTTCCAGTGGCAGCAAGGAAGTGGCAGAGTAGCTCAGACTGGTGGCTTTCCATCCATTCACGATCCTTGCTAACTCGATGAGCTAGCAAACGAAGGGCAGGCTAAATACCCGGATGGCGTGACGTCACTCGAGGGGGACGCCCCCGAGGTTCCCGCCATGACGTGGATAAAGATGTGGGTGGCCTGCACGCGCGCACCCTAGGAGGCCCTCAGGAGAAACACGGCGTGAGGCTTTGCCATAGCCGTTCCGGGGACACCGGAGAGAGCGGCTTGCAGACGCGGCAGCAGCCATCTTCCCGAGGCTAGCGAGGAGAGCAGAGAGGAAGGTGACGCACAAAGGTCGAAGCCGTCTGAGACCGACGGACGCAACAGGGTGCTAGGAAAAATTGTGCGCCCCTAGCATCTTCTCTGCAGCAGGCACCCAGGAAAGGTGGTTGCTAGCAGGTTAGGAAAACGGACACTCAACGAGCGTCCATTTTCCTAACCTGTGGCTGTGCACAGTTTAGAAAAACAGATGCTCATAAAATTGAGCATCCATTTTCTTAATCTGACTGCCGGCATACTTTTTGTTTTTTTTAAGGGATATCCTTTTGTTTTGCTTCCTCCAACTTAATATCGCCATGAAATTAAATTGGAGGAACTACAGAATCCTCAAGAATGAATGCCTGCTCCAGAGCAGGCGTTAATTTTTTAAGGTAAAAATGTATGCGTCAGGCGCACTTTTTTTTTTTTTTTTGTATCAGGAGGAAATAGCTAATAGCCTCATCAACATGCGCTCTTAGCTACGCGCTTGGTTGGAAACACGTTTTGGACACGTTAACCCGTTTTGCATCGGGGGTTATGGACGTGCGTCCAGCACAGGGTATTGCATCAGCCTGAATGTTAGGAATGTTCTGAAAGGAATGAAGAATAAAATGGAAAATATCACATTGCCCCTGGAGCAAGCCATGCACTTTGCATCCTGGGTGCAGTTCTAGTTGCCCCATCTCAAGGAAGACAGGGCAAAACTAGAAAAGGTGCAGAGGAGGGCAACCAAAATGATAAAGGAGACGGAACGGCTTCCCTATGATAAAAGGCTGTGCAGATTAGGGTTCTTCAGCTTGGAAAAGAGATGGCTAAGAGGAGGCATGATAAAAGTTTATAAACTCATGAGTGGAGTGGAACAAGTCAATAAAGGACCATTAGTTACCATTTAAAAAAATTCTAAAACAAGGGGAACTCAATGAAACTAGCAGCCAGCAGATCTAAAACAAATCATAGACAGTACTTTCTCACTCTCGGCCGAGCGCACTGTTTAATCCGCAGTTGGACGCAGCTTGTCTAGACGCTAACTAATCCCCTTATGCAATAAGGGGATTAGCACCTCCACAATGTGCGTCCAAGACGGGGCGAAACCAATAGCGCTCATCACATGCAAATGCACGTGAATGAGGCTATTAGTTATTCACTCCAAATGCAAACAAAAAATGTGCGTCTAAAAGACGCGCATTTTTGCGCTCAGAAATTAACGTCTGCCTGGAGCAGGTGTTAATTGCTGAGTGCTCCCAAAAGTTGTACAGAAAATCAGAAAAGGCTGCTTTTCTGTACACACTCCTACTTAATATCATTGCAATATTAAGTAGGAGGGAAAAAAAATCTTTAAAAAGCTTAAAATAAAAAAAAGTAAAAAAAAAAAAAAAAAAAGCGCCAGCGGTCGGGTTCAGGAAACAGATGCTCAGTTAACAAGAGTCCGTTTCCTGAACCCCTGACTGGGCGCTGAGTAGAAAAATGGACGCCGATAAATTCGGCGTCTGTTTCCTAACCGGCCCACGCTCACGGGCTCCTGTTATCAAGGAGGTGCTAGGGGCGCGCAAGCGAACCTAGCGCCTCCTTGACAACGCGGCCCTGAATTTAAATATTGCATGGCACCCCTGGGTGGGGTGCCTGGGGGCGCGTTAGGAAACTGGGTGCTGAGTGTTCAGCGTACTTTAATTGCATTGGCCCTTCAGTGCACTATCTAGTGCTGGAATCTGGTGCCAGAGGACATGATCAGGACCACTAGCCTAGTGGATTTTAAAAGAGGTTTGGACAAGTTCCTGGAGAAAAAGTCCATAACATGTTATTAGCCAGGTAGAAAAGAAAACACTATTGCTGTCCCTTGGAGTGAGTAACAGAAAACAGGTCTGCTTTATGGGATTCGCTGGGTACTTGCGACCTGGATTGGCCACGGTCGGAGACAGGATGATGGGCTTGATGGACCTTGATCTGAGCCAGCACGGCAATTCTTATGTTCTTAAAAGCACACAAATGAGACTGTGGCCAATATATCACTGACTACAGAGATTTCTGACTCCCAGACAGCATGTACTTCCCTATCCCCAGTGTTAGGCAGTACTGTATCACCAAAAATACAAAAAATACACCTCCATATAGAAAACCAAAACACTTTTACAGCATTTTTCCATACCTAAAATCTTCAGGACTTCCTTATAACAAGGAATTGCCTCCTTCTCCCTTAGAAATTGTCAACCACATGCACACACCCCCCTAAACAGCCCTGACACACAAACACCCCACAAAGAAAACCCCTCCAACACTCGCCTCCACATACGTACTCCGCCTACACGCACACAACCCTATCCACACCTGTGCATGCACCCACAAACACACACGCACCCTCTCACGCCCAGGGCCAGTGGCAGGGGTGGGCACCTTATGGGGAGGGGTCATGCTGCAGCCACTGATTGGGGTGGATCTGTCCAGCGGGCTGCGTCAACAGAATAGCTTCTCCGCCGGAAGGATGCGTCATCCAATGAATTCCCAGGCATGTGTCTACGGCCGGGTACAAAGCCCACTCTGCTTGTTCTTTAAGTTTGAATTTACGCCAAAATGTTTTGTGGTAGCCAAGCAAATTTGGGACACTGCTGGAAGTGAGAAGGGGTGGGGGAAGCTTTCGAAATGGATTGAGCATTTGCCAACATTTTGCAGCCTCTCCCCACAAGAGCAGCCACAATTCTTCTTAAGGCCACGTGCGTACACGAGGGTGCCTTCCAAACTCCTCCCCCCTCCCCTTCCTTTCCATATGGTTGCAAGCACTGGAAAAATCATATTGAAGTGTATCATCAGGGCTGACTGCAGGGATATGCAAGGCCTGGGGTGAGTCAGCCAGATCGCTCCTCCCAGTGATTGAAGAGCAGGAGGAAAACGGTACCGCCTGGTCTGGCACCGATATCCCCACTGCTGCTGCTGACCTGCCAGTAGGCCTCAGAGATATTTAGATGTTGAGGAGGGGGCTACAGTGGCAGCACAGGGCCCCTGGAAGTGTGGAGATTTGTCCTGCATATCCTGTAAATCAGTATGTAGAACTAGGGGTCATAATACGAAGCCTCAAGGGGGAAGGCTCGGGAACAATATCAGGAAATGTTGCTTCATAGAAAGCGTGGTGGAAACCTGGAATGCCCTCCCAGAAGAGGGGGTGAAGACAAGAATGGTAAATGGAATTCAAAAGGGCTTGGGATCAGCACCGAGGATCTGTAGTGGAACGCAAATGAAGATAAGGGGCAACCTGCATGGGTGTAACCTGCACAGAGTGGCAGTTATTACCGTTTGGCATAATTTACCATGTAATGTACGAGGCCCAGCACCTCCTTCTACAAATCTACAGTGGAAATCATTCCCAAAGCCAGGATTCTGTACACTTTCCCCAATATGAAGGGTGAAGCTTTTGCAAAGTACTTGTTTTATGCGTTACATGGTCTTTTAGTGCAGCTATGATGTGGATCTGAGCACTTTTGTGTTCTGATTAAATCCACATAAGAAATTGTTCCCAGCTTTCCACTTCAGTACTCTTCCAGGGGTCTGAAATGGAGTTGATCAAGTAAAGCTGAAGGTGAGGCCTTTTCTGGTGTGATATGAAATTCACAGCCACTGCAGGGTGCACTTCGAAACAAGGTAGGCCTTGACTGTGGCCTACAGTGACTTCTAACCACACAAATTCTTAGAAAACTGAGCAAGCAGTTACGGGAAGCTCTTCTTTGACAGGAACAGTCATGCTGATAGCTGCTGCTGTGCTGATTACAAAAGAGAAAAATTAAAGAGATAAGTGGATGAGGGATAACCATGATGAAGAACTTTTACCTCTAGGACTGAATGAGTTCAGGGGATGGACATAGGATAGGGATGTAGAGCCTGGACTCATGGGAGTGACCCAGAGATATAGGATCTGTCCTCTCTAGGACAGGGTAATTAAGTGTACTTGCTAAAGTCACAGAGTTGGTGGTAGAAGTAGGATTTAGTAGCTGTGAGGGGGTGAACTTGAGGCATGGAACTCTACTGTCCTAATTGTACCATGAAAATCTCAGCCCTCTCCCCCCACCAGTGCCAACTCTATATCTGTGTCAGGTTCCGTATATTCCATTCCCCGCTCCATCCATTTCCCCATTCTTTCATTTTCTATCCACAATGAACAATGATTTGCCTATCCAATCCTTCTCTTCCTGCCTAGGTGCATTCTATAATGATGCAATCCTGTGACTGTGACATCACAGCAGCAGTTGTAACATGAAGGAATTCAGGCTGAGGCTGGGTTTCTCTTTGCATTCCAATATATGAGCCATCACTAATGGAATCACAGGCAGCTGGATTAAATATTCTTGCATCCTATAGGATTTGTTGTTGTCTATGATACAGATAACCTTCCATGGTATTTGATGTGCATCCACTTTAACCAACAGTGCTAGTTTTCTAGGAGGTCACACCGAGTCATCAATCTGGAAGCTTTCTGAACTGTAACTTCTACCTTCCACTGCCTCCAGAGTGGTAGGTGGAGGCTGCTGCTGCTGCTCCTGACCTGGTACTTTTGGGTTTTGGTTTATCATCATCATTATTATTATTATTTTTAGAAAATTAGACCTGTATACAAAAACATTATTTTTTAAACATTTTGATTGTGATGATGTGCAATCTGCCTCTTTTCCCTGGAGGGAAAATAAGCAAAAGGTTTTTTATACAGTATCTGTGGCCATGATGAGAGAGGAAAAAAACAGAGGAAAAAGTTCAAAATACTCTGATACAAAATTGCAATTATTTTTCCGATCCTGATTGCACATTGATGTGGTGAATTTTTTACAAACTTTTTTTTTTAGGAGAGATGGGGGTGGGTTTTTTTTTTTTTATTATTAAAAATAAATGCACATGAGCTGCAACTGCACTCAGCAATTATAGTACAAACACAACAAGTGCAGAGAAAATTTCATAGTCCATATAATCTCATAAAGGTTTTATTAATTCAATAAGAGGCAACTCCACTGTTTTAGAAGAAAACTCTTTTAAAGGGTCCCCCGACACGGACCCCATGTTTCGTCAACAGGCTGCGTTGGGAGGGACAACAATTTATAGCAACAATCTGTGGATACAAACATGGGAGTTAACAAAGGACCTTGTGCGCTCCCTGTGAATTCTCACTATCAACAACATTGGTATGTTTGACGTCTTACTGTTGTTTCTGTTTCACGTCGGCTTGCCCTACTTATGTATGGTCCTTTGTTAACTCCCATGTTTATATCTACAGATTGTTGCTATAAATTGTTGTCTCTCCCGACGCAGCCTGTTGGCGAAACACGGGGTCCGTGTCGGGGGACCCTTTAAAAGAGTTTTCTTTTAAAACAGTGGAGTTGCCATCTATTGAATTAATAAAGCCTTTTTGAGATTATATGGACTATGAAATTTTCTCTGCACTTGTTGTGGTTTTTTTTTTTAATTACAAACCATAACAATCAAAATCATTAGATAATTATTGTATATTATTTTTATTTTTGGTTGCTGAGACAATATGAGTTTGGAATTATGATTGCAATGACTGAATTATTTTTTGTGGGTATGTGTGTATAGTCATTCCGCCCTTTTGCACATTTATGAGTGATCACTACTCATTCTGACACATATTGTGTTTAAAAAAATCCCAAGAATGTTAAATACATTAAACGGAAAATGAAATTTTATCTATAAATAGCAGCAAATGTATTTCCCCAAAATAGATTCTTGCAGAATTCTAGGTTTCAGACTAATGAAATTCACATTGGAGTTCAATAAATACATAAGGAGAGAAATGCTGTAATATTAGACAAAAGAGGAAGTATAAATACACTAGAACAATAGTTTTGTTAGCATGAAGCAGTGGCAGAATTTACGTTCCTGGAAAATCCTCAGCAGGCGGGGTGGGAAATTTGGTCGCACACGTAAGTAATTTGCATAGCAGCGACTCCATTGGCTATGAGAGCCAGTGTCTTGTTTGAATATTACATCAGAGCAAGCAGCAGCTTTTTGTTATTGTATATAGGGTTGTAGCTAAGGGGGGAGCGAATGGAGGGAGCGCGCGTCCTGATTGGCTGTGGCCCGAGTTCTGCGGGCGGAGCTGTTTCATTCTTAAGTCCGGCTCGCGCTGTAGCGGTGGAGTTTAGTGGCTGGGGGAAGCTCCTGCCAGCTGCCGTAGTAGTAGGAAGGACTGCATCCCTGATACAACAATAATATTAATTAATCGGCAAGATTGTGAAGGCGTTTATTTATTTTCTTTTGGAGCATGGCAGTTGTTTGCACTCTGGGAATTGCTTGTAATGACCAGCTGAAACTCTCTTAAGGAAGAGGGGGAGAATCTGCATCCATTTCCCCAGGATTTAAAAGCACTCGCCTGCCACAGGGTGTGAGCTATTCCTCACTCATCACCTTGGACATGTTAACCAAGACCATCGAGGTGCTCTGTTCATCGCCAGGTAATAACATATTTAGCTACAAGAGTTTTTGTTGGCTGTCGTGTATTATATTGCTTTCGTTTTCTCTCTCTGTACCTAGTCTATGCTTTTATAGTCTGTTCATTTTTGTTCCTCTAGATCTTATTTTTTCAGGTAATTCTTTTCAGGCTTTAAATGCAATGCAATAAATGCATGCTTGTGAAATAAATATTTTTTGCATTGGAATCGAAGGGGAGGCGGTATATTGAGTATCGTTATGCCTCCTTAGCCTTCACCGGTTGGATGTCTCTTAAGGGTGACAACTCCTGGGAAAGATCCGCTCGAGTCCACTGGCCTGTATTTAGTGTAGTGGTTCTCACTGGATTTTGATCACTGGTTAACCTGAATCAACTTGGTTCATGGGCAGGATGCTTTCTTTTCATCCTGTACGATTAGCGAATGTCGCAACCCTCCTTAACGCCCCATTCTGTTTAACATATTGTATTATGCTGGTAGATGAACCATTGAAGCATTACTGAATAGGAAAATCCTGTCCCCCGCCCCGGGCAACATACTCTCTTCCGGCAGGTACTTCAAGCTGGAACCCTAGGGCAATGAAAAGGACAGCACTCCTGTCGCAGTTCTCTTGCCAGAACCGGGCATGGGGACTCTGAGGCAGCAGGCAAGAAGCAGGGCGCCCGCCATCCTCCCACTTTCCAGCAGTCACGATTCAGGAGTGCCCTGAACCCAGGCCTTGCCTTAAATGGCCTGGAACTGAGCGATCTTCCCAACACTGGGCTGAACTCTTGTTATCCAGCGCCCTGCGTATGGTGTCCAAGACCTGCCGTGTAACCCTCGGCTCTCTCTTTTCATAGGGAAGGATAAAGAGTCCTTTGAAAAGCTGTACCAGCTGGGGCCCGTGCTTGGCCGAGGGGGCTTTGGCACCGTGTACTCGGGGCACAGAGTGGCGGACGGACTGCAGGTGAGACATGGGCCCGGGGCAATGCACTGCAGCATGTCCCCGGCGCTGGGCTGGAGGAAGGGGCTGTACACTGTGGCTTACACCAAGTTCAAAAAAGCATTTCGGGCTTGTTTTGCAGGTGGCAATAAAGCACGTTTGCAGAAGCCGGGTGGTAGACTGGGCACAACTGGTGAGTTGGGTTTTTTTTTTTTTTTCTTTCTTTCTGTTGTGTGTAGGAGAGCATTAAGAAGCTGCCGCTTGCCAGTCTCTCACTCTGTTTTGCTTATTAGTCATCGCTTTTCATCAAATTGTTATGCAGATCAGGCGAGCGTGGGCACCCTGGTTACATGTCATACGAGTTTCGCTTTTTGCTGTTTACTTATTCATAGAGATGTTGGCGTCAACTTAAAAATTAAAAAAAATATATAATAAAAATAAAAGTCAATATGAGCAGAAGTACAGGGAGTGGGCCAGGGTGAATCGCGGTAAGGGGCCAGACTTTTCTTGGTCCCGGGTGCTCCTTCCACCCTTTGCCAACCCTCTTCACTCCCGCGCTGCTTCTTAACTCATCTGGAACTGGAAAGCGAGAGACCAGTTTGTCTGCTTCCTTTGGGCCTGCCCTGCCCCCGCACCCTTCTAGGGGGCCGCACCTCCAGTATAACACCACCCTGGTTTATGAAGTCCTCATCCTGCACTTACTCGATATTTTAGGGATGGGGACCCTTCCTTCTGAGTAAAAGATTTAGTCTATGATCCAGAAGCGAACCCCTACCCCGCCTCACGCATTTTACAGGACCGGCAACAGCATTTCTTAGCCAGGATCCTCATCGATCTTTTCCCCCCCCCCTCTCTCTCTCTGCAGCCCGGTGGCTCCCGGGTGCCTCTGGAGATTGCACTGATGAAGAAGGTGGGCGCGGGGCACCGGGGAGTGATCCGCCTCCTGGACTGGCACGAGACGCCCGAGGGCTTCTTTCTGGTGCTGGAGAGGCCTGAGCCGGCCCAGGATCTCTTCGATTTCATCACGGAACGGGGCCCGCTGCCGGAGGAGCTGGCGCGGGGCTTCTTCCTGCAGGTGCTGGAGGCGGTGCGGCACTGCCACGCTCGGGGGGTGGTGCACCGCGACATCAAGGACGAGAACCTGCTGCTGGACCTCTGCACCGGCGAGGTGAAGCTGATCGATTTCGGCTCCGGCGCCACCCTCCAGGACGGCGTGTACACGGACTTCGAGGGTAAGGAGGGAGGGCGGAGAGGCTGTGGGTTGTTTTTTTTTTTGTTTGTTTTTTTACCGTCTTATTTGAAACAGCAGCAGCCGCTGCTCCAGCGCATAGGAGAAAGAGCCAAGCGCTGACCGACAGTGACATCTAGTGACCCATCCAAGAATTGCTCGAAAACTGTAACTTCGATGAGGCCCTAACACGCCAGGTGCAACCTGTGCTAAGCGAACAGAGCAGAAATTTAGGCTTGTACCCTTGGGAATCACTATCCCAGCCATGCACGAAAGTTGATTCAATAGTTCGGGCTTTTTTTTGTGTCTAGAAAACATATGTTAATTTGTAAGGAATGAACTATTAACATTACAGAATAGGTCACAACTTGGTGCCCCCCCCTTAATAATTTAGATTTGCCACCTTCCCCACCCCCCACTCCCGCTCCACTGCACTCCCCAGTACAACATTTCTGAATTCAATCTTTGTCTATGAATGGGGAGGGGGAACCTGTTGAGAGTCAGGAAGACGAGAAGGAATGCAGAAAACTGAGCAATAGAATAAAGATATTGTTCTGGCAGTCCCCCTCCACTCCCCCCCCCCCCCAAAAAAAAAAAAGCCATGAAAACCAGGAAGTGTTTAGAAGAAAGCTGTGGGGAATTCACCGTAGCCAACAGTTCCCCTTCCACGTCCCTGAGAAACAGGAAGAGTCTGGCTCCTGTCAGTAAAATAGGAGCAGCTCTGCTTGGCATCTTTCCACCTTCTTGTGTCTGTTTAGGCACGCGGGGCTGCCAGATTGCTCTAATTTCTCAGGAAAGATTGAGTCAGTTCGGGTTTTACTCCCACCACATGCATGGAGATATGTTCTGCATTCCAAGTAGAACGTAGAAGTCCAAGTGTGCAGAGGTTGGGGGAATGAGTCCAGGGCTTTCTGCACAGGTTCCTGGCTTCAGAGGCATGGCTCAGTGCTGCCACTGAATGGAGCTAATGGGAAGCAGGTCAAGTTTGCTGCCTTAGTTATACAGGTGTCTGGTCTTGGAGCTCCCTGGCTGCCTTCTGTAACCTCCTCCTCCTCTCTCCTGCAGGCACTCGTGTGTACAGCCCCCCCGAGTGGATCACCTTCCGCCGCTACCACGCGCGCACGGCTGCTGTCTGGTCCCTGGGGATTCTTCTCTATGACATGGTGTGTGGGGATATCCCATTTGAGCAAGATGAGGAGATCCAGCAGGCACACCTCTGCTTCCGGACCCGGGTCTCCGCAGGTATGCGGTAGGGAGGAACAGTGGCACATCCATGGTAGGCTACGTGCAGTTGCAGCATCTTCCCTGCACATGTTCATTTCTAGTTTGTGAGCACATTTTTGTGCATACAACTTTTGTATTACCTCCCCTTCCCCTTTCCCATCTGCAGTGCAGACATGGACTTGCAGGCCCTGCCACTGTCAGAAAATCAGATCTACAAGTCCCTGCATGCAGTAGGGGCTAAATAGTACCAAATCAGCCTGTCCTTAAACAACAACAACAACAAATGGTCAGTGTCCCTAAACTGGAGTAAAAAAATAATTATATGAAATTTAATTCCTCTGCGAAAGGGAGGACTGTGAACAGCACTAATCACTCCACTTATGCCAGTGACTGACAGTCTCCAGCTCTGATCCTTTTTTTAATTCATGAAGGAGCAGCCTGTGCAGTATGTAGGGGCCTGTTGGGAGGGATGGACAGAAACCAGGAGGCTTAACTCCCTCCCCCTCTCTTTCCTTCACCTACAGATTGTGAGAAGCTGATCCGCTGGTGCCTGTCTCCAAGAGCTTCAGAACGTCCTACACTGGAACAGATCCTGCAGCACCCCTGGACCAAGGTGGGAGCCATCCGGCAGCTGAAGGATGTCTACCTCCCCACCTCGCCACTGAGGGACCCTGCCTGCTGACGGAGGCTGTGAGAGACATGGAGAAGAGCTGGAGGCAAAGCTGTGATTCCTCCGGGTGGGTGGGGAAAATATAATCCTCAAGACCTCCCAAGGAGGGGAGTTAATGACAATATGACG
Organism: Rhinatrema bivittatum; assembly: GCF_901001135.1. Taxonomy (NCBI): domain Eukaryota; kingdom Metazoa; phylum Chordata; class Amphibia; order Gymnophiona; family Rhinatrematidae; genus Rhinatrema; species Rhinatrema bivittatum. Next base: position 503,959,302 of record NC_042615.1, on the reverse strand, counting down.
GGACCTGGTTTTACAGGTCTGAAAGAAAAAAAGCTGCAGGGGCTGACATATCATCAAGGTGTCAACTGCAGGCCCGTGTGCGACTTACACCAAAAAAACAGGTGGAGGGGGGGTGGGGGGCAGGCAGAGTAACTCCACAGTGGGGTTAAAAAAGGAAACTTTAGGGTAATAACCCACCTGAAGTCCAACAGTGCAAGAAACAAGAACCTTAAGCCCTCACCTGGCTTCAACCCTTCCCTTACTCCTACGTCTGCTGCATGAAGCACCCGGGAAAGGTTCGGAGGTTGGCAGCAAGGTCAGACAGCTTGGCTGTCGTGCGTGTCCCATTCACGCTCTTTCTCTCCTCCAGCTGAGCTTGTAGGAGATCCAGTTCTAGCTGGGTGCTAAAGGAGCAGCTATCCACCTTCCAGGCTTCCTGCTGAGCTAATAGATCCTTATTTGCTCTGTCTGGCTGAGATAATAGGTTAGATCCTAGTCTAGCACTGAGTGAGCAGCTCCCCCTAACTACCATAGGAGGAGATTCCCTTCTTGACTCTGGAGGGGTTTTTTTTTTGGGGGGGGGGGGGGGTTGTTTTTGTTTTTTTTGTCTTTCTGATCTAGTTCCATAGCTGCTGCTTGTCTGCCTGTGGGTAGGTGCTCTGCGCCAGCTTGTTTCTGCTTTGCCTGCCCTGCCCCCACACCTGAAAAAGAAATATGAATTTTTAATTCTGGCCTTGCAGCTGGGATTACATTGGAAGATCACATCTGGTAAATACTTGTGTATTCTATAGGTGGTTGTGCAAAAAGCCAGGTCTCCCTCCCCCCATCTCCTGTCCCCTTCTTCCCGGGAGGTGGTGAGCAAAGACTGCAAGTTCCCGCAGGAGGATTCTGGAAATGGACGGGGGCATTCTGGCTGGCACATTTTTTTATTACTATTTAAGAAACTTTTGAAAGAGTTTTTGTCTTGCTGTGCTTGAGATTGTAAATAATGCAAAGTGTGTGTAATAATATAAACATATTTAATACAAGTTTTACTTTAAATTTAAATGCCTTGGCGTTCTTTCCTTTTTCTTTAAATTATTTATTTAATAGAATTTTGCGAGCTGACATTTAACAGTTGGACAGGAAAAGAGAAAACAGGGTAGCAAAGAAAAAAAGGTTACTAAGTAGTCTTAGAATTTAGATGCTGCGTAACTAGTCCAAATTAAAAAGGTGAGGGGCCAGGAAAGTGAATTTATACAAGAGAGAGAAAATATACCATTATCAAGTTCCTGAACATAGCCAGATCAGTCCAGACAAGTTGGGTTTATTCACGCAGATGGAGGCAGAGGACAAAACGTCTGCTCTCCCAGGCGTCAGGTTCCTGTTGAGGGCCATCCCTCAGGTTGAGCCGGGCGAACGGGGGGGTTGGAAACCCCTGGCAGATTTTAGCCCGGGACCACTGATAGCCAGGGGACTGGTTCCCTCAGTGGGTCCTGAAGCCCTCCTCCTCCTGCCCCTTGGACTCAGGTCCTTTTCCTTCCCGAGTTTTTGCTGCTGGGGTTTCATTTTTAGGAAAAAAAAAAAAAAGCAAAACTAGGAAGCTCAGCAGCAGCGGCAGCTCTCTGTCTGGGCTGCTGGTCAGGCGGCCTGCTCGGCGGCATCGTCGAGGGTCAGCCACGCAGGTCCCTGGCTGTGCGGGGGGGGGGGGGGGAGGATAGGCCTTTGCTGCCACAGGGAGGTGCTCCTTCTTTGTGTGTGTGTTTGGTGGTGCCCATGCGCGTTTCCCGCGGTGTCGGTGCTTTTGTTTCGCGCCAGCGGGAACTTCGCAGCGGTGCGCCCTCTAGTTCCTGCTCCGCGGCAGCCGCATGGTCCGCCCGTCCCCACTCTCGAATCAACGCAATGACGGATAGGCCGCTGGTGGAGGCCTGCCAGGCCTGCAGAAACTGGTCCGCATATCTCAACCCCCCCTCTGCCTTTGCAAGGAGGAGATCCTGGCGGTCAGCGAGGACTGCGGGAGGGCCTCAGGCCTGTGTTCCTTCCCCTGTGGAGGGGGAGTTGGGTAAGGGGGCCCAATCCCAGTGCTCCGGAGATTCCCCCCTCCCTCTATCCCCCGCGATACGGCAGCACGTGGAGGGGGCTTTTGGGCCAGATCTCGGCGGCCTGGAGGGGCTCTTAAGGGACCAGAGGGGCTTCTCGCCCAAATTCGTCCTTTTGCTCCATGAGGCTTTCCTGGCTAGGGAAGCCGGGAAGAGGCGCATTAAGGACAGTCCTTCAGACTCCGCTAAGAGACCGAGGGCTGACCTGTTGAAGGCTGCGGGATCGTGGGGACAGCCTCAGGGACCTCGCTCAGTGCACCTGGGCTCAGATACCAGAGATTCAGAGGACTTGGATGACCCTCAGGCTGAGGGTGGCTTGTTCCTGACAGAGGACCCAGAAGCTGGCCCAGATGGGGTGATTCCCCAGGATCCGGATGACCCTAAGGATGATCAGGGGACCTTTGAGGGGCCCGAAGCTGAGGGTGACGACCCGCGAGTGGTCCGCCTGTTCAACAGAGAGGAGCTGAGACCCCTTATCCCCCAGGTGCTGGAGGAATTGGGGGTAAAGCTCTTCCTGGAGGAATCGGATAACAAAGGGGTTAATCTGGTGTTGGATGGGCTGCAAAACCCCCCAGCACCTTCCCCATTCCTAAGAAGATCCAGAAGCTGATCAGCCGGGAGTGGGACTTCCCAGACTCCGGCTTGAAGGTGGGGAGAGCAATGGCAAAGCTTTATCCATTGCTGCAGGATCATTTGGATTCCCTCAAGATCCCAAACGTGGATGCCGCCGAGTCAGCGGTCAACAAGAAAACCACAATTCTGGTCGCCGGGGCGGCTGCTCTGAAGGACGTACAGGATTGGAAGCTGGAAGTACAGCTTAAACGGGTTTCTGAGGTTCCGCTCTGAGCGGTGGTCTGTGCCAGTCTGATGCAGCGCGCCTGTTTATGTTGGATCCAGAAGCCTCAGGAACAGTCTTCTGCAGGGACGCTGTCGCCACTGCAGGCGGCCCACCTCGAGGGGGGGGGGTGGCGTATGTGGCCAGTGCTTTACATGACCTTGTGCGGACTACAGTCCGTAGCATGGTTTCGGTGGTGGTGGCGAGACGACTGTTGTGGCTGCACAATTGTTCGGCAGATCTCTCCAAGGTGCAGCTGTGTAACCTTCCCTTTAAGGGCGAGCTTTTGTTCGGGGAAGACCTCGAACAACTCATGAAGTCCCTGGGAGAGAGCAAGGGCAACAGGCTGCTGGAATCCCTTTTCCTCTCTACACCATTTTCGAGAGGCGAGACATTTTCGCTCTGGCAGGTCGGCCGGACCTTCAACATCGTGACAATCCGGGAGACAGCAGTCCTTTTGAGGTCCCAGAAAGTCTTCTAGAGGCAGATGCATCCAGGGAGCGGGCAGACTCAAGTCTTCCCAATGAAACCAGGCAGGTCCACTCCTCAGATATGGCGATCAGAGGCAGACTGTCCTGATTTTGCGAGGAGTGACCAAGATCACCTCCGACCAGTGAGTGCTAGAGGTAGTCAGGGAAGGCTATGCCTTAGAGTTTTCTCACCCTCTAAGGTTGACCTTTCTGGAGTCACGCTGTCTTTCCCAAAACAAGAGAACGGCCATTGAAGGAACCCTCCAAAGGTTGTTAGATCTGGAAGCGATAGTCCCAGTTCTGGTTTTGAAGCAAGGGCAAGGAAGGTACTCCATTTATTTCATGGTTCCAAAGAAGGAGGGTACCTTTTGACCCATCCTGGATCTCCAGAAGGTCAACTGGAGTTTGAAGGTTCCACGTTTTCGGAGGGAGATGTTGCGCACCATGATAGTGGCAGTCCGAAAAGGAGAGTTTTTGGCTTCTCTAGTCTTCACCGAGGCCTATCTGCATATCTCCATTCAACAGGACCACCACTGGTTTCTCTGTTTCAAGGTGCTGGGACAGCATTTTCAGTTTCAGGCTCTTCCCTTCGGCCTGGCCACTGCTCCTTGTACCTTCATGAAAGTGATGGTGGTCATCACGGCCTCCCTGAGGAAGGTCGGGATTTTGGTGCATCCCTGTCTGGACGATTGGCTCATCAGGGCAAAGTCATAAGAAGAGTGCGCCCAGTCGGTACTTCGGGTGTGTTCTCTACTGGAGTCGCTAGGTTGGACCATTAATCTACCCAAGAGTCTCACTTGGTTCCTTTTCAGGAGTACTTGGGCGCCCGTTTCGACACTCATTGGGGAAGAGTGTTCCTCACTGAGGACAGGGTGGTCAAGATCCAAGCTCAGATCGCCTGTTTCACCTTCCGGTTCCCAAAGTCTGGGACTATCTACAGGTCCTGGGATCGATGGCTTCGACATTGGAGCTGGTGCCTTGGGTGTTCGCTCACATGTGCCCCCTGCAGAAGGCTTTGTTGTCTCGCTGGAGCTCCTTATCAGAACAGTATTTCCTGTCACTACTTCTATCAAAGGTGACCAGGTCCAGTCTGGCGTGGTGGATGACAAGGAGCAATCTGGAGAAAAGAATGCCCCTCGAAGTCCCGGATTGGGTGGTGGTGACCACAGATGCCAGTCTCCAGGGCTGGGGAGCAGTGTGCCTCGGCAGGTCAGCGCAGATTATCTGGTCAGTGTCAAATCGGTGGTGGTCCATCAAGCGACTGGAGACATGGGCGTTGCACAAAGCCCTTCATGTGTTTCTGGCCTTGGTCCACGATCGAATGGTAAGAGTGTTTTCAGACAACTCGACGATGGTGGCATACATCAACCACCGGGGGGAACCAAGAGTCACGCAATGGCCCGGGAAGCTCAGATCTTGTTCGGATGGGTGGAACTCCATCACGAAGATCTTGTTGCTTCACATGTCGCAGGAGTGGACAACATCCAAGCAGATTATCTCAGCCGGCAACGGCTGGACCCGGGGAGTGGGAACTTTCCGCGGAGGCCTGGAATCACATTTGTGCCCATTGGGGGACTCCTCAGCTGGACCTCATGGCAACAAGATCCAATGCCAAGACGGAGAGGTTCCTCAGTTGCCGGAGGGAGACCAGGGCAGTGGGTCTCGATGCTCTAGTATGTCCGTGGCCTGCTGGAATCCTTCTGTATGTTTTCCCTCTGTGGCCCTTCATAGCGCAGGTGCTCAGGCGGATAGAGGCTCATCTAGGTTCAGTGATATGCGTTGCGCCAGAGTGGCTGCGTCACCCATGGTTCGCAGATCTGGTATATCTGGCAGTGGGCGAGCCACTGCGTCTAACTCACTTGCTCGGTCTTCTGTGGCAAGGTCCTATATTTTCGGATTGGGCGGATCGCTTCTGTCTCATGGTCTGGCTTTTGAGAGGTGGCAGTTGCGTCTGATGGTGTATTCAGAACCAGTTATTGCTACCCTTCATCAGGCTTGGTGGCCGGCTACATTCCTGGCCTATTCCAGAGTGTGGAAGGTTGTTGACTCCTGGTGTGGGCAACCGGATTTTGATCCACAGCTGGCTTCCGTCCCACCCATTTTGGCCTTTTTGCAGCAGGGCTTGTCCAAGGGGTTGGCCTTTAGCTTGCTCAGGGTCCATTTCTCAACTCTGGGTTGCCTCCAAGGGAAGGTACAGGGTAGGTCTTTGGCTTCCCACCCTGACGGTGTGCGCTTTTTAAGGAGTGTTAAGCATCTGTATCCCCCTCTATGGAAGGTGTGTCCGGAGTGAAATCTTAACTTAGTGTTGAGGGTTCTCTGCGAGGATCCCTTTGAACCTTTGGCTTGAGCATCATTGAAGGCTCTCACCTTGAAGACTGTCTTTTTGGTAGCCATTTGCTCGGCTAGACGGATCTCGGAGTTGCAGGCTCTTTCTTGCCGTGATCCTTTCCTGCAGATATAGTCTGACACTGTTTCCTTGCGGACAGTACCTTCTTTTCTCTCTAAAGTGGTTTCGGCCTTTCATGTGAACCAGATGGAGTTACCGGGATTTCCAAACTGGTCCCGTGATTCCTCTTTGGGACATGATCTCCATCTTTTGGATGTGCGACACTCCCTGTTGCGTTATTTGAAGGTCACCAACTCCTGTCGATCTGATCATCTTTTTGTGCTATTTGGGGGACCAAAAAAGGGAGAGAAAGTGTCTAAAGCTTCCTTAGCTCGCTGGTTGAAGGATACGATTTGCTCGGCCTATGTTTCTAAGGGCCGCGCAGTGCCCGTGGTGCTTAAAATGCATTCCACTCACTTATGCAGTGGCGTGGGCTGAGTGTCAACTGGTGTCTCTTCAGAAAATATGTAGGGCCGCAGTTTGGTCCTCACTTCACACTTTCACTAAGCATTACTGTTTGGATGTGTGCGCCCCCCAGAGGCGACTCCTTTTGGTGAGAGTGTGCTGCAGGTCTTTCGGGTTCCCACCCGGTATAGGGGGCTATGGTACATCCCACTTGTCTGGACTGATCTGGGTATGTTCAGGAAAGGAAAATTGGTTCTTACCTGCTAATTTTTGTTCCTGTAATACCACAGATCAGTCCAGAGGCCCACCCTTGGGATCTGTGCCGAAAGACTGCTGTTTCTGCTGCTGGGCCTTTAGGCTCACATGAAAATGGTTTCAAAGCTAGGTTGAAATTGTTATAATGTTTTGAAGTTTCCCTGTTTGACGGGGGTTGGTGGTTATCCAGTTCAGGGGTATCCATCCCAGGGGCTTGGTTCACCCTGTTGTTAAATTATCTCGGCTTGATGTAGATCATGGTGATGTATGATGTTCATACTATGTTATTTCCTATTATACCACACGTACACTCATTGGTTCTATTTGTTAGAATGGTTTACTGTACATGGTCAAATGCTTAATTTTTTTTTTAATTTAAAGTTTTTTATTATCGTGGCTTGGGTACAGCTCAATACTGAGGGACTGCAGGTGGCTCTCTCAGATATGTGGCAGTGCCCAAAGTTTTGTCCTCTGCCTCCATCTGCTGGTAGGGATGAATAAACCCACTTGTCTGAACTGCTCCGTGGTATGTCAGGAACGAAAATTAGCAGGTAAGAACCAATTTTCCTTTATCCCTCAGGTGACACTATTCCCAAGGGTTCAATGGAGTTGGTTGCTAACAAGCAAGAACTATTCCCGTTATACAAATAAGGATGTATCCCACTGGCCAAATGAGAGGTTATTTTTGGAAGAGTGAACATCTCAAGTTGTACTGGGTCATAGATAACAAATCGTACCTGCTGCTATTTAACACTACCTTTAACTGGAAATGTAAAGTGGCACTCAACAGAACCATTTCTAGTAGAGTAACAAACAGCCGGGTCCAGGCTTACCCTAACCTTCTTCTTGGAAAAATAACTCATCCTTGTTGCCAGGTCCAGCTATAGGCATAGGCAACGTAGGCCACTGCCTCTGGTGCCAAACTTTTTCTAAGCGCTGGAGTGTTGTTGCTGCCGATGCATTCCTAAATCCAGGCTTGCTGACTTTTATGGCACCCCTTCTCATCTCTATGTTGCGGTGTGGACCCCACAACCGAAGCAGCAGCAAGCAGAGCCAGAAAATCTAGCGCAGGAATCTCCTCAACCCTCACTGGCCCTGCCACACCCCCGCCCTCCCCTCCTCTCACACGGGTTTCCTGCTAGTATGGAACATAGCCCTTAGAGTAACACTTCATACTTTAGGAATATTTGTAAAATAAAGATTAAATTTCCCTTGCAGTTTCCAACATCTCCAGTAAGATTAGCCTTAACCAATGCCTGCCTGTAATGCCTGCACTGATACACTATTCTCTCCACATTTCTAAAGGCTGAGAGAATTCCAATCTATATTCAGGTCCTGATACTGTAGTTTGTTAATATCTTTCTTCGATAGGGTGCATGGTTTCCCATTGTCCCAGGTGGAGAAGCCTCAGTCCGGGTCAGGAATCTGTGGAAGAAGTGCTGTTCCCGACTGTTCTTACACCCTTACCCTTTATATTTCCACGGATAACGGGGCAGGTGCTCGTACCTTTTTGAGAAAGTCTAATGGGAAACCAGAAGGACCCCTGACACCCTGTTCCAACCGTTAAGTTCTCCCTTTCTCCTAACTGCTCCAGCCCCTCTCGCGTCTTGCATCGCTGCACATGTTCCTGCTCTGGCTTGCTGGTGTCGGACGTCACCAAGTGGCGCAAGGACCAGAGCTGCTCCAGCAACCACCCTCAATGATAGCTTTTGTGAAGAAGAAGATCCTCCCCCGGAGCTCAACAAAGCCTCGGCAGGGAGAGAGAACTGAGGCTAACTGCCTCACCTCCTTCCCCAGTTTGCCACACTCACTCGGGCCGGGTGCTGCTCCTGGAACTACAAAGGAGTTGATAGGCAATGTCAGCAGAGGAGGAACCGCTATTGCAGGATGGTGCTTCCTCGTGGCTTTCCGCTTCTCCAGAGCACAGCCTGCCGTGGAATAGCCGGTTAGTGGTTCGGAGATCCTGAAGCAGGCACATGTGCGTCTGCAATCTTAGTCAAGCCCCTCCGCCTCTTTTCCCCCAAGTGAAAGGCTAATGGGAAGAGAGACATACAGTTCCCTTAAACAACCTCACAATTTTTTTATTTTTTTTTTATAAACTAGTAAATGGTCAGGTTTAAGCAGAAGTACATGCAAGCATCCCACACAAGGGTTAACAGTTACACAGGGACTTTTATCCCAGGGGGAGATTAGTACCAGCACCCAACACTGCCTAAGCTTCCTCATCCAATACCACCCTGTAGTAACTGAGTGAGAAAGTGAGGTGTGTAACCAGTAAAGGGAGACACAGCAAAGTGCCTGGGTTTGTACCTTGTAATCCCCTTTGGCTTTCACTTATTTGTTTGTTACAGCAACTCTGCCCACGAACCACTTCCTGGATCCGTTCTTCCTGCATCCTTTCAGATGTTTGTTTTAAATCATCCTGGTCAAAACCTGCAAAAGAAATTCAAACAAACACAGAAGGAAGACAAAAATAATTACCTGTTAGACAAATGTTCTTTTGTGGATAAGCAGCCAGAAAGCCATAGGCTGAACCAGGATCCGCACGTCAGTGGGAACAGATGTTACGTATAAGGTGCAAGTTGGTTTTTTTTTAATTATTCATTTGATCTTCAAATGAATAAATACATTTTTTCCTGGAACAAAACGTGTCCTGCAATCCTCTCTGGCTACTCAGGCCATGACGTATGCCATGATATGCTGGGATACAGAAACAGAAGTCCATATTCAGCACCTTTTGCCCAGCTGTTCAAACTTAGCCAGACAAATGGGGGGATTTGAAAATCACACTGACTGACCAGCCTTAAGTTAGCCAAATTATTCTGATAAAATGTAATCCAGCTAACTCGGGAGCAGAACAGGTGCATTCTGGGTGGAGTCGGCTATCTGGCTAAGTTAGCCTGATAAATGTCCATTTTTTCAGTGTTATCTGACTAAACTAGCTGGATAACTTTAGGACTGCCAAAGAGCTGTCATAAAGTCGGCAGTATAAACCTAGCCAGCTAATTTTAAGATACCTGGGCTATTCAGCAGTGCCCGCACCATTGAATGTCCGAAGTTAGCCGAATTAGTTTATCCAGCTGACTTTCCTAGCTGACTAGCGGCTGAATATGTGCTAGGAGGCCCTTCTGCAGTGCCACAAACCTCAAGCTGATCACTGACTCTTCCCCTCACTTCACAACTTGGGATCTCCAGGTCTTCCTGAACTGTTTCTGGCTTTTACTCCACCACCTCTCCTCGGCAGGCTGTTCCATGTTTCCACTGCCCTTACTGTGAAGGAATATTTCCTAATGTTGTCCCGGGTCTAACCCACTTCGAGCCTCCTACCATGACTCCCTGTTCTAGAACTTCCCTTCAAAATGTTTGCTTCTTGTTGTTACGGTCCCGGGGCATGGCCCGGGACCTGCACTCACCAGGCGGCCCAGTCCAGCCGCAGGAACACCGTCGCTTCGGCCTCCCAGGCCCGAGAAGTGGCCCTCCGTGGTGTTCTCCCTGCAAGGAAGACGCTGTCGCCGATCCGCGGCTGACCCCACCCCCTAGGTGCGCGTGCGCCATGGCTGCAGATTTAAAGGGGCCAGCGCGGGAAACGTGGACAGCTCCTCTGCTGACGTCAGACGCTGCCGGTACCTGGAGCGGTGACTAATACCGGGCCCGCGGCGCCCATACAGATGCCTGCACCCTCGAGGTATTCAAGAGACCCAAAGCTTTGCCGAGGATTCTTGAACCAGTGCTATATTCGCTTTAATCTGCTCCCAGCTCAATTCCCGATGGACCGGGTCAAGACGAGCTATATTATATTATATTAAGTTCCTACCTTATGCCTTTGTTAACAATTTTATTATAAATGTTCTCTGTATTTGACAATGGAAATATTTTTTCCTGCTTTTTCTGTTTTTATGTAAACCGGTATGATTTGCATTTTAATGTAAGAATGTCGGTATATAAAAAATTATAAATAAATAATAAATAAATAAATTATCCCTCTCTTGGACGGGAGACCCTTGGCATGGGCCTCCAAGCTGTGGGAGCATCAGGAGGACCCCCGCCTGGCCAATTTGGTACAGTTCGTTACTGCCTTTCAGCCCTCCCGTAAACCTACGCTGCATCAGAACTGCTCCAGCTGCGTCAGGGAAAACAGGCTTTTCGCTGAACATGCCGTGGATTTCCAGACTCTTGCCGCCAAATTGAACTGGGGAAGCGACAGCCTGCACGGCATCTTTCTGGAAAGTCTCTCCCCAAGGCTTCAAGACGAGTTGGCGGCCAGAGTTCTCCCGGACGACTTGAATGATCTCATTGATCTTGCGGGCCGTGTGGACCGCCGTATCCAATGCCGGTTCCGAGAGAGAAGGCCTGCTCACAGACCCGGGAGCGCCGGAGATGCACCTTCCCGAAGCGGATACTCTCCTTCTGCCTCTCCAGGGCCTTCAGATCCCAAACCCATGCAGGTGGGCCGGGGGCCTATCTCTCAGGAAGAAAGGAGAAGACGTCGGTCCCTGGGCCTGTGCCTGTATTGCGCTGGCAAGGGCCATTTCCTTGCCCATTGTAGCAAGCATCCGGGAAACGCTCGGACCTAGGGACAGTCGGGGAGCTGACCTTAGGTCACACCACTTCTGCCTCCCCGTGCACCGTCCCAGTGACCTTACTCCTTCCCGAAGGAGAGTTCGAGACGCTAACCCTGATTGACTCAGGAGCCGGGGGAAACTTCATTCTCAAGGACTTGGCCCAGCAACTCTGGATTGAGGTTCAGCCCCAACGACCCCCGCTCCGTGTGTCCTCTATTCAGGGAAGACTTCTTCCAGGGACCATCGATATTCGTACCAGGCCTCTCACACTACGCACTGGTATTTTGCATGTAGAGGAGATTTCATTCCTCATCCTGGAGAGGTCTATGCACCCGGTCATCCTGGGACTACCTTGGCTGCGGAAGCACTCACCTGTAATCATGTGGGATACCCTCCAGGGGCATCCTGGGGTCCCTCATGCTTTGACTCCTGTTTGGCCACTGTCCCACGGCCACCGGTACCTCTGCTGACGACTTCCTTTGCACTGCCTCCCCACTACCAGGACTACAGCGATGTCTTTTCTAAGGAAAAAGCTGAGATCCTCCTGGAGCATCGCCCCTTCGACTGTGCGATCAACTTGCTCCCCGGTACCACACCACCACGAGGGCGGGTATACCCACTGTTCCTTCCCGAGATGCAGGCCATGTCCACGTATATTCGGGAGAACCTGGACCGAGGATTCATTCGACCATCCAACTCCCCGGCTGGAGCAGGATTCTTCTTTGTAGTGAAAAAGGACGGGTCCCTCCGACCTTGCATAGATTACCGTGGCTTGAACAGCAGTACCCAGCAGGACTGGTATCCTCTGCCCTTGATCCCGGAACTTCTGGACAGACTACAGGGGGCCAAGGTGTTCACCAAGTTGAATCTTCGTGGGGCGTATAACCTAGTGAGAATTCGGCCGGGAGACGAATGGAAGACCGCTTTCAACACAAGGGATGGCCATTACGAATACCTGATCATGCCCTTCGGTCTCTGCAGTGCCCCGGCAGTGTTTCAGAACCTCATGAACGAGGTTCTACGAGAGATGTTACATACCTCGGTAATAGTTTTCCTAGATGACGTACTTATATACTCCCAGGATCTGCAGACATACCGCCACGATGTCCGTCGAGTCTTACAGAAGCTACAAGAGAATCGGCTTTACGCCAAGTTCGAGAAATGCTTATTCGAACAGGAATCGTTACCCTTCCTTGGGTCCACCGTATCATCCACGGGGTTCCATATGGACCCATAGAAGGTCACCGCCATCAAGAATTGGCTTCAGCCTGTGGGGGTCAAGGCGCTTCAGCGGTTTCTCGGGTTTGCCAATTTCTACCGGCAGTTTATCCCATGCTATTCCCAGGTGGTGGCACCGCTGACGGCCCTCACCAGAAAGGGAGCAGATGCCAAGAACTGGCCGGCGATGGCTATATGAGCCTTTCAGGAACTGAAGGATGCGTTTCTCCAGGACACATGTCTCCGGCACCCAGATCCTCAACGACAGTTCATCGTGGAGGTTGACGCCTCCGACACTGCTGTCGGGGCCGTCCTAAGCCAACTATCCCCTGGAGGTAAACTCTTGCCCTGCTCCTACTTTTCACGTAGATTCTCGCCTGCAGAAAGGAACTACGGCTTAGAGGATAAAGAATTACTGGCCATCAAACTGGCGTTCGAAGAGTGGCGCCAGTGGTTGGAAGGGGCCCAGCATCCGGTGGTTGTGTACACAGACTATAAGAACCTAGAATACCTATGCCGCACCCAATGCCTTAATCCCCGGCAGGCCCGGTGGTCTCTCTTCTTTAGTTGCTTCGACTTCCTCCTCCGCTACCGGCCAGCAGACAAGAACATCCGGGCTGACGCCCTCTCCCATACAGCGGAGATGAAGGACACCCCTAATCCACCACAGTACATCCTTGACCCGGCCAAGGTGCTCCTCCCGGCCTCCAATATGGTCCCGATGGGGAAGACTGTGGTGCCCCTCTGACTGCGGAAGAAAGTCCTCTCCTGGGCCCACGACTCCCTAACCGCTGGCCATCCGGGAGTAGCCAGGACCCAGGAGTTACTCTCTGAGTATTACTGGTGGCCTCAGTTTAAGAGGGATGTCCGTCTCTACATTAACTCCTGCCAGACCTGCGCCCGACAGAAGACTCCCACCAGTCGTCCATGGGGTCTCCTTCAGCCTCTACCTGTGCCCACAGAACCGTGGACCCACTTATCCACGGACTTCATTGTAGATCTGCCTGCTTCAGAAGGGAAAACAGTGATCTGGGTTACTATAGACAGGTTCTCTAAAATGCCTCACTTTGTGCCCCTCACTAAACTACCCTCCGCACCTGAACTGGTGAACTTTTTTACTCAGCATATCTTTCGCCTTCATGGGCTCCCCCTCCACATCGCCTCGGACAGGGGCTCCCAGTTTACAGCAAAGTATTGGAGGGCGCTCTGTGAAAAGTTTGGGGTCCAGCTAGACTTCACTACCGCCTACTATCCCCAAGCCAGCGGCCAAGTAGAACACACAAACCGGACCTTGAAGATGTTCCTCCATTCCTTCATAGGAGACCTGCAAAATGACTGGGTGGCCCTGCTCCCGTGGGCGGAGTTCTCTTACAACCACCACAAGTACTCCGCCACCGGAAGGTCCCCCTTTTACACAGTCTATGGCAGACATCTACGGCCTCCTTTGCCACTACCACTAGAAGTGCAATCTCCAGCCGTACAGATCACCGCCCGACAGTTGCACCAGATCTGGAAATTCACTCGGGAGAGACTCCAGCGCACGGGGGTTATTATGAAAAAAGTTGCGGACCGTTTGCGACGACCGGCCCCCGTGTTCCTTCCTGGGGAGAAGGTGTGGTTAAGCACCAAACACCTCCTCTTACGGCTTCCTTCGATACATTTGGCCCCAAGGTACATTGGACCCTTCGCTGTCAAAGATAGGGTAGGGGCAGTCTCCTACCACCTCCGTCTCCCGCATACGCTCAGGGTCCACAACGTCTTCCACGTTTCCCTGTTGAAGCCTCTGGTTCTCTCTCCCTTCCACAAGATGTTGCCTGCACCAGCTACTCCCGAGGCACAGGAAGACACCGTCTATCAGGTTAAAGAGGTACTTGACGTACGGTTCCGCATCAGGCACTGGGAGTACCTTCTCTCCTGGGAGGGCTACGGCCCCGAAGAGAATTCCTGGGAGCCAACCGCCAACATCTTGGACAAAGGCCTTCTCCACCAGTTTCATCTGGATCACCCGGGTAAACCCCAGCCTCCAGGGAGGGGGCATAGGAGGGGGGGTACTGTTACGGTCCCGGGGCACGGCCCAGGAGCTGAACTCACCAGGCGGCCCGGTCTGGCCGCAGGAACGCCGTCGCTTCGGCCTCCCAGGAATGCCGAGGGAGATGCCGACGCCGATCCGCGGCTGGCCCCGCCCCCTAGGTGTGCGCGTGCACCGGAACTGCAGATTTAAAGGGGCCAGCGTGGGAAACGTGGACAGCTCCTCTGCTGATGTCAGACGCTGCCGGGCCATTTAAACCCGGCAGCTGCAGTAGCACCTCACCTTGCAACGAGGTTCCTCGGTCTACTGAGTCTCTAGTTGCTGCTGTAATCCCTGGATTGCTTCTTCTGTCTTCTGGATTCTGACCTTTTGACAATACAGGTTAGCATACTTTGTATTTATGTCAACAACAGAAATGATTCGTTTGTTATGCTGAGACACGTCAAGGGAATATATTTATAAATGTAATTAGTTATGCTTTTTCTCTTTTTGTATATGTTATTATTGTTTTAAACTATGCTATGCTGTGAATGTAACATTGTAAACTGCCCTGATCAATATTTATTGAAGGTCGTGGTATATAAAAACTTTTAAATAAAAAAAATAAATAAAAGATCCAAGCTGCCTTAAGATCATCACTAGCAATGACAAACGTAACCACAGTTGAATCAGCTGTAGTAATTCAAGGTTTCATTAAAGAGTTTAAATCAATACCTTCTCCACTTTACTCGAATTTCCTAGTCTGTTCCTTTTCTTTTCCAAGTGGTCAGTCCAGGTCACTAGAAAGTACCCATCAGATCCCAACTTAGGAGAGCCTATTTCATGCTGCTCATTCCCACAGGTTAGAGGTGATGATCACCAAATGTATACTTAGTAACATGCTGTAGAAAAGGAAAGCAGTGAAAGACCAAAAAGGGCCAGCTAGTTTGCCCAGCAGTGATTTTATGTGCATTTTCTCAAAGAAGGTCAGATTTCCACGTGGAACACAATCCCAGTCCCATTGTGTCTCCTTTAGAGTTGCAACTGTTGCTCTTTGCAGGTTTCCCCTTGCCTTCTAGGAAGCAGACTGCAGCCATATCACTGCTGCCTTGGGCTGAAGTTGTTAAAGTTGGCGACATGACCAAGCCTTTCATCTCCGTTGCCTTAAAATGCCTGGCTGATACTAGGGTGTGGGCTTTACTGTTGCCACGCCTACTTTGTGGATTGCACTGCCTTAAGAACTACGGCTGGTGGACTGCAATAAAACATTTGACTATTTACTTTGGGGTACATTTTTTAAAAAAGCGCGAGCGCGTACTTTTGTTCGCACACCAGGCGCAAACAAAAGTACGCTGGATTTGTGCACCTTGCGCGCGCCGAGCCCTGCCCACGCTGCCCGTTCCCTCTGCCTCCCCCCCCACCTTCCCCTACCTAACCCACACCCTATCTAAACCCCCCCTACCTTTATCGCAAAAGTTACGCCTGCTCGAGGCAGGCGTAACTCGCACGCGCTGGTGGCCCGCTGGCGCGCCATCACCTGACCTGGGGGCTGGTCCAGAGGCCTCGGCCACGCCCCCTGGAATGCCCCCAAGCCAGCACCACGCCCCCCGGAATGCCCCGAACGTTGCGCCGCCCCCCGACGCGCCCCCCTAGCAAAGCCCCGGGACTTACGTGCATCCTGGGGCTTGCGTGTGCCGAGCCTATGCAAAATAGGCTCGGCACACGCAGGGGGGGGGTTTAAGGGTTACACGTGTAACCCTTTTAAAATAAATGTGTTTATTTAAATGATATTATGTATGTTACTCTGTAATCCACCCCGAACTTTGGAGGGGCGGGATATAAATACTTTAAAATAAATAAATAAATTCAAGAGATGGTAAAGACATTTTTTTTCAGGCATTCTTGTAGGGTGGAGACTGTTCTGTACAGAGAAGGCTGATGCACTTTGGCACGGTGTTAGTTCTATTGTCTGTTGATTTTATTTTTGTGTAAATTGCTTCTGTGGTTTATTTTGTGGGTGTTGACCTGTACTCCACCTAGGGCTTTGGCATAGGCAGCATATTAAATAGATAAATAATTATGGAAGGAGATATTTGCTTGGCTAGGTTACCCTGCTGGAAATTGATATTAGCCCTAATGTTACAGTGGCATTATTAAATGTTTTTCCCGATAATGTGCCCAAGAAGTATCATCGAGTTTGTGCCCAGGTGTTCGTAGCTACCCGCAGCCTCATAGCCGCCAACTGGAAATCAGGGAACATCCCATCAAGGAGATCAAGGGGAAACTTCACCTGTACTACCGCCTGGCTTACTTGACAGCCTCCAGACGTCACCGTCTTCCCACCTTTATAGCTTCCTGGAAACCTTTTGTTGCTGCATTAGGCCTGGACTAGCAGATTTTCTGCCTCTGGTCTGGCATTGGGATGATATCACTAGGGCCAAGAAATGGATAGCTTCCTGTAGTGTATGAATGTTTTGTTAAAACAATTTGTACAATGTTTGATGCTCTGTACCACCTAAGATGTCAGCTTATTTACGTTGACTTATGTTTGCTGTAAGACATCTATCTACTTAACTAAGTATTTATAGCAGACTGATGGACATTAAGTTGTACTAGGACACTCTGTCAGGAGGGAAGGGGTAGGGGAGGGTGGGTTGGGTTATTTCCTAGAGGAGTGCCAAGGGGGATCGGTGCACTCCTGAGCTTATGGATTGTTATAGTGTTTGCCTACTATGTTGCTGTGCTTTATTTGTTAGAAAATGAATAAAAATTGTCAAATTCAAAAAAAATAGATAAATAAATGCCTCTGAAAATGCTACTGTCCTTGCCTGATGTCTCAACCCATTCCCTAAAGTCTGGACATCTCTCTGCTGACTTCATTTATGGCCAGGTTACTGGTTCCCAAATGGACTGTGAGATCAGGGTCAGAATTCTCTGCCTCTGCAATAGTATATTGCAAATTCCTTATTGTCCAAGTACTTTTTTGTTACTCTGTTCTCATTGTAAGCTGCCCAAGAGGTAGTCCAAGTTATTTATTGTTAGTTTTTATGTTTCATTGTAAGCTGCCCTAGAGGCATCAGTTTGATTTCACTGTAAACCGGTGCGATATGTATATTATACAGGAACATCGGTATATAAAAATAAAAAATAAATAAATAAATAAATATAAAGAATCCTGGTAGGCAAGTGACACATCTGTATCCTTCCAAGTTTGTCCTCAAGTTAATTCCTTTGCTAATGGAGTCCCCCAAGAGAAGGATTTTTTTATTTTTGGTATCTTTTAGCAGAGCCTTTGGGTTTCTGTGTACGGCGGGTGACTTTTTTATGTTTGTTCAGCTCATCTACCACTTGAGATTTATTTATTTAAATTTATTTAAAAACTTTTCTATACCGTTGCTAAGTTAAATACCATCGCAACGGTTTACATGTAGGCACATATTTAATGTAGGTGAAAGTGTACTATAGTACATTCTAACAGGTGCCGTCAAAGGTAGAGCAGATAATCTGTTTCTAATGCTGTGAAGGCAATTTATGCGGGTTTGGTTTGAGGAAGATGTCTGGGTGGCACGAGTCTTGTTACAGATCTCCAGGAACTAATCTAAATCTTAAACCCAGCTACGATACTGGCCTTCATTACATCTGGCAACAAATTCCACAGCTTAATGGTGCATTAGCTAAAAGCTTTCTGAAATTTGTTTTAAATCTGCTGCTGGTTAGTATCATGGAGCATCCCCTAGTTTTAGAGCTAAGGCAAAGGGAAAATAACTTTTCCCTATTTAGCTGCTCCACCCTGCTCCTGGTTTTATAAATCTCAATCATATCCCCTATGTCATATTTTCTTCAAGCTGAAGAGCCCTAACCTGTTTAGCCTTTCTTCATAAGGGACCTGTTGTAAATCCTTTTTCATTTTTGTTGCCCTTCTCTGCACCTTTTCTAGTTCCGCTATATGTCTTTTTTGAGATGAGGTGGCCGTGACTGCACACACTGCTCAAGATGCAGCCACACGATGGATTGACCTCGTCCTCTGGCAACAGAGTCCACAGCTTGATTGTGTTCTGATTGAAAAAAGTACTTTCTATGATCTGCTTTGAACCTACTGGTTGTTTCATGGACTGCCCCATACTTTTAGTATTATTTGAAAGGGTAAATAACCTGTTCCACCCCACTCATGATTTTATAAACTTCTATCATGTCCCTTTCTCAGCCTTCTGTTTTCAGAGCTGAAGAATGCCAGCTTGCATAGCCTCTCTGTTAGGATCCTGCCTGCGGCTGGACCCGCAGGCAGCCCCTTATCTTTCCGCGGCAGGCCGCCGCTGATGCAGTCTTCGCGCGGCCCGGAGGCTGCTGCGTTGCCGGTGCCTCCGCGGTCCTAGCACCGCTGCCCTGACTGCTGCTCCTGTTTCTTCGCGGCTCTTAGCCGCCGCCGGGATTCCCTGAGCGGCAGGGAAGCTGCCGCTGCCCGTTTCCTCCGCGGCAGGGGTGCTGCCGCCGGCGGAGCCTGCCTCCTTTTCCATGCGGCAGGGATGCCGCCGCAGGCTCCTGCTCCCCGGACTTCCTCTAGGTGCGGGCGCATGCCTCTTTTGTCCATTTAAAGGGCCAGCTGGCGGGAAAAGCCCCACAGCCCTCACCAGTGATGTCATCAGTCTTCGCCTGGACCAGCCCTATAAAAGGGCTCTGCTTCAGTCTCTCAGGGCCTTCGGATCTGGTCTGCACAGTGGTCTGTGGTCTTCTTCCGGTCCAGGTCCTCCGTGGTCTTCCTGTGCCTTGATGGATCTTTGCTCCAGTTTCTTCGTGTTCCTGAACTTCTTCACCTTGATGTTCCTGGTCTCGTCCCTCGTTGGAGCTCCTTCCTCGCTTGTTTTGTGTTCCTGATGTTCCAGATGTCCAGTTCTCCTGATATCCAGATGTCCTGATGTTCCGTGTCCAGAGGTACCATGTTCCACGTTCCTGATGTCCAATGTTTCTCTCCTGACTCTGACCGTCTCATCTTCAGCTCTTCGTCCAGTTCCCAGGTTCCTCGTCTGTTCACCTTTCCTGGCGTGCCACTGTCGTGGTCCGTGACCAGCCCATGGGGGGCTGTGTAGGGCGCCTCATGGTACAAGGCCTTCTTCTCGTCAGCAGCGCAAGCCTCCGGAAGGCTCCCCTGTTTTTAATGCCAAGTTTCTGAATCCTGAGTCTAGAATCCTGTCCCGGTCTTTGGAGTTCCTTGTGCCTGCTTCCTACCATGCCTAAGACTCTGCCAGAATCTGCTCCGCTCCAGCATGGTCCTCGACCAGCCACAGACGGCTGTGTAGGCTGCATCCCGGTGCAGGCCTCTCCTGAATCTTCGTCATGTCCTGGCCTCAAGTTCCACTGCTTTGTCGAAATGAAGCAGACGCTTCATTTCAGCATGGTCCGCGACCAGCCATGGACGGCTGTGTAGGACACGCTGCATCGCAGCACTCACCCAGTACTCTTTCCTGAATCCTTGCCTGAGACCTCCAAGTATCCTAATCCTTGCCTGAGACCTCCAAGCATCTTGAATCCTTGTCTGAGTCTTCCGAATATCCTAGGTCGACGTCTGAGTCTTCTGAATCCTGAGTCTATGTCTGAATCCTTTGAGTATCCTGAGTCTTCTTGCTCCTGCCCTCAGCCTCCGTCTGGCCTCACGCACTCGTCATTCCCAAGCGGCGGGTCTGGAAGGGCTATCGAGTGGCCGGAGGGCTACTCTCGAGACCAGCATTGCGTTGCTGGGTCTCATTGGTGCGTGTAGGTCCAGTGGAGGGCTGAGCCTGCCTTGTTCCTGCTCCAGATGTTCCTTGCCTTGTCTTCAGTCCAGCCTTGCTCCTGCTCTGCCCGTGCTCGTACGTGCTCACCTCTCGCGGTGTGTCTTGGGGCTCCTCCCTGAGCCGTGCCGAGATCCAAGGGCTCATAACCCCCCTTGAGATAGGACAGCACCTCCATGCTCCTAACACTCTCATCATAGCAGAGATGTTCCACCTCCTCTATCATTTTGTCATCTGCCTCTACACCTTTTCTAATTCTGCTTTGTCTTTATTGAAATGGGGCACACAATACTCAATGTGTGGTCACACCATGGCTCTATACAGAGGCAATATAATATTTTCTGTTTTATTTTTCATGCCAGTTCGGATCATTCCTAAATTTCTATTTGCTTTTTTGACTGCCGCCACTAACACAGCCGAGGTTTTCAACGTATTGTCCACAAGGATTCCAAGGTCTTTTCCTGGGCAGTGACTCTCAATACAGAATTCAGCCTCATGTATCTGTACGTGGGATTATTTTTTCCTATGCACATCACTTTGCACTGTTCCACGTTAAATTTCATCTGCCATTCAGTTGCCCAGCTTCCTAGTCTCACAGGGTCCCTCTGCAGTTCCTCACAATCTGCTGCTGTTTTAACAACTTTCAATAACTGCAAACTTGATCACCTAACTTGTCATTCCCTTTTTCACTTCATTTATGAATATGTTAAAACAGCGCAAGTCCCAGTACCGATCCCTGTGCTACGCCACACTTTTCTCCATTTGGAAAACTGACCATTTAGTCCTACCTCTGTTTCTGGCCTTTTAACCCAGTTATCATTTCAGAAAAGAACACTGCCTCCTACCCCATGACTTTGTGATTTCTTGAGGAGACTCTCATGAGGGACTTTGTCAAATGCTTTCTGAAAGTCCAAATACACTGTATCAACCAGCTCACTTTTATCTACATGTTTATTTACACCTTCAAAAAAAAATCTAAAAGATTGGTAAGGCAAGATTTCCCTTTCCTAAACCCATGCTGGCTCTTCCCCATTAAGCCATGTCTGTCTACATGGCCAGTGATTTTGTTTTTAAGAATTGCTTCTATTATTTTGCCTGGCTTTGACATCAGGCTCATGGGACTATAAATTTCCCAGACCACTGCTGGAGCCCTTTTTAAAAGTCAGCATCACATTGGCCAACTTCCAGTCTTCAGGAACATTCAAATAACGTTTAAATAATGTTCAAATTTGAATTAATGACTGGAAGGGGGACAATAAGTAAATCCATAGCTCTAGCGCTAAACGTTTAAAAGAGAAACTTTGATAAAATAAGGAAAATAGTTTAAGAGGGTACAGCAAATATGGGCCTTGTTAAAAAGTACCTTCTTAGACGTGCAGTCCAGATGTATCCCATGCATTAAGTAAGGTGGAAGGGAGGCCAAACGATTGCCGGCATGGTTAAAAGGGGAGGTGAAAGAGGCTATTTTAGCCAAAAGATCTTCCTTCAAATTTGGAAGAAGGTTCCAACTGAAGAAACTAGGAAAAAGCATAAGCACTGGCAAATTAAATGTAAAACACTGAAAATACAGGCTAAGAGAGGATTTGAAAAGAAGTTGGCCATAAAGGCAAAAACGCATAATGAAAACAACATGCTAAAATATATTCGAAGCAGGAAGCCTGTGAGGGAGCAGGCTGGATCGAGGGGTTAAAGGGGATCTTAGGGAAAATAAGGCCATCACGGAAAGATTAAATGAATTCTTTGGTGTTTACTAATGAGGATGTTGGGGAGATACCTGTTCTGGAGATGGTTTTCTAGGGTGATGATTTGGATGAACTGAACCTGGAAGATGTAGCCAGATTGACAAACTGAAGAGTAGCAAAATCACCTGGACTAGATGGTATACATCCCTGGGTTCTGAAAAAACTAAAAAATGAAATTTCAGACCTATTATAAGTAATCTGTAACCTATTATTAAATCATCTATTGTACCTGAAGACTGGAAGGTGGCCAATGAAATCCCGGTATATAAAAAGGGATCCAGAGGCGATCCAGGAAACTTTAGACCGATGAACTCGACTTCGGTACCGGGAAAAATTGTGGAAATTATTATAAAGAATAAAATCACAGAACATATAGATAGATATAACTTAAAGGGACACAGCCAGCATGGATTTACCCAAGGGAAGTCTTGCCTCACAAATCTGCTAGCTACATTTCTTTGGAGAGGTGAATAAGCATGTAGATATAAGTGACCCGGTAGATGTGGTGTATTTGGAGTTTCAGAAGGCATTTAACAAAGTCCCTCATGACAGGCTTCTAAGAAATTAAAAAAGTCATGGGACAGAAGGTGATGTCCTTTTGTGGCTTGCAACTGTTTAAAATATAAGAAACAGAGTAGGATTAAATGGTCTGTTTATTCAGTGGAAAAAAGTAAAGAGTGGAATGCCTCAGGGATCTTTACTTGGAAGGGTGCTTTTTAAGATTTTTGTAAATGATCTGGAAAGAGGTACGATGAGTGAGGTGATAAAATTTGCAGATGATACAAAATTATTCAGAGTAGTTAAATCAGAAGCAGATTGTGATAAATTGCAGGAGGACCTTGTGAGATTGGAAGATTGGGTATCTATATTTATTTATTTCGGTGCTTTTATATACCGAGGTTTAGCAATTAGCCTTCACCCCGGTTTACAGTAGAACAACTTATTACATCGAAACCAGGACATGGAAACAATGAGAGGTAGAGAATACATCGAACTGTTAACAGAGAAAAAAAGCATAGAACAAAATCGTAATTGCTTGAACAGGGTTGCGACGTGTTTAGCTTAAACTTTGCATTGCAAGAAAGCACAGGGGAAGTGGGTTCATAGAGAACGAAAAGAACGAGGTACGAAATACAAAACTCTAGTGTAACTTATTTAGTTCATCCGGGGAGGGAAGTTCTAGTGTAGGGGTTAAAACATTTAGCAGACGCCGTCTCTGAAAGTTTGGCTAAATAACCAGGTTTTCAGTTCTTTTTTGAAGGATTTGCAGTCTGATATCGATCTAAGGTATTGGGGTAAGGTGTTCCATAAGAATGGTCCAGCAATTGAGAAGGCTCTGTTTCTTGTACTCGTGAGTTTCGCTGTTGGGAGTGAAGGTATGTCGAGAAATAGTTTGCTTGCCGATTTGGTGTGACGTTGAGGTCTTTGTTGATGTATCATGTTGCTAAGTATGTTGTTCTCCATTTTGTATAAGGCGTTGTGCACTATAGTTAGTGTCTTGAATTCGATCCGTTGCTTGATTGGGAGCCAGTGAAGACTTTCTAGCACAGGGGTGATGTGTTCCGACTTTTTTTTGCCTGTAAGGATTCTAGCAGCTGCATTTTGTAGCAGCTGGAGTGGTTTTAGTGTAGATTTGGGAAGACCTAATAAAATCGAGTTGCAGTAGTCAGTGCTATTGAAAATTAGTGATTGAAGGACTGTGCAGAATTCCTGATGGTGGAGAAGTGGCTTGAGATTTTTCAGGACGTGCAGTTTATAGAATCCTTCTTTGGTTTTGGTAGTGATGGTCTTTTTTAGGTTGAGATCTTTATCAATCCAGATGCCGAGGTTCTTTGTATCATTTTTTATCGGGATGTTAATGTTGTCAATTGTTAGGAAGAGTGTGTTGATGGTAAGATCTGTAAGATTTCTTCCTATGAGGATGCATTCCGTTTTAGACATGTTTAGGCATAGTTTCAGATTGTTTAACGTGTTACTAATTGAGGTTAGGTGGTTTGCTGCAATGGAGAGAGCTTCTTCTAGTGTGTTGGAGATTGGGATGATGAACTGGATGTCATCGGCGTATATATAGTAAGAAATTCCGAGGCTTGAGATGAGGTGGCAAAGAGGGAGAAGATATATGTTGAAGAGAGTTGCAGATAGGGCGGACCCTTGAGGTACACCGGTCTCAAGAGGAAAGGGGTTAGATGAATTGTTGTCCATGGAAACCTTGAAGAATCTGTTCTTTAGGAAAGAGGAGAACCAGTTGAGGGTACTTCCTGTGAGGCTGATGTTAGCGAGGCTTGATAGTAGGCTTTTGTGGTCGACGGTATCGAAAGCCGCAGATAGGTCAAGCAGTATTAGCAGATGGTTTATTTTGTTGTCGAGACCTCTTAAGATTTCATTCGATAGGTTGACAAGAAGGGTTTCTGTGCTGCGGTTTTTTCTGAATCCGTGTTGTGTGTCGTGTAGAATTTTGTTGTTTTCTAGGTGTTCATTTAGTTGAGTCAGAGCTGCCTTCTCGGTCAACTTGGCGAGTAGAGGAAGATTTGAGATTGGACGGTAGCTGTTCAGGTCTTTGGGGTCTAGGTTCTTCTTTTTTAGAATAGGGGTTATTGTTGCAGATTTTAGTGCGGTTGGGAGCTCGCCTTCTTCGAGAGATTTGTTAACGATGGCGGCTATGGTTGGGGCGATGATATGAGCCATTTCTTTTAGGTTGCGTGTTGGGATGGTGTCCAGTTCATGACGTGCAGGGTTGATCTTTTTTAGCATTTTTCAGCTTCGGTGACTGAAATTGGGTTGAATTGTGGCAGATGAAATATAATATGGACAAGTGCAAGGTGATGCCTATAGGGAAAATAACCCATCCTGTAGCTACATGATGTTAGGTTCTATTTTAGGATTTACCACCTAAGAAAAAGATCTGGGCTACATAGTTGATATTACATTGAAGTCGTAGGCTCAGTGTGCTGTGGTGGTCAAAAAAGCAAACAGAATGTTAGGAATTATTAGAAAGAGAATGGCAAATAAAACAGAGGATGTCATAATGCCTCTATATCACTCAATGGCGAGACCACACCTTGAATACTGTGTGCAATTCTGGTCACTGCATCTAAAAAAAGATTTAGTTGCACTGGAAAAGGTACAGAGAAAGGCGACCAAAATGATAAAGGGGATGGAGCAGCTCCCCTATGAGGAAAGGCTGAAGAAGTTAGGGCTGTTCAGCTTGGAGAAGAGACGACTGGGGGGGAGATATGAGCAAAGTCTATAAAATCATGAAAAGACTTGAATGGGTAAATGTGAATCAGTTATTTATTCTTTTGGATAATAAAAAGACTAGGGGCACTCCATAAAGTTAGCAAGTAGCACATTTAAAACAAATCTGAGAAAGTTCTTTTTCCCTGAATGTACAATTAAGCTCTGGAATTCGTTGCCAGAAAATATAGTTAAGACAGCTAGTGTAGCTGGGTTTAAAAAAGGTTTTCATAAGTTCCTGGAGGAGAAGTTCAAAAATTGCTATTAATCAATAAGGAACAGACCCTGCTTGTTGCCGGCACTGGTAGCATGGGATCTGTTAACGTTTGGATACTTTCCAGGTACTTGGACTGGCTACTTTTGGAAACAGGATGCTGGGCTTGATGGACCCTTGGTCTGACCCAGTATGGCATATCTTATGTTATGTAGAAGAAACTTTTATACCTCATCTCTTGGAAAGGTTCGGGACAGAAGAACATTCATGGGAGTCTGCCGTTAACATCCAAGCTCCCCAAATAAACCATGAATTTCATCGGTTCCCCTATAAACCCAGGTCCAAGAAATCGGGGAGGGACTCTTGCAGTTGGAGGTACTGTTAGACCCCCAGGCTCAGATTCACCTGCCCTAGCCACAGCGTTGGGACAAGATGCTACCATCGCACACTGACGAATAGACCGGGACAAAACATGCCTTAAGCGTGCGTGCGCAGGGATGCATATAAAAGACGCTCGCTGGCACCAACAAGCCGGAAGCACCCCTTGATGACGTCACCCACCAGCCACATTTAGGCGCCCTCCTCCCGGTAACCCTTACCTCGGCAACAGGTCTTCTGAGCGCCTTGTCCCTCAGTGCTGGTGGCTGCTCTTGCTCGTCTTCTCTCGTCTTTCTGCCTTCCCTGGCCCGCCTGCTCCAGGCTTGTCTGTTGTCTGGCTTCCCTGTCCTTCCTGCTTCTTCTTCTTTCGGATCTTCTGGTTTTGCCCTCATCCTGGATTTGGACTCTCCGGATTGCTGCCCCGTATCTGACCCCGGCCTGGAAATGTCGCCTGCGGTCTGCTGCCCACCCCCACACCTTGGCCTGCCTTCCAATTTACGCTGCCAGCCGCCTGCCCTGGCTCACCGTCTGTTCTTTGGATCCCACTATCTTTAGCCTGCCCTGACCCTTGACTGGACTGTGATTGGTGGCTTCTCGGACACCCCCTGCCAGCCGTCAGAGCCCAAGGGCTCAATCTGCCGGGGAGGCAGTTGGTACAGGCAAAGCTGTTGCTTGTCCCACCTTGGGGTAGGTCCACCTGCTGCACTGCATCCCACTAGCCACAAAAGCTAACAGCATGCCCTGATGTTATATTTAACCAATCAATATTTGGGTAACTGAAATCTCCCATTATTACGGTGCTGCCAAATTTATTAGCTTCCCTAATTTCTCTTAGCATTTCTTCTTCGGTCTGTTCATTTTGGCCCAGTGTCGTGCAGTGTGACATTTATAGTAAGCAATTCAGACTCGCTCCCTCAGCCCCCCCTCTTTCTACTTCCACTTCCATCTCCATTCCCCCCACCCCGAGTCAACAGTAGCCTCACTCCCTCCGTCCCCTCTCCCCGCCTACACCCCCGCCCCCTCCCAAGTCTTCCTTTCCTCTGTCTCCTCTCCCCAACATACAAAAGACAGCTGTAACCCATGTGGTAAAGGCCTTTTATAACATGCACTGGATGTAGGCTTGACCCTCAGAAAGCTGTGAATAAACAAATTACAATATAAACCTCCCTTACCAAAACAACACTAACTGCCGGCACTCAGACAGTAACAACCCTTCCTATAAAAAGGCAACACTGCAAATATTACATTAGGCCCTAAAACACCAACACACCACCCTATCAGGTAAACAGAACAAGGCTGGCTGCCTAAAAATACCTGGACCTAAAAATATTGTATAAAGTCCTTTAAAACTACATAGCTTCCTTCTTCAGATGTCAGATCAGAGACATTCACATCTAATGACAGGTTCCATATTGTCTCATTAGCTCATGTACAGTATTTTGGATAATACTTAGATCCAATAAAATTTAATCACAGTGTGTCAAGAATGCAGTTACCCCATGAGACAAATCTGCCACATCAAAACAACAATAACTCCCAGGTCTCAAACATCAGGCATCCTACCCAGGAAAGAGAAGCACTGCAAATATTACATCCATATTTAAAAACAGCAGACATATCAAATATCCAACAATTAAAATTAATAAAAAACACATCCACTGCTTTCCATACCTGGGAACTTTTGATTTTCAGTCACCCTGAGATTGTCCTGGATTAGTTGGCAGGGGAGAAGGTGCACAAACTCTACCCTCTTTCTCTTTTCCATACACACACTCTTAACTCGTGTTCATTCTCTTTCAAACACACTCACATACACTCATATATAAAGGCATGCTCTCACTTTCAGTGGCTCTCTCTCCTTCTTACACACCCATACACAGGCACCCTCAGACTCAGTAATTCTCTCTCCCACACACTGGCACTCTCTCAACCTCATTAGCTCACTCTCCCTCACACATACAAAGGCACTCTCTCACACTCAGAGGCTCTCACACACATAGGCAATTTCTCACACAAAAAAGGCACTCTCTTTCACTAAGTGGATCTTGCACAAAAAAAAGACACTCTCTCTCTCACACACATGCACACTCAGTGGCTCTCCTTTATACACATGCACACACACACATACATTTAGTGGCTCTCTCTCCTTCATACATACTGGTATCTACTCCCTCTACCAGCCTGATCCTCCAGCTCTCCTGCCTTTCCTCCTCTATCTCGCATTTTACTCCCAGTTCCTCGCACCCCTGTTATATGTAACTATTATTCTTTTCCATATTACCCCTGTTATATGTAAACCAGTATAATATCTCTTGATGAATGTCGGTCAAAAAAAACCAGGAGTTCCTCACTCTCAGGCCGATACAGTAAAATCCGCAGGAGAGCAGGCGAACGCCCGCTCTCCCGGCGTGCGCACCGGCCACTCGCCAGTGCGCGCGATTCTGTATTTAAATTAGGCCCGGTGGTAAAAACGGGCAAAAAGAGGCGCTAGGGACACTAGCGCGTCCCTAGCGCCTCCTTTTTGACAGGAGCGGCGGCTGTCAGCAGGTTGACAGCCGACGCTCAATTTTGCCAGTGTCGGTTCTCGAGCCCGTTGACAGCCACGGGCTCGGAAACCGGACGCCGGCAAAATTGAGCGTCCGGTTTTCGGCCTGACAGCCGTGGGCCGAATTCAAAATTTATTTTTTTTTAAACTTTTTTTACTCTTCGGGACCTCCGACTTAATATTAAGTCGGAGGGTGCACAGAAAAGCAGTTTTTACTGCTTTCCTGTGCACTTTTCCAGTGTGCCGACCTTTGGGTCGGCGCTAATTTCTGAAAGTAAAATGTGCGGCTTGGCTGCACATTTTACTTTCTGTATCCTGCGCGCATACCTAATAGGGCCATCAACATGCATTTGCATGTTGAGGGCGCTATTAGGTGCTGCGGGTTGGACGCGCGTTTTCCTCCCCTAACTGAATAAGGGGTAAGGGAAAATGCGCGTCCAAGAGGAGGCTAACAGTGCACTGTATCGGCCTGTCTGTGTGTGAGACAGAGTGAGTGTGTGTAAGATCAATCAAGCCACTGAATGTGATCTGGTAGGCTAGTGTGGAGCCTGTCCTGTTGCCTGTTGCATATTCACAATAAGTGGCTCTCTCTCCTTTACAAACATGCACATACACACTCAGTGGGTCTCTCTCCTTCACATACACAAGGGCACTTTCTCACATTCAGTGACTCTCTCTCTCTCACTATCACATACATAAATAACCACTTTCTTACGCTCAGTGGTTATCAAACACACAGGTACTCTCTCACACAAAAAAGGCACTCTTTCCTTCACACACATTCACATTCAGTGGCTCTCTCTCCCTCACACATGTACACATTCAAACTCCATGACTTTCTCTCCCTCACACACACATATACACATTCAAACTCCATGGCTTTCTCTCCCTCACACACACATGCACACTCAGTGGCCCCTACCGCCTACTGGCTCAAATAGACACAATCACACTCAGTGGCTCTCTCTTCCTCACACACACAGGCACTCTCTCACACACACATTCACACAGGCATTCTCTCACATTCAGTGGCTTTATTGATCTTACACACACTCACTCTGTCTCACACACAGAATGAGGAACTCCTGGTCACTTGTCCGCCTCTTTGTCTTGCTGTAATGGCTCTGTACTGGCCTGCCAGGACTTATCTTAAATCCCAGGCCGCTAGCGACCATGGGATTTAATCTCTTCTCCAGCAAGCAACAGGACAGGCTCCACACTAGCCTACCAGATCACAGGTTTTTTTGTCGCATGGATTGTAGCAGCAGTTGCACTGATGCAACATCATCTGCTACTGTGGGGCCCATTTCACGATAAAAACTGTGAGATCGGCCCTGCGGCAGCAGGAGATAACATTCACTTAAACGTGACTCCTGTTGCCGGGCCGCCTGTGGATAGCGTGGTTGAGGGCAGCATTGGCTTGATTTTTCACTGCCCGACTCAAAGAAAACAAATATAAAAAAATAAAAATGCAAAAAAAACAGAAACCCAAATACATTAAGGAAATTGTTTAGGGCCTGGGATTCACTGAATCCCTTGAAGGCCCTGATTGCATGCCACTGTGTATCCCCATTGCTATACTTCTTCCCCATCATACATGGAAATTCCACCTTTAAGAAATGTACACCCATAGCTGTCCTTCTTATCAAGAATAGTTAATATACTTTTTCTGGCCTTGTACCTCCTCAATTATGTGTAAGTGTAGTAAAATGATGCCATTTGATGTCTTTGTTTAGGTGTTCTAGGTGGAGAGATACTTTCAGGTCATCTTCTGGCTATTCACCCAATCTGTTGGTGAAATTCCACTGGCAATTATTACAATTTTTCTGCAGTTTCCGAAGAATTCCAAAATGAATTTTCCTGCAACCTAGAATTACTGGGATCAGTATGGGATCTGTCTCTTTATAGTAAGAACCATTAAACTACCAAAGGCCTGTGAATACATTCACAGACACACATACATCCCAGGCAAGCTCCCATTCATGCACATATACATACACACCCACAACCCAGGCAAGCTCCCATTCATACACACACACACACACACACACACACACACACACACATCCCAGGCATCTTGCCACATCGAAGCCCAGGCAGTGTGTTGGGAGCAGGTAGGAGGAGCCCAGCCAGGGAGGTGAGTGCGGCGGTCCACAGGGATAGCAAATGGACTGCCATGGGGGTACTGACAATGGAAGTCTCTCAAGGTGATTGGGGTTCAACATATTGTAGCCTTCTCCCACGAATTATCTTCCAGGCTATAGTTCTTCCATGAAATTATATATTCCACCTTCTTGCCCCTATGGCGAAAGTCCAAGACCTCTTCGACCTCATATACAGCATCTCTGTCAATGGCCACATCTTGTGGTTTGGGTGGCATTCTAGAGGGCCATGAGAGTGCCAAAGGCTTAAGTAAAGACACATGGAATACACTGTGAATCTTCAATGTAGATGGTAACTTTAATTGGTATGTGACGGGCCCCAGTTGCCGGAGAATGGGGAAAGGTCCAATGTAAATTGGAGCCAGATGCATGGATGGAAGTCACAGGAGCAAATGCCTGGTACTCAGTCATACTTTCTCTCCCATCTTAAACTGGGGAGGTTTCCTATGGGCATCCACAGTCTTCTTTGTTCTGTCAGCGGCTTTTTCAATCAGGTGATTGGTCCCTTCCCCTAGTTCATGCAATTCCTGGACAGAGTTAAGCCGCTGGTGAAGGCACTGTCACGGGAAGAGGCAGCGGAGGCAGTAGTGATTTCCAATAGACTAGTTGAAAGAGGGAAGATTCGGTGGCTGCATTGATATGTATATTATGAGAGAATTTGGCCCAAGGTAGAAGAGTGGCCCAGTTGTCTTGGTGCTCGTTGATGTATGAGCAAAGGATGGTCTTGA
The DNA here is from genome assembly GCF_901001135.1 of Rhinatrema bivittatum. NCBI lineage: Eukaryota > Metazoa > Chordata > Amphibia > Gymnophiona > Rhinatrematidae > Rhinatrema > Rhinatrema bivittatum. The sequence continues at coordinate 503,928,338 of NC_042615.1, read as the reverse complement.
GAGTGCGATTAGTGTGCTCTGTTTGTTTCTTACTTTGTGGGTGATAGGCTGTTGTGTAATCAAGTGTAGTGCTGGCTAAGGACAGCCCCTACGCCTAGAGATGAGGCATTGACTTCTAAGATGTAGGGTCATGTAGGATCCAAGTGATGCAGGCAAGGCTCATCTGTGAAAGCATTCTTTAGCTTCTGAAATGCCTCTAGAGCCTCAGGTGGCCAATCTTTAGTGTTGGCACCCTTTGGGGTAAGGGCAGTAAGGAGTGCTGCCACAGAGTAGTAGTTTGGGATAAACTGACAATAATAATTAGAAAATCCCAAAAATCTTTGTAGAGCCCAGAGCCTCTCGGGAAGGAGCCAGTCCTGCATGGCCTTTACCTTGGCAGGGTACGTACGGAATCCATGATGAAAAAATATGTACCCCAAAAACGAAAGTTCCTCTTGTTTAAAAAATACATTTTTCCAACTTGATGTAGAGATTTTCTCAATGTGAACATCTCAATGGTGGGAACTCAATGTTCAAGAAAAGATCAATAAGTCGTCTAAATATATGACCACACAGGGGAGGAGAAGCTCATGGAAGATCTCACTGACCATTTTCTGGAAAACCTCTGGGGCATTGCAAAGCCATAATGTCCATTGAAAGTGTTCAACACAGTTTTCCACTCATCACCAGCCTTGACTCAAATAAGATTATACATTCCCTTGAGGTCCAGCTTTGTGAAAATTTTGGTGCCTTGTGGGCGATTGAAGAGTTCTGTTATTGGAGGTAATGGATACTGGTCCTTCTTTGTGATGGCATTCAGGCTGAGGTAGTCTATGCACGGCCTGAGGGAGCATCTTTCTTTGCGATGAAGAAGAATCTGGAGCTTGCCAGAGAAGAAGAGGGATAGATAAACCTGCATTCTAGGGTTTCTCAAATGTAATCGGATATGGCCTGAGCCTTAGGAGAAAACAGGGAGACATGGGATAAACTTGTCCACATGGGGTCTTGGCCCCTGGAATGAGTTCAATGCTGCAGTCGTAGAGGCGGTGTGGTGGCAAAGTTTCAGCCTTTTTCTTTGAAAAGATGTCTTCATAGTCTGCAAAGTGTGGGGGAAGACCAGGAAGTGAAGTAGTCACGGTCATAGGATGAGGAGGTTCTCTAAGGTTCCAAGCAGGAATCTTTGCACTCGCAGCCCCATTGGTCGAGTTGAAGGGTGGCCTAGTCAAATTGCGGTTGTTGCTGGAACCACAACAGTCCCAGGATAATGGGATGAATGGCCCTGGAAATCACAGGTAAACTGAGTTTTTGCAGATGTAGGAGACCGGTGCATAAGGTTTGTGGGCACCCTTGAAAAGGGTCTTCATAGACAGAAGAAATTATTAATGGTGAATTAATCCGGACAGTGGGAATTAAGAGTTGTTCGAAGAGTTGCATCAAAATAAAGTTCCCTCTAGAGCAAGAATCCACAAAAGCCTGCATAATGAAGCATATGGAACCAGCTCCAGGGTCTCAGGAATCAGTAGCTGGGGAGCTGGGTCATCTCCTCGCAGGACCCTAGGAGTTGAGGTTTCCCGATCTCAGTGGAAACTGGGCTAAAAGATGTCCCGCACAGTATAGGCAAAGGCCCTGTTGCTTGTGGTGAAGTCTCCTCTGGGGCTAAGCGGGAATGCCCCAATTGCATGGGATCTTCAGGAAGAGGAGAGGTTGAAGTAGCAGCAGCTGGGGGCAAGAGTGGGTTCTGAAACCAGGGTGCCAATGCAACATTCCTTCGTGCTGGACAGGCCTCCCGAGCCCTCTGTTGTAGTCGGCGGTCAATTTTCCCAGTTAGGGTTATGAGCTCCTCTAGGGGAGTAGGGAGGTCTCAGGCAGCGATTTCAGCTTTAATCTTAGGCAAGAGGCCTTTGAGGAATATTCAGTCAAGCTGTCTTCTCCCCAGTTTAGCTCAGTAACCAGTATTAGAAAGTTTATGGCATCCTCTGCCAGGGTTCTGGAGCCTTGTCGGAGGTGGAGCAGGCCATGGCGAAGATTATTCAAACTGCTCAGTAAACTGTTGTAGATTGAGCAGAAGGGAATCTCCCCGTTCACAGAGGGGAGATGCCCAAGCTAAGGCTTAGCCATCCAGTAGCGATACTATATACATGGTTTTCATCTGGTTGTTGGGGAATAGTGGTGCTTGCAGTTGAAAGTGTATGTGGCACTGATTTAGAAATTCCCGACACTGCTTGGGGTCCCCGGCATACTGGGGCGAAACTGGTAACTGTGATACCGGATAAGTAGTGGATACAGAAGGTGGCAACGCAGGATTGGGAAAAGTGTTCATGCAGGTAGATAGCTGATCCATGGATGCAGCCAGAAGCTCTGAGGTTTGTTTCTAATCATGCAGCCTATGAGCGAGATCTGTAAAGGCCTGCAAGGAAGTCAAGTCTGCTGGATCCATGGCCTCAGAAAACTGTTGCGTTAGTGGACCCTTGGGCTGAGGCAGCATTGGTGTAACCTGCAGGAAGGAGCCCTGCAGGTTCCCACCATTGGCAGGTGGACCTGGATGAAGCAGATGCCCAGCTGTAGCTTTGCTGTACCAGCCCTTGTTCCTCCTTGGATTGAGCCTTTGGGTGCTGGAGCTGGCAGGTCTTAGGTGGGGGCCTCTGCCGATGGTTGTCCTAGGGTAACTGGGTTAAAACAGATGAAGATAAGACAAATCCAAGATCCGGGTAAGGATCAGGGTTAGGCAACAGTCAGGCATACCTGGTGGCAGGCATTGGCCAGTGGCAGCCAGTGGTCAAGCGTATCCGGTGGCAGGCAGTGGTCAATGGCAGGCAGTAGTCATGCGTATCTGAGATCAGGCTGGGGTCAGAGTATCCATCCGAAAGAGAAAGGACGGATAGGCAGGGTAGGTCAGGCAAAGAGAAACACAGGCAGGCAAGGAGACCAGAAGACAAGGCTGGGACTGAAGACAAGACGCTGGAACTGAAGACAAGACTGGGACTGAAGACAAGATGCTGGAGATGAAGACAAGGTGCTGGAGCAAAACACTGTACGGCAGGAGTAGAGGGATCTGTTGCTGAAGAGATAAGGGCACGAGCCTTTTATAGGGCTTTAGTAGTGACATCATCTTCCAGTGCCACGGGGCCTTTCCTGCCACTGGCCCTTTAAATTAAGAGGTTGGGCGTGCGCGTGCCTAGGGAGAGGTGCGTGAGCTGGGGCTGGTGGCGTTGGGCTGCGTGAGGAGACAGTGGCATCTTGCCACGTCAGAGTGTGGCAGGTCGCTGCATAGAGCCAGCATAGGGCGCTGCATAGACCCATGCATAGGGCATTGCATCAAGAGCAGACAAAAGGAACCCAGCCAGGGAGGTGAGTGTGGCAGTCCACAGTTGTAGCTCGTGGATCACCAAAATTAACACACTCTCACACACACACACGCACGCACGCACACACACACACACACACACGCAGTCTTCCTCTCTCACACATACACACAGGCAGGCAGGCTTCCTCTTACACACACACAAACACACACATACCTGTGCTCATGGTGTCCTTCTCTGTGGCCCAGGAGTGTGGGATGGATCTAGAATTTCTAAACTACTCCTGTTGCCAGTAGCTCTTCTCCTTCCCCCACTGGTCAAACAGCTGACTGGTGAGATAAGGCTGTCTTTGGCGGTGCAGGGGCACGAGGGAATTGCTGCAACCATTCCTGCCATCACTTCTGGGGGGCAAGGAGGTACTATAGGCCCCCTTCTTCCTCCTCAATCTTTGAGAGGTAGGGAAGGACTTCTTTTTTTTTTTTTTGTCCCCTACTCCCACGCCACTCTTTCATCTCATGGTAGGGCCCTGTTCTGACCAACTGACCCTAGGCCCCACACTTCATTAGGGTCAGCCATGCCACCTGCTATTCTAATACTGAGACCCTCATATGCATACACACACACACACTCACACACACACACACAGCTTTGTCCTTGCACCTTACTCCTGCCCTCAGCACCCCCATGCTATTTCAGTACTGAGATATTGAGGAGCCCCCTCCCCCCCCCACCTCTATCAATGTACCTCAATGTTGTTTTGCAGGACCCAAGTTAAACATTGCAGAGCTTGGCCATGAAAGCTTATTGACATAGGTGTTTGAACTAAAAGCTGCCACAGGATGCCCTAAGAGTGCAGGGCTCCACTATATATGGGTCAAAGACAGTTTTCTGCACTCTCACAACAAAAATTGAATTATGGAGGCTTTGCTCACAAGTTTGCCAATTGACTGATATTTGACCGGCTTGGCTGGTTTTGCTGAAGGGAGGCCAGTGGTGGGCAGGACTTTAAAACTGGCAATATAAGTGCCATCAATGGGCCAGCTTCCCTTACAGGCAGCAGACAAACCCTTGAATCCATGACCTCCCCAGTGGCATCTCTAGGCAGACTTATTTAGGAAGGTAACAGGGGTAAGCTGAGTACAGAAGAAGGCAAGACAAAGTGATATTTACACATATCACACCCATCCTCTCAGCATGGTCCTCTGTCTTTAAATAAGCTATAAAAAGACACAATAAGGGGGGGCGCGATGACGTCACCAGCAGGAATGGCCACATAGTGTGCGAGCTCCCGGCACAACCTCGTGAATACGGCCCGAATCCTATGCATCCAACCCATTATTTTACTCCGACTACTGCCAAAAGACTGTGCTAACATTTCGGATGGTTCAAAAGAGGAAAACTCACGATTTTACTCAGTTTTCCTACTCTAAACTCAGAGACAAGCACGTCGCGTCTATGGAGGATCAGGCCGCAGGAGAGGTCCTCACATCAGAACTCAAACGTGCCGCCCCAGCAGCTCTTTCTGAACTGCCCTCGCGATCCAAAATGAGGGATTGGTTTATAGAATTAAGAACGGACATGAAACAGCATAAAAAGGAGCTCTTACAGTCCATATCGGAGGTTTGTGAAGATTTGGCAGCCATGGGGACTAGGGTGGATGAGTTGGACACCCGCGTGGAACGGCAGGAAGACACGCTGCAAAAAATGGCGGAAGATCAGCAGCACAGCAAAGCCGAACAGGCCACACTAGCTGACAAGGTAGAAGACCTAGAGAACAGGTCTCGTCGTAATAATTTGCGCATAAGGGGGGTACCAGAAATGCCCGATTATGCTGATTGCGAGGAAGTAGCCCTGAGAGTATTTTGCTCCTTAATGGCGGCTGGGTTCGTGGAGGGGGTGGAGGCCACGGAGGCAGCCCATTCTTTTCACATTGAAAGGGCTCACAGAACTCTGGGCCCTAGAGTGGCAGAAAAACCAAGAGATATTCTCACTTGTCTCCAAACTTATAAAGAAAAATCACTCCTGTACACGATGTCACGAAAACAGCGCGAATGGCTCTGGGAGGGTCATAAACTCTACATTTATAATGATCTTGCTGCAGTTACCCTTCGTAAGCGTTTCGAATTGCGGACCGCCACTACAGCTCTACAAGAGCGTAATATTCGCTATAGGTGGACATTTCCATTTAGACTCCTGTTTACCATAGAGGGGGTCACTTATCGAGTGAAGAATATGGAGGAAGCAACAGCGGCATTTAATAAAGCTAATATTCCACTGCCCTTGTCAGCTCCACGTGCAGAGTCTAGATTGCACAACGTGCCACCAACACCTCGCTGGCAAAGGGCGGGTAACACAAGGCACCTGGAGCAACAGCGACGAACACCTCAGGATTCATCCTCCGCGCAGAGCACTGGTTCACCAGTACGCTGATTGGCAGCCTTCCTCGATGGTTATTTTTTCCTGGAACAGGTTGGATGTGCCTTACGCTAGCAGGACGGAGAACATCTGCGTGTTGGACTGCTATTCGAAATGGGATACGTTTATGTTATTATTTCAACTATGATTCGGGACTGAGAATTGGAAATGTTTCTTAGCTATTCACCGGGACCGCAGCCAGTACCAAAGCGTCCAGATATGCTGGAGTGGACATTCTCATTGCTCAACGTGTTACATTTGATTATAAATCTCATATTGCAGATCCCCAGGGTCGCTATTTATTTTTGAAACTTCAAATAGATAAGCAATTGTATACCATTATTAACATATATGCACCTAATTTAGATCAAGGTTCATTTTTTCAATCGCTGACGGAGATTCTCACCTCTTTTGCAGAAGGTCAATTATTGTGGGGTGGGGACCATAATGTAGTGCGTAACCCCAGGGTTGACTCTTCTAATTATAGAAGTGCGGGGGGGCTGGAGGGCAACATCAGCATTATCTAATCTTATGCATGACTGGGGCCTTATCGACATCTGGAGACAACGAAACCCCATCTCCAAGTCTTATACATTCTACTCTAATCCTCACAATATATATTCAAGGATTGATTTTGAATTAGTTGATAAAGGGGTACAAAACCAGGTGTTAGACGCAGGTATAGGGGATATTACATAGTCCGACCATGCTCCAGTGTGGATCACTATTCTTATGGTTGACCCAGACTCTGGTTTACACTTTTGGAAGCTACGAGAAGATCTTTTGCGGGATCCAACTCATAGTAAGCTTATTCTAGATCACCTACAGAAATATTTTACTTTAAACAAGGGATCGGTTAAGGCAGCAGGCTCCTTATGGGAATGCTCCAAGGTGGTAATGCGGGGACACCTTATAGCGCTTTCCTCTGCTTTGCGGAAACAGAAGGAACAGCGGTGTACTGCATTACTTCACACTATTACTCTCTTAATTCAAAAACATTCAAGGACACCTACTGATCATGATCTTAAAAAATTGCAAGCCGCTCGCTCTGAATTGCATGTGTTGGACTCTGTGCAGATGGCTTATGACTTGGATCACGCGAAACAACGTTATTTTGAGGGCCATAATAAAGCCAGTAGTGTTCTAGCAAGGCAGTTGAAGCAATACTATACTCAGCATAATATCGCTAAGATTAAGGACCGGCATGGTCAAATTTGAACTACCACAAAGGATATCTGGGAGTGCTTCACCAAATTCTATTCCCTCCTATATAATAAGGATCAAACTATCATGTCCGAAAATATTGGACATTATTTGCAGTCCACTCCCTTACCCTCCTTACTAAATCCCAACGTTTCCTTGATAGTCCTATCCATGTTACTGAAGTACAAGCTGCTATTAAGGACATTAAGGCTGGCAAGTGCCCGAGCCTAGATGGCTTTTTGGGAGGTTACTATAAGAAATGTTGTGCACAACTGGTGGGACCCCTTACTGATTTTTTTAATGGGTTAAGAGAGGGGGACTCACTACCCTTGCATTCCAACATGGCTGGTGTAACAGTATTGCCAAAACCAGGGAGAGATCCTGCTCAATGTGGGTCCTATAGGCCCATCTCATTGATTAATGTCGATTTGAAAATATTGGCCAAAGTATTGGCGGCTAGACTTAACATCTTCCTCCCTCAATTAGTTCATAGAGACCAGGTTGGTTTCATACCACATAGAATGGCGGCGGATAATGTTCGGAAAGTTACGGATGCCCTTTGATGGGCTAAGACGACAACGGTGCCACTAGTGTTACTGGCCATTGATGCCGAGAAGGCCTTTGACCTTGTACATTGGGATTTTTTATTCGCAACGCTGGAACAGATGTCTTTTGGCCCTAGTTTTTTTTACGGTGGATTCAGTGTTTATATCAAGATCCAGGTGCTAGAATAAAGGTTAATGGTGGCTATGGGGATCTTTTTCCGGTACAGCGAGGAACCCGGCAGGGTTGTCCCCTTTCTCCCCTCCTTTTTGCTTTATTCCTGGAACCCTTTACCACAAGGGTGTGGAACTCTGACTACATCATGGGAATCCCAATGGGGTCGTCTCATATGAAAATATCTCTTTTCGCAGATGACATCCTCTTAACCCTTACTAACCCACGACATCAATCAGGGAGGTCACGGATAAGCTTCAAGCCTTTAGTGACGTTTCTGGCTTTAAAATTAACATGTACAAAACAGAGTTATTGAATGTCACTGCCGACCAGGATGTCATTCGGGGTTTGGTGAAGCACTATCCCTTTAAGGTTACTCATAAGTCCCTTAAATATTTGGGGGTTCATCTTGGTGCTGATGTGAATGAGTTGTTTCGCCTTAATTATATACCACTACTGCAAAATATTAGAAGGGACTTCCTGAAATGGGACAGAGAGCAGTATTCATGGCTAGGCCGAGTAGCCATAGTTAAAATGAATGTTTTGCCCAGATTTCTTTATTTTTTTCATACCATTCCCATTATCATCTCCACTGCTATATTGCGCTCCTGGCAAAAACTTTTATTTGATTTCATCTGGTGCATACGCCCACCCCACGTATCTAGACAATTGTTATTTCAACCCCAGGATAGGGGAGGATTGGGAGTTCCCAATTTGGAGTGGTTTTATGTGGCCGCCCAATTAGCTGCTATTCCCGATATGCATAGGAGGGGTTCCCCTAAACAATGGGCTACCTTTGAAGAGAATATATTTGGGGGCATGCCCTTAACTGCAATGTGTGGCAACCGCGCCATACTTGGGTGGTGAATGGGACGCGGATTGCAGCTTTGGATACTACATTGAGATTGTGGGATAAATGGAAGAAGAAACTGGTTGGGGATCGGGGGTATTAGTATTCTACAGGTTTATATTATCATTCACAATTTCCTGCGGGACGTCAAAATAGTGCATTTCAAGTCTGGAAAGCGAAAGGTATTCACCGTATTGAACATTTACTCAAAGGTGGATCTTTAATGACTTGGCGGGACATACATACTCTATATAAATTACCACCAGCAGACTTTCTAGCGGGGAGCCAAGTTTTACATTTTCTTCACACACCTCTGATATCATCCTCTCTTCAACAGGGAAAATCCTTGTTCGAGACATATTGTGCTGATATTGATAAAACACGTGGGATAACTATGCCCTCCTGCTTGGAAAGCTGGATGTATCTTTCCCGCATACTCGTCACTGGGAGACAGATTTGGGATTGCAACTAACTAAAAAGGACTGGTCGCAAATTTACCTGCAGGCTCGTAAATGTTCTGTATCTGCCTCCTTTCAGGAGAATTGTTACAAGATGATCACACGTTGGTATCTCACCCCGCAAGCCCTACACCGTAGATATCCTCGAATCGACACTTTATGCTGGAGAGCATGTGGACAGCTTGGAACCTTTTTTCATGTTTGGTGGACATGTGCAAAAGTACAGGGTTTATGGGTCGAAGTAGCGCAGTGGATTGAAGGACTTTTAGGAGTACGTAATATCCTGGACGCTGGTTTTATGCTCCTTCACCACCCTCCACCTTCTATGAATAAGACACACGTTCTCTTTTGTCAACAAGTCTTTATTGCAACTAGATTGGCAATCGCTAGTTATTGGAAACGACTATTAGTACCATTTCTTGCTATAATGCAACACAGGGTACACCTATCCTGTAAGATGGCCGCTATAACTGCAGAACTCCATGCGACTTCATCCAAATTTCGGGAGATTTGGTCACTTTATCTGCAATGGGAAAAGCAACAGGCGATGTAAGCACTAGTAACCACATATTGAACTTTAATTGCTATTTCTTCTGTAATGTGTTGTTCTTTTTTAATACCTTTCTGTTACCATTGTTATTGGCCAAGTCCTCTTGTATTTAGTCACCTGTTTACTAGTGTCTTTGAATGCCACAGGTATCGATCCTGGGATATAATTTCAGAGCTCATGGATATGGGAGGGGGGGAGTTTTTGGCTTACTGTATCGTTCTATGCTCCTGTATTTTATGTCTCTTGCTTTGGGTGATAATAAAAAATTATAAGTTAAAAAAAAAAAAGACACAATAAGAAAAAGTCCCAAGGATCTTCTGTGTAATTAAAAAAAAAAACTCAGCCAGTTTCATACTCCCAGTAAAACTACGATCATAATTATTTGATCACCACATTCAACCAGTTCTTCAATGCTGTTATGAGAGGGAAGTCTGGAGTCCATGCATGAAGGGACAGAATCTCTATATGAGCCTTGCACCTCCAGTTCTTTAACACTTCGCATCACAGACATTTCCCCTTCCAACTCACTATACAAAATCAAACTGTTCAAATTCTGATGTCACCTCAGTAATAGCAACACAAATATCTTCCACACAAGATACTTTATGAAGTAATGCAAAACCCTGCAACACTAAGACTTTGTGTAGCAACCCTGCCATACTATAAGAGCACTAACTCCCAGAATTAAAACAGCAACAGCCCTATCTAGGAAAAGACAGCATTGCAATATTATACCAGGTCTGGAACAACAATATATCTCCTAAGGGGAAAACACAACAAACAATACTTCAACAAATCCTTACAGAAGCTACACAGTAGCAGAATATCTCACCTCAGTCACACATTTAGTGTTGCGGTCCCGACCACCTCCTCCATGTTCGCAGTCAGGTCCGCTTACCTCCACTCCGGTCCACTAGAAGACGCGCCGGGGCTCCGGTCCGGTGGGCCGCATGGTCGTGGCTATTCCACGTGGAGAACGCCGTCCAGGCCGCCAGAAGCTCCGCCCCCCTCTTGGCCGTGCGCGCGAGGAAGGCCCTTATGTGCGTCCAACACCCGGAAGTACGGGACAGCCCCCGAACTGACGTCACACCCCGGGCCTGCATTTAACCAGCGTTCAGACTGCTAGTAGACGCCTTGCAACGAGTTTCTTTGAATGCTAGTTGCCTTCCGGACTCTGCTGGTTCCTGGTTCCGTTTCCGTTCCTGCCTCAGAGACTTCTTGATTGTCTTCCTGGTTCTCGACCCCGGCCTGCTTCAGTACTTCGTCCGCCTGCCGCCTGCCTCGACCCCGGTCTGCTTCAGCACCTTGCCAGCTTGCCGCCAGCCACGACCCCGGCCTGCTTCAGCACCTTGCTGCCAGCCACGACTCCGGCCTGCTTCAGCACCGTGCCAGCTTGCCGCCAGTCACGACCCCGGACTGCTTCAGTACCTTGCCAGCTTGCTGCCTGCCACGACCTCGGTTTGTTCAGAACTCTGCATACTGGCTCCCGGGCCTGCCCTTGGCCCGCTTCCGAACTCTGTTTGTCTAGTACCTGTCTTGACCTGCTTGCCCCTGGCCTGCTTCTGAACTGCTGGTTGATCTCTGCCTGCCCCTGGCCTACTTCTGAACTGCTGGTTGACCTTTACCTAACCCGGGCCTACTTCTGCCATACCCTCTGTGGTCCACCTTCAGCCTAAGTCCCAAGGGCCTGGATCCCTACGGGCTCCTCCCGGGGGGATTCTGGGTCCCGGGTGAAGCCCTGCCAGACCCATAGACTCCGCCTCCCGGTCTGCTTAGGTACCCTCCTTGCAGCCCGGCCCAAGGGTCCACTGTATCACTACCACAGCAATCATAACATTTAGATCACATGTAGACCCCTACCAAATATATGTATATGCACTGCTGTGGTGGCATCCAGAAAAACCTGCAAAAAAGCAAATGACACTTAGAACCCATGTGGTATTAGACCTACTTTAACACATCTCAGAAAGCCACAAGAAAACAGTTACTATACAATAAGAACTTAAGACTTGCCCTACTGGGTCAGACCAAAGATCCATCAAGCCCAGTATCCTGTTTCCAGCAGTGGCCAATCCAAGTCACAAGTACCTGGCAGGATCCCAAGGGGTAGATAGATTCCAAGCTGCTCATCCCAAGAATAAACAGTGGATTCCCCCAAGTCCACCTTAATAATTGTTTATGGACTTTTCCTCCAGAAACGTTTCCAAACCTTTGTTTAAATGCAGCTTCACTAATAGATTTTACCACATCCTATGGCAACAAATTCCAGAGCTTAATTATGCGTTGAGTAAAAAAATATTTTCTCTTATTAGTTTTAAATGTACCACCTGGTAATTTCATTTTGTCCCCTAGTCTTTGTATTCTTTGAAAGAGTAAACAACTGAATAAAGTTTATTCATTCCACTCCATTCATTATTTTATAGAACTGTCTACCCTCAGTCATCTCTTCCCCAAGTTGAAAAGCCCTAACCTTTTTAGCCTTTCCTCACACGGGAATCATCCCCTTTATCATTTTAGTTGCCTTTCTCTGTACCTTTTCTAATTCTGCTATATCTTTCTTGAGATGTGGTGACCAGAATTGCACACAATACTCAAGATGAGGATGCACCATGGAGCGATACAGAGGCATTATGATATTCTCAGTTTTATTCTCCATTTCTTTCCTAAGAATTCCTAGCATTCTATTTGCTTTCTTGGCTGCTGCTGCACACTGAGCAAAGATTTCAACGTATTATCTAGGATGATGCCTAGATCCTTTTCCTAAATGGTGATTCCTAATGTGGAACCTTGCATTGTGTAGCTACAATTTGGTTTACTCTTCCCTTAGTGCATCACTTTGTACTTGTCCACATGAAATTTCATTTTCTATTTGCATGCACAGACCTTATACATCTCCAGTCCTTGTTGTATCCTCTTATTGCTCAAATAAACCTACTATCATAAAGACCTGAAACCATGATGAACTGAATCAGTGTGGGTGTGTATGTATATTGGATAAGCTCTCAAGGTATAGTCCTGTTGGTGTGCAGGCAGAAGCCCCTTGGGTAAAATCATGGGGGTAGATTTTATAAATTTGCGCGAGTGTGTACTTTTGTTCGCGCACCGGGCGCGAACAAAAGTACACTGGATTTTATAAGATACGCGCGTAGCCGTGCGTATCTTATAAAATCCGGGGTTGGCGCACGCAAGGGGGTGCACATTTGTGCAACTTGCGCGCGCCGAGCCCGGCGCGCGCTGCCTGTTCCCTCTGAGGCTGCTCCGATTTCGGAGCGGCCTCGGAGGGAACTTTCTTTCCACCCCCCGCACCTTCCCCTCCCTAACCCACCCCCCGGCCCTATCTAAACCCCCCCCCCCTACCTTTGTTGGCAGATTTACGCCTCGACCACGCCCCCGGGCCGGCACCACGCCCTGACACGCCCCCTCCCCGCCCCTTTTACGAAGCCCCGGGACTTACGCGCGTCCCGGGGCTGTGCGTGCGCCGGCGACTTTTAAAATCCGGCCCATAGTGTGTACAGTCTGGGCCCTGAACATTTGGGCACTGGCCACACTGATGCATCGAGTGCCGGATGCTTCAAAGCAGCCAGCATCAGGTAAGTCAATGCATCATTCTTTGAATGCAGCAAGGAGTCCTGCATCAGATGCTCCAATGCGTCAAGCTTCGGACGCTTTGACACAGAATGTGCCAGGTGCTTTGAGAATTCTTATGTCAATGCACCACCCTTGGAAGAGGTATCCGGCACACCCTGCATTGAACACTTGTGCTTCTTTGCATGCTGACTCTTATCGTAAGTGATGGTGCTTGGGCAGCGACAAATACAGGGTCTCTCTACTCAATCCCTGGTCTCAGAGAGGTGCCACAGGGAAAGACTTCAACACGCTCCAAGGCCATCGATCTTTGCTATTCTTGAGCACTGTGCATGCGGGGACATGGGACCACAGTGCAGATACGGCGGTCTCAAACAATGGTAGCAGAGTTGGTAACCATTAATTAAAGACATGATTTGACCACAGGAACAGCTTTTAAATCCAGAGGATTTTCCAGACTGTCAGTTTCACCTGTAGTGCAGGCTCACGGTGCCCTGAGTCTGCCTGCTGTGACACCTCCCCACTAGCAGAGACCTCCAGCGAGCTCTGCTCCCTGATATCTGAACCACTTCCTCACTGACTCAGCAGTTCCTGAACTACTTAAGGCAGGTTTGCCAGTACTTTGATGCCTCTTCATGGAGTCACCCTTGGCTCCTTGACCTGTTCACTCTTATCTTGCTCCATGCCTTGTGGCCTCCGGGCCTTTTCTTACCTTGTACTTTGTCTTGTGGCCTCTGGGTCTTCTGTTACCTTGTTTTGTTCCTACTCAGGCCCTTCCTAGCCTTTGGGCCTACTCTTGCCTTATACCTTGTCTTTGGTCTACTCAGGCCTTTCCTTGCTGTGAGGCCTCTGGGTCTGCTCTTACCTTGTTTCTTGCCTTGCATCCTATCCAGGCCTCTCCTTGGCTAGTGGCCTTTGGCCTTATGCCTAGCGGCCTATGCACCTTCTGTTTTGCTATGTTTGGGCCTCAAGGTTCTCTGTTTCATGTTGTCCTTGTCTAGTCCTTGTCTGGTCCAGTCCAGTTCCTAGTAGCCACTCCCTGCCTAGTCATGGCCTCGTCTTGCCCCAGTTTGCATCCAGTTCCAGTTCCCAGCCTCAGCCTGTGTCCAGTCCCCATTCTTTATCTATATCCAGTCCTATTCTCTGTTCAGAATCTTGCCCAATCTGTATCCGAAGCCAATTCCAGCCCCTGTTCAGTATCCAACCCAGCCTGTGTCTGTGTCCAGTCCTAGCCTATGACCAGTATCCAGCCCTTAGTTCCCACCTAGGACAACATCCAGCCTGTGCCTGACCTCAGATCCTGACAGCGCCTGCCTTGCCTTGTCCAGCCTGACTTATCTACACCATGATGTTCTGCCACTAAAGCCAAGTTCTACCAGCCCCAGAACCCAAGGGCTTAACCTGTGGGGGAGGGGGCTGGCTAGGCAGAAGATAAACCCCAGTCCAGTCCGGGGTGTTCCCTGACCCCTGCCAGCATGACACAGACTGTTTGCTGGAAATGTTCGAGAAGTTTCTCCTACTTGGAGCATTTCCTCAAATTATTTTGAATACTTTTGTTTGTTTATTTATATAATTTTAGTAGTACCACTTAAAAGTGCTGTTGGGGGGGAGGCTGCTGAAGCTGCGAGGCAACAAGAAATAGAAGGGAAAATAGCCACAGAAGAAAAAAGGGAGAAGAAAACAAGGACATGTCCATGTTACAGCTCGTAGAAAAAAATGACAAAAGATGCTCACAAGGGGGTGGAGGAGAAGGGAGTGAAATTATTACCTGGCTGCAGCTGTCTCCGGGGGTAAGGAGTGATACACGGCCCCGACAGGACTGCAGTGACATTTCCGGAGCCTGACGTCATCAGGGAGGGTCTGGTGAGGGGCCTTCAAAACCAGCCCTCCCGCAGCGCTACCGTTGAGGTGGAGGAGAAGGGAGTGAAATTATTACCTGGCTGCAGCTGTCTCCGGGGATAAGGAGTGATACCCGGCCCTGACGGGGCTGCAGCAACATTTCCGGAGCCTGACATCATCAGGGAGGGTCCGGTGAGGGGCCTTCAAAACCGGTCCTCCCGTGGTGCGCAGCTGCTGCCAGCGCCAAAGGGGGCGCACAGCTTTGGACTTTCTGGGACTTGGAAAAATATCGAAAAGCCTCCTCCACCTAACGTAAGTTACAAGTTTAATTATTTGCCCTTTCTCCGGAAGCCTCCAATAGCGGAAACTAAGAAATTGTAGTTTTAGGAAGTATTAGTTGAAAACTCTCATGAACACTTGAAAAGTTATTTCTTTTTCGTTTTGTGCGGTGTAAGTAATATGCTGCATACTAAAAGGAAGGGTAAATTGAGGGAGGCAATCGTCCCCAGTAAACCCATCCCAGGCGAAAATTGAGTTTTTTCAACTTGGGTCCCGAAAAAACTCCAGAGGAAGGAAGTGCTGTGAAAACCGCAATTAAGCTAAATGCAGTGTCACCTGCTTCGGCCATCTCATTAATTCCGGGAGCACCGACAACACCTTCCCCCCTCCCCCCTTTGTGGAGAACCCTGAGAGAAGAACTTCTCCTGAAGAAAGAATAACAACTGAAGTTAGTGATCTTGCTTCCCTGACTTCTGTGAAACTTGGGGGAAAGCTCCCGCAAGAAGACCTAAGAGCAGAGCCCTTGAAAAGGGAGGAGGAAGGAACCTTCAATGCACACAGAGATGTGTTGGACATTGGTGGTTCAGAATCAGCCATCAAGATTCCTGGGAGAAGTCTGGAAAAGCCATTGGTAATCACTTTGGACAGTGTATGGACTGCTATTGTGACTCTGGAAAAATCTATATCCACATTAACAAATGTGATAATGGATGTGAACAAACAGGTATTAAAAACGGAACAGCAAATTGAAATGAAGAAGATAAAAATGGAGGAATTTGAACAGACAGTAACTCAGGTTCAGAAAGTTCAAGGTGGGATAATACAAGGGGAAATGGCTCAGATGAAGAAGATGGAAAGACTGGAAAATGAGATGAGGTACTTGAATCTGAGTTATAAATTTTCCCCAAACCAGATGTACATCGATACAAGATCAATTTAAACGATATATGAATGAGGTGTTAAAATGGAGAAATGACTTACCTGATAATTTTGTTTTCCTTAGTGTAGACAGATGGGTATAATGTGCTCCTGATAGCAGTTGGAGACGGAGTCAGATTTCAATCTGATGTCAGCACTATATATACCCCTGCAGGAAGCTCTGCTCTTCAGTATTCTCCTCGAAAAGCAATAGTGGATATATGTGTGTTTGGATAATTTGATTAACTTGGTTAACTTAATTAACTTGAACTGGTTGACGTGAATTCTAGCTGGAGACCGCCAGTGCACTCAACCGAGAAACACTGACACCTGGCAATTATAGGTGTCTTAACTATGGGTGAAGTCCGGCTTACCCGTGTTCATCTTTCTCTCGAGGTTTCCGAATTTTGGGGCAGCCGTGGGCAGGATGCCGAGTCCATCTGTCTACACTAAGGAAAACGAAATTATCAGGTAAGTAATTTCTCCATTTCCTAGCGTGTAGCAGATAGACTCAGCACCAATGGGATGTATAAAAGCTACTCCTGAACTGGGTGGGAGGCTGCCCGAGGCCCACTTAGTACTGCCCTGCTGTATTCTCCCTGGCCTGAACATCCAGGCAGTAGAACCTAGAGAAAGTGTGGCTGGAGGACCATGTCGCTGCCCAACAGATCTCGGCGGGTGACAGCCTCTTGGTTTTTGCCCAGGACACTGCCTGGGCCCTTGTGGAAGGGCCTTGACTTGTAGGGGCAGAGGCTTGTCTGCCTCTATGTAGGCCGCCTTGATTACGTCTTTGATCCAGCAGGCTATGGTTGCCCGCGAGGCTGCTTCCCCTTGTTTCTTCCCGCTGTGAAGGACAAATAGGTGGTACATCTTTCGTACGGATTCCGATCTTTCCAGGTATTGGACTAGGAGTCTGCCGACGTTAAGATGGCGAAGAAGGCGAGAGTCTTCCGAGTCCTTATGCTCGTCTGGAGATGACAGCGAGATGGTTTGGTTTAGGTGGAAATACGAAACCACCTTTGGGAGGAAGGAGGGGACAGTGCGTAGCTGTATGGATCCCGGTGTGAATGTGAGGAAAGGTTCCCGACAGGATAGTGCCTGAAGTTCGGAGATGCGACGGGCTGATCATATTGCCACTAGGAATGCAGTCTTCAAGGACAGCAGCGGGAACCTCTTTCAGACCTACCGTGGGTAGGTCTGAAAGAGGTTCCCGCTAGGAAGTCTAATACTAGGTTGAGGTTCCATAGGGGTACCGGCCACTTTAGTGGTGGTCAGATTTGCTTGACCCCTCTCAGGAAGCGGGAGGTGTCTGGATGGGAAGATAGACTGATGCCTTCCACTTTGGCCCTGAAGCAGGCCAGCGTGTCCACCTGAACCTTGACGGAGTTGACGGACAACCCCTTCTGTAATCCGTCCTGCAGAAATTCCAGGATTGTGGGGATTTTGACTGTCTGCGGAAGGATGTCGTGGTCTTCATACCAAGCTTTGAATATTCTCCATATTCGTATGTAGGTCAGAGACGTGGAGAACTTGCGTGCTCGGAGCAATGTATCAATCACTGCCCCCGAGTATCCGCTCTTCTTCAAGCGAGTCCTCTCAATGGCCAGACTGTAAGAGAGAATCAAGTTGGGTCTTCGTGGAGGATCGGTCTTTGCTGGAGCAGGTGCCTGTGTAGAGGTAGACACAGGGGGTTCCCTGCCAGCAGTCTTCGCATGTCTGCGTACCATGGCCTTCTTGGCCAGTCCGGGGCCACTAGAAGTACTAGCCCCCTGTGGTGTTCTATCTTGCTGATGATCCCGCCCAGTAGTGGCCATGGAGGAAAGGCATACAGCAGGTCTTCCTTTGGCCAGGTCTGGACGAAGGCGTCGATCCCCTGGGATTGTGATTCTCATCTGCGGCTGAAGAACTTGGGAACTTGGGCATTGGACCGGGTTGCCAGAAGGTCCATGGCTGGTTTTCCCCAGTGGTTTACTATCAACTGAAAGGTTGTGATCGACAGCATCCATTCCCCTGGGTCTAGACTCTCTCTGCTGAGGTAATCTGCAGTGAACGTTGTCTTTTCCCGCGATGTGGGCGGCTGAGATCCCTTGTAGGTTTGCTTCCGCCCACGCCATTAGGGGGTCTATTTCCAGGGACACTTGTTGGCTTCTGGTTCCTCCCTAGCGGTTGATGTAGGCAACTGTTGTGGCGTTGTCTGACATGACTCTGACAGATTTGCCCCGGAGCCTGTGACTGAATCGTAGGCAGGCTAGTTTGACTGCCCGGGGTTCTAGTTGGTTGATGTTCCATCCCGACTCCTCCTTATCCCATTGCCCCTGTGCAGTCAGTTCCTGGCAGGGGGCTCCCCAGCCTTGTAGGCTCACATCCATGGTGAGCAGGATCCAAGTCGGTGGGGATAGCCTTACTCCTTTGCTCAGATGGTCTTCTTGTAGCCACCAATGAAGCTGGGTCCGCACCTTTTCCGGTAGCTGGAGGCAAACGGAGTAGTCCTAGGACATCGGGTTCCATCGTGACAGTAGGGAGCGTTGTAGCAGTCACATGTGAGCTCTTGCCCATGGGACCACTTCCATGGTTGATGTCATGAGGCCGAGGACTTGGAGGTAATCCCATACCTTGGGGCGAGAACCTCTCAGTAGATTTTGCAATTGGTTCATCAGTTTTCTTCTCCTTGTAGGGGGAAGAATGACCTTGTCTTGTTTGGTGTCAAACCGGACTCCCAGGTATTCCAGAGATTGGGAGGGCTGCAGCAGCTCTTGGTTGTGTTGACAACCCACCCAAGGTTCTCCAGTAGATTCTTGACTCTGGTGGTCGCCTGATGACTTTCCTCTGGAGATTTCGCCCTGATCAGCCAATCGTCCAGATATGGATGTACGAGGATTCCTTCTTTCCTCAGTGTCGCCGTCACTACCATCATGATTTTGGTGAACGTCCGGGGGGCTGTGGCTAGCCCAAAGGGAAGCGCCCGGAACTGGTAGTGGTGGTCCAGGATCGTAAAGCGTAGGAAGCACTGATGATCATGGTGGACCGGGATGTGCAGATAGGCTTCTGACAGATTCAGGGAGGTCAAACATTCTCCTGGCTGTACCATCCTTATGACAGAGTGTAGGGTTTCCATGCGGAAGTGCGGTACCCTCAGGTAGCGGTTGACAGACTTGAGGTCCAGGATGGGCCGGTACGTTCCCTCTTTCTTGGGAACGATAAAGTAAATGGAATAGTGCCCAGTATTTTGTTGGTGCATGGGCACCGAAATTATAGCCTTTAAGGTGAGTAATTTGGTCAATGTGGTTTCCACTGCTGTCCTCTTGGAGGGGGATTGGCAAGGGGATTTCACAAATTTTATTTATTTATTTATTTATTTTATTTAGAGTTTTTATATACCGGCAATCATGAAAACATATCTTGCTGGTTTACATAAAACGGGAGTGCATTATAAACATAAAACTAGAACTGTGGTGACCGAAGGTACAGTTACATTTAACAGGGGTAGCCGAACTTGGAGAAGGAAGAAGAGAGGAAAGAATAGAAATAGTTAAACAATATACAAATTAAATGTTGTATACAAATTAAATGTTATATACAAATGGCGTGGTGTTTTAGGAGTCATTGGGTTTGTCCGAATTTGTCCGAAGGGATGCTGTGGAAGTTCAGATAGTATCCCTCTCGAATGATGGTTAGGACCCACTTGTCCGACGTTATCTCGACCCATCTTTGGTAGAACAGGGCAAGCCTGCCCCCTATGGCTTCTTTCTGAGGATGGGTCAGCTGATTCTCATTGTGGGGTGCGGCTGGGGCCTGGGCCTGAGCCAGCTCCCCTCTTGCTGTGTTTGTTCCGAAAAGATTGGCCCCTGCCTGTGGTGCGAGATGCTTGATATGTATTTTTGTATGGTCTAAAACGCTGTGATCCTCTGCCCTTAGATGTTCGGGGAGAGGGGCGTTGGCTTTTGTTCTTGTCCTCCGATAGCCGAAGTACTGGGGATTTGCCTCATTTGTCAGCTAACTTCTCCAGTTCGCTTCTGAACAGAAGGGCTCCTTTAAAGGGCATTCTCGTGAGCTTTGTCTTGGAAGTCACATCGGCTGACCAGCTTTGGAGCCAGAGTTGCCTTTTTGCTGCCACAATGGATGAGACACCCCTGGCTGAGGAGTGCACCAGGTCGGAGGTCGCATCCGTGAGGAAGGATATTGCTGGTTCTAGTGTTTCGATGGGTGTGGTGGCGTTCCTGGCAAGTGGCAAACAGGCGCTTGTCACCACGGCACAGCAGGCAGCGATCTGCAGTGACATAGCTGATACGTTGAATGACTGTTTAAGGATGGATTCCTGACATCTGTCCTGGGCATCCTTGAGTGCCGTTCCTCCCTCGACTGGAATGGTAGTGTGCTTTGTGACCGCGCAAACCATGGCGTCCACTTTGGGAAACACCAGGAGTTCTTTGGCTGAGGGTTCCAGTGGGTATAGGAATTCTAGGGTCCGTCCTCCTTTGAAACTGGCCTCCAGAGAATCCCATTCCAGGTCGATCAGCTGTTGTACGGCTTACAGCAATGGGAAATGGCGGGAGGCATGAAGGAGCCTAACCAGAAGAGGGTTCATCTTTGGTTCTGCTGTGGCGCTTGTGCCTGGGATGGCCAGCTCCTTCAGGCTCAGAGACACGAGGTTTGGTAGCTCATCTTTAGAGAAGAAACACATCATGGTTCGGTAAGGTTCCGTTCCTGTAGGGATTTCCCCTTCCTCCAGGGAGTCTTGATCTTCCTCCGAGGTGTCCATGTCCCCTATAAGAAAATTATTCCTTACCTGCTAATTTTCGTTCCTGTAGTACCATGGATCAGTCCAGACGGTGGGTTATATCCCCGTCCAGCAGATGGAGTCAGAACAAAAACTTCTGGGGGAGGTGCTATCTAAGCTTACCTCCCTTGCCTCAATCTTCAGTAACTAGACTAACAAAGCCAAGAAAAAACAAGAGAAGAGATGGAGGGATCAAGTAACGAACCGCACTCAAGACAACTTAAGTCAAAAACTGTAACTGCTGTAGAAACCCAACTGGAACTTGCGAACAGAACTGTAAGAAAAAGCTCTCTGGGGCCCCAGAGAGTGCAGATAGGAGTATGAGCGAACATTCGAGCAGAGGTGACCCACATAAGTCCCCCAAAACTAGGGAGGGTGTCTGGACTGATCCATGGTACTACAGGAACGAAAATTAGCAGGTAAGGAATAATTTTCTTTTCCCAGTACGTACCAGGATCAGTCCAGACGGTGGATGTACCAAAGCTTCCCTACTATGGGTGGGCCGTAGACAGCCCTGCTCGAATGACACTGTCCCCGAAGGAACCAAATGTTGGCGCCCGGACGTCCAGACGATAATGTCTCGCGAATGTATGGAGCGATTTCCAAGTGGCCGCCCTGCAGATCTCCTGCAAGGACACCTAATGACCCTCCGCCCAAGACGTAGCTTGAGAACGAATAGAGTGAGCCTTAACACCCAGCGGCGTGTTCCGCCCCGCTTCCTCCGAGAGTTCCCATTCTCCGGGATCTAAGTGCTGTCGGCTTAGGAAGTCCGCCTGCACGTTGTCCACTCCTGCAATGTGGGAGGCTGCCAGGCATAGTAAGTGGAGTTCTGCCCATTGCATCAGCTTGTCTGCTTCCAGTGAGACGTGACGGCTTCTCGTGCCTCCCTGGCGATTTATGTACGCCACCGTAGTTGCATTGTCTGAGAGAATCCTGACCGCCCGATGGTGAACCAGGGGAAGGAACTCCTTCAATTCTAAATGGACCGCTCTGGTCTCCAGGCGGTTGATGGGCCACTGTGCTTGATCCGTCGTCCACAGGCCCTGAATTGATCTCGACTGACAAACCGCTCCCCAGCCCGAGAGGCTGGCATCCATGGTGACTACCACCCAGTCTGGAATCTCCAGGGATATGCCCTGGGCCAAGTGGCAAGGATCCATCCACCAGAAGAGGCTGACTTTCGCTGGCCTCGGTATTGGAGGACAGCCTGAAAATCCCACGACACCGGCTTCCAGCGAGAGAGTAAGGCCTTCTGGAGAGGACGCAAGTGCGCAAACGCCCATGGAACCAGATCTATAGTGGATGCCATGGTTCCCAGGACCTGTAGGTAATCCCAAGCTGTGGGGGAAGGGAGCGCCGAGAAACAATGAACCTGATCGCACAGCGCTTGTGCCCGCTCCGGCCTCAGGAACACCTTGCCCTCCTTTGTGTCGAAACACACACCCAGAAAATTCAACGACTGGGAGGGGATGAGGCTGTTCTTGGAA
This sequence comes from Rhinatrema bivittatum, assembly GCF_901001135.1. Taxonomy (NCBI): domain Eukaryota; kingdom Metazoa; phylum Chordata; class Amphibia; order Gymnophiona; family Rhinatrematidae; genus Rhinatrema; species Rhinatrema bivittatum. The sequence continues at coordinate 503,905,979 of NC_042615.1, read as the reverse complement.
TAGTTGATGATCCACCCCAGGGATCGAGCAGCTGTACCACTCTGTCGACTGCCCGATAACCCTGGGTTAGAGATTTCGCCCAAATGAGCCAGTCGTCAATTTAGGTATGTACTAGGATTTCTTCCCTGCGTAGAGCAGCCACCACTACCACCATGACCTTCGTAAAGACGCGTGGAGCGGTTGCCAAACCAAAGGGGAGGGCTTGGAATTGAAAATGTTGTCCTAATATCTTGAAGCAAAGGAAGCATTGGTGTGCCCGGTGGATAGGGATGTGAAGGTATGCCTCCGTGAGATCCAGCGAGGCCAGGAATTCTCCTTGGTGCACTGCTGCCAGTACCGAGCGGAGGGTCTCCATCTGGAACCGCAGAACCCTGAGGAATTTGTTGACCGTCTTGAGGTCCAGGATAGGCCGGAAGGTGCCTTCCTTTTTGGGCACCACGAAATAGATGGAATAGTGGCCCCGGCCCAGCTCGGAGGTGGAGACTGGAACTATCACCCCCAGTAAGAGAAGGCGGTCGAGGGTCTGATGCACGGCCCTTCGCTTGTGAAAGGACCTGCATGGGAAGAAGAGGAACCTGTCCCTGGGGGCGCGTACAAAATCCAAGGCGTAGCCGTGTTTTAGAATATCCAGGACCCACTGATCCGACGTGATTTGGCCCCACTCTTCGTAGAAAAGTGCAATCCAGCCCCCTATCCTGGGAATCGGCTCGTGGGTCGGCCTGGCATCATTGAGCTGATTTAGAGGACGTGCTATGGACCTGTCCTTCCTTTCCGGGCCTGCGCCCTTGAAAGGACCGGTTCCAGGTATGCGAGTGAGAGGACGGAGTCCGGGGAGTCTGTTGCCTCATAGTACGAAACAGACACTGTGTGCGAAACCGCTTCCTGGTGGAGCTGAAGGATCTTGTGGTACGAGGTCGATCCTCCGGAAGTCTATGGACAGCATTCTCGCCGAGGGACTTGATGATCTGGTCCAGATCCTCCCCAAAGAGGAACTTGCCCTTAAAGGGAAGCGATCCCAGATGGGTCTTTGATGAGGCATCTGCCAACCAGTTGCGAAACCACAGGAGTCGACGGGCCAAGACCGCAGCCACCATGGACCGGGCCAGGACCCAGAAAAGATCATATAGAGCGTCCGATCCATAAGCAACCACAGCCTCCAATCTATCCGCCTGTTGTGCCTATGCTGCAGGCAGAGCCTGGGAGGTGAGAAGCTGTTGTACCCAGCGAAGACCTGCTCTTTGTGCCAGCGAGCTGCAGATGGCCGCCCGAATCCCCAGCACTGATACCTTAAAAACTCTCTTGAGATAAACTTCCAACTTTCTGTCTTGGATATCCTTCAGCGCCGTGCCACCTGTAACTGGAATGGTGGTACGCTTCATGACTGCCGAGACTGCGGAATCCACCGTCGGGACCTTGAGCAGCTTGAGAAACTCCTCTGGGAGGGGATAGAGCTTTTCCATCGCTCTGCTGACCTTGAGAGTGGTCTCCGGTGAATCCCACTCCCTGGTAATTAATTGTAAGAAAGTGGGATGAGTTGGAAAGGCCTTAGCCGGTGGACGTAGCCCTGCCAGAAGAGGCTCCCCCTTCCTTGCCTTGGGATCGGGCCCTACCAGCTCTGGGGGGGCATCGATGTCCATTTCCTGCAGGATATGCGGGATAAGGTTGTCTAGTTCGTCCGGTTGAAAGATGCGGAGAACCCGAGGGTCGTCTCCCTCCATCTGGGCGCCAAGACGGGGTCGTCCCTGGCCGGATCCAGGAGCGGGTCCCCCCCCCCCCCGGAGTTGAGGAGTATCCTCAGGGTGGTGCAAGAGGGTCTCGGGATGGACCAGCATTCCCCCGGTCGGAAGGGTGTTGCCCTGGGGTGGGGTGGGGCCCCCCCCCCGGGAGCGGAGCCGTGCACGCCAATTTGGAGAGAAGAGGTCCCGTGAAGAAATCCAGAGGCTGCTCCCTGCTCTGGAGGAATGCCTTGTGCATTAAGATCACAAATTCCGGGGAAAACAATGGGACCCCCAGGGAGGGGGAGGAATCGTGGCCTCCCCTTCCTGAGATGCTGGCTCCGGCTCCGAAAAAGGAGCTAAAACAGGCGGCAGGGCCGAAATCGGGGCCTCCGTGTCCTCCTCAGAAATGCCGGCATCAGAGTCTGAAAACAAGATGGCCGCCATTCCCCCGCTCAGCAGGAACGGGGCCTGCCGCTTCCTAGACGTGCGGTCCTGACCGCGGGCTCCTGCGGCGTCCCCCTGTTGTGAGCTGTTCTCCCCGCTGGGGAGGCAGCTCGTGCAGAGCCCTCCTGCGAAAAACGGCCCCCCAGCCGGCCGCATGATGAGCAGGCCGCCGATCGCGGCATCGAGTCCAAGGGGGACGGGCGAGAAAGCGCGGCAAAATCTTCGGCACCCGGTAGCAGCACTTCACGGACCGCCCTGAGACCCCCACCGAGCCGGACAGCAAAAGGGACCGCTGGGGAATCGGACCTCCCGGCAGACCCGGGGAATGGCACGTCGCGGAGCCGCGGGACGGCAACGACTGGGGGGAGGGGGGGAGGAGGGGGGAGAGGTTAGCTCCACTAACGTGCACCCCGGCGGTCAGGCGCAATGGAAGAGGGCAAACCTGGTGACAAAGGATAAAAAACAGACACTTACCCCCCAACAGCCTTAAGGCAGAAAGACAGAAGGTAATAGGACAGGAAAAACAGGCCTGTCAGCAAGCGCCTGGGATGGGGAGCCAAAGAAGTGACTCTCCCAGGCCTAAGGCAATCCCCCCTTCCTATGGAAATCTTACTTCCTATATTTTTTTTTTCTCAACTTGATCCCTCAGCAAAGCAAACAGAATAAGAGCCTAGAAAAACCTAAGCTACTGTGCTGGGGACTGGACAGTCCCCTGCTCACATCTGCTGGAGTCAGAAAGATACTGGGGATTGAGGCAAGGGAGGTGAGCTTATATAGCACCTCCCTCAGAAGTTTTTGTTCTGACTCCATCTGCTGGACAGGGGACATAACCCACCGTCTGGACTGATCCTGGTACATATAGGGAAGGTGAGGCTTTTGGCCGGGGGAGGCACGTCTCTGGGAGGCTGAGGAGGTTAGGGTCCTCTGGTGGAGGCTGTAGCTGGGTCCCCAGTGGCACCGATTGCATCTGGACAAAGGTTTGCAGACCTTTAAAGAATTCCACCCAGGAAAAGGTTACTGGGTCTATGTTGAACCCAGCGGCGTTCCCCGAGGGCCCCATCTGAGGAAGGGCTGAGCTGGGGATAGAGAGGTCCGGGGTACTATCAGTGGATCTGGATTCCTGTACTGGCTGGGGAGGGCCTTGCCCTGGTTCTCCCAGAGCCGCCTCGCACTGTGGATACAGGGCTGTGGCCTCTTCATGCTGCACAGCTCTTATGTGGCAGGCTGGGCAGAGGGCTTGTACCTTGGCTTTCTTGGCTGGTGGTGCCATGGTTTGTGCGCATAGGGTCGATGAGAGCCTGGTCTGTGTATTTATGTGTGCGCGCCGGGAGGCTTAGATATGCGCTCCGGGTGCGCCGAAGATGTGCGTGCAAGCTGGTATGTGCGCTCACGGAGATGCATGCGCCGCTGTGCGCACAGCCATATCTTGTGCACCCAGCTCCGTTGAGCGTGTAGCTATGCACCCGGCACCCTCATGAGCGTCGCTGTGCACACAAGTTATGCGCCCGGCTCGCCGCTGTGTGCTCGGCTCAGCTAGCAGGACAGAACGGCAATCAAGAGGGGAAAATGGCGCCGGCGACCACGTGAGTAAGATGGCGACCATCCCGGAGGGTTTGCACATGGGGGACCCTCAAGCCAGATCGGGGTCTAGCCTGGACGGGGCTGATCAACCCGATGGGACAGATGCCGGATGGCGATCTGTACACTTGTCTGAGCCTCAGAAACTGGAGACTTAAGAAAGTTTTCTACCTTACCCTGTCTCGGCATTTCCCGGTCTGGTGCCAGGCGGTCTCCGGCTGCGGGGGGAGAGGGAAGATTATCTTCACCGCTCCGCTCGGTATTGCGCTCGCTGCCTCTCAGCCACTCCCGTTCCTGGGGGCTAAGTCCATGCCGGGAACCGGCTACCGGACCGAGGCCTACCTCTGAGGGATCTCGGAAATCACCTCAAGAATTCTCGACTGGGGGAGGGACCCTTAGGTATCACTGCAGGAGAGCGGGGCTTGTTTCTAGAGGTAAGATTCTTTCTTCTTCGTTTTGGAAATTTTCTCTTTGGTTTGGATTTTCTAACGCTGTGCAAGTGTGTGTAGAGTCCCGAACTGCTAAGAAGACAGATAAATACTGAAGAGCAGAGCTTCCTGCACAGGTATATGTAGTGCTGTCAGATTGAAATCTGACTCAGTCTCCAACTGCTATCAGGAGCACACTATACCCATTGGTCCTGAGTCCATCTGCTACACGCTAGGAAAATACCATTAGAAGTTACCCCACCTCTGGCTAAAATATATTTTATATCATACGGAAGAGTGAATGAAGAACAACCACCTCCTTTAAATGTGACAGAGCTGCTTGAGACATCAAATGAAGATATGGTTGAAAAAAGTGAAACAGTACTGGTGAAATTCATATTTCCCATCAGATAGGGATTTGGTTCTCAAGTTATTTTTGAGAAACCGAACTGTCAAATATAACCAACAAATTTGGATATTTCCAGACATCGCCAAAGCAACCCAACATAGAAGAAAGGAATTCTTGGCTCTGAGACAACTTGCTGCTCAAATGGTAGTGCGCTACCCAAATAAATGCATGTTAAAATTGAACAATGTAAAATATACTTATTTTGAACCGTCAGATCTTAAAGTGTTCTTAGAGGCTAAGAAATTAATTGGGAATAATGATGGCTAAGAGGGTTGTTGTAGTATATAAATGCTGGGATACTTATAATCCCTGTTTCCTTAAATGAGGTTACTGTAAATTTTGCTCAACTAAAAAGCTTGGTTTCTGCTAATTTCATGGTGTCAGGATATCTATAATGAAAGATAACAACTTGAATGTTAAATTATACTTGCGATATGTGTTTAGAGATTTGTAATATGAAAGATTGTTTATCTTTATATTTGATTTTTCATAAAAGTATTTTAAAATAGATATCCATATTGTTTTTTAGCATGTTATGTCATGAAAATTTAAAACTTAATAAAGTACAAATTAAAAAAAAAAAAAAAGACGCTCACAAGGCAATGCCTGAGTGTTAACTCTCGTACATGCTCAGAAGAGCTCAAGGCTCTACAGCTTGGAGTGACGAGTCCGTTCAGTGCCGCTGGAAGACATCACCCCACATATAATGGCTAATTCAGCTTGCTAATCGACAGAAAATCTTCAGACACTATGAAGGCAGCCACATTCCTAAAGCAAACTGCATTTCAAGGGAGAGAGACTAATTGAGAAGGGCTGGTGGGGGAGGAGAGAGAGAGAGAGAGAGACTGGTGGGAACGAGCTAGAGGAGTGGTGAGGACAGGCAGAGGATTCTCAAAAGATTTGGGGGTTAATGTAACAGACCGGTTAGCCTGACTTCAGTGCCAGGAAAAATAGTGGAAAGTGTTCTAAACATCAAAATCACAGAACATATAGAAAGACATGGTTTAATGGAACAAAGTCAGCATGGCTTTACCCAAGGCAAGTCTTGCCTCACAAATCTGCTTCACTTCTTTGAAGGAGTTAATAAACATGTGGATAAAGGTGAACCGGTAGATGTAGTATACTTGGATTTTCAGAAGGTGTTTCACAAGGTTCCGCATGAGAGGCTTCTAGGAAAAGTAAAAAGTCATGGGATAGGTGGCGATGTCCTTTCGTGGATTGCAAACTGGCTAAAAGACAGGAAACAGAGAGTAGGATTAAATGGACAATTTTCTCAGTGGAAGGGAGTGGACAGTGGAGTGCCTCAGGGATCTGTATTGGGACCCTTACTTTTCAATATATTTATAACAGATCTGGAAAGAAATACGATGAGTGAGATAATCAAATTTGCAGATGATACAAAATTGTTCAGAGTAGTTAAATCACAAGCAGATTGTGATAAATTGAAGAAGACCTTGTTAGACTGGAAAATTGGGCATCAAAATGGCAGATGAAATTTGTGCAAGGTGATGCATATAGGGAAAAATAACCCATGCTACAGTTACACAATGTTAGGTTCCATATTAGATGCTACAACCCAAGAAAGAGATCTAGGCATCATAGTGGATAACATTGAAATTGTCAGTTCAGTGTGCTGCGGCAGTCAAAAAAGCAAACAGAATGTTGGGAATTATTAGAAAGGGAATGGTGAATAAAACGGAAAATGTCATAATGCCTCTGTATTGCTCCATGGTGAGACTGCACCTTGAATACTGTGAACAATTCTGGGCGCCGCATCTCAAAAAAGATATAATTACAATGGAGAAGGTATAGAGAAGGGCTACCAAAATGATAAGGGGAATGGAACAGCTCCCCAATGAGGAAAGACTAAAGAGGTTAGGACTTTTCAGCTTGGAGAAGAGACGGCTGAGGGGGATATGATAGAGGTGTTTAAAATCATGAGAGGTCTAGAACAGGTAGATGTGAATCGGTTATTTATTCTTTTGAATAATAGAAAGACTAGGGGGCACTCCATGAAGTTAGCATGTGGCATATTTAAAACTAATTGGAGAAAGTTCTTTTTTACTCAACGCACAATTAAACTCTGGAATTTGTTGCCAGAGGATGTGGTTAGTGCAGTTAGTATAGCTGTGTTTAAAAAAGGATTGGATAAGTTCTTGGAGGAGAAGTCCATTACCTGCTATTAATTAAGTTGACTTAGAAAATAACCACTGCTATTACTAGCAACGGTAACAGACTTAGTTTTTGGGTACTTGCCAGGTTCTTATGGCCTGGATTGGCCACTGTTGGAAACAGGATGCTGGGCTTGATGGACCCTTGGTCTGACCCAGTATGGCAATTTCTTATGTGAATTTATAGGTTGATGCCTTTTGGCTCATTGTTGTATTTCATTGTTTTCTACATACTGTATCTGTTATTACGTTAACCTTGTCCACATGGGTTCTGGACTTTCTCCTAACTCCCACCTGTCCCATCCACCTGCAACCCTTAACCCAGTGCTTTCACCCCATTGGACTTCCCCGAATCCCCATAAGCTGCTGGGGTGCAGTATCTTTGTACTGCTCCTAGTTGCATTCTCTGTTGCTGTCAAAGCCACATGGGATGCCACAGGAAGCAGTATGATGGGAAGTTATGGGTGGGTGTAGAGGATGGGGATTAGGCCAGGTCCCAGAGCCAGTGTGATTTTTTGGAAAATCAGAGGTCCAGGTGGGGAAGAGGGTGTCAGGAGGCTCTTCAGGTCTTTATGTCCTGCAACTTATTTTTATACTGTTGTGGGGGAGGGGGGGGGGGGAGGGGGGAATCAGGTTCTATGCCCAACATCATTTGTATTGATTTTGGGGTTTTAGGAGATTGGACTGGAAGATTTTTAATCTGCTATTTTTTAAATATAGCCAGTAAAAGCTATTTTATGTTTTATTTTATTTATATTCTGCTGTTTGGCACCTCAAAGTAGATTACATTCAGGTATATAGGTATATCCCTATCTCCAGAGGGCTGACAATGTAAGTTATCTAGGTATACATACCAGCATAACTTTAAACCTAACCAGTCATATTTAAATATAGCTGGTTAGGCTTAAAAGCTATCCAGGTAACGTTAATCAGATAACTTTAGCCAGATAACTTACTTGTTCGTTGGCTTACTGAATATGGAGTTGGTAAAGGAGTCTGCCCACCCGAAAAGGATGGGAATCCCTGGAGTATGCTTTTCCAATTGTGTTTTCACTTCTACAATTTAAATACAACAAAATAATATGTACATAATTTTCAAAGCAGCACAATACTCAAATCTTTCCAGATTTATACCCTAGGCACATCATCTGAAAAAGTTATCTGCTTGGGATAGATCATGCTATGCGTTTCTGCAGTTCACAACATTCAGAATTGTGCATCTTGATCTATTCTTTGAATCCCAGTACAGTACAGTGATCTGCTGCTGAGCACTGACAATGGGGTTACCAACAAATTTGGGGAAAATACTGTTGCCAAATAACAGATAGGACTCTATACAGACTTCACTGAGCAATGTACTGAGCATTACACTCAGTGCATTAGTAGCACATTGCCAGGAGAGCAAATCACTGAGTTGCCAACTCTGTTAGAGTGAAATCCAGGTAGGGACTTGAACCAGCGTTACTCCCATAATGCAGGACAGGAGTCCTAACCCTCAGACCAGCTGCAGGCCAGACCCACTCACTGTTCATAATCTGGTCATTTCAGCAATGGTCCTGAGGCTGGGATCCATTCAACAGGTTTCTTTCTGGAATGCCACTGTCACCCATAATGACGACCATGCGTCTTCCTCGCCAGAGGCTGTAAACACTGCCCCACAGCATCCTCATCTCCTGTCAACCCGGGGTGCAGAAGGCCTGATCTGGGATCAAACTGGGTTCCACCCACATGACAGTACACAGTACTACCATTAAGCTACCAGGTCAGCTCCACCAACAAATTTGCAGAAGAAAGAAAACACGAACTACAAATCCCATCGTACATTATGGGAAAAAAAAATCCAAGTTTAAATCAATCAGTGGTGAAGAGCCTGGACTGCTTAGTCTAGCAAGCTTCTTTCCCCATCCAACCAGGCGCTCCTGATTAGGATCGCAAAGCGGGCGTATCCATACGTCCAAAGACCAGGTGTTTTCACAACTGCCAAACTCCAAACATCTCCGGTGCCCGAATAAAAAATGGCCGCCTCACTCGTCCTTGGTCACGTGATCCTAATCCGGCCTATGGCCACGGTCAATCCTCTCTCTCTAGGATGCGCTCTGTCATAACAACCGGAAGCGGAAGTTGTTGGCTTCAGTTGCCGGGGGGACGGGTTTCGGCTGCCTCCTGTGAAGTGCCTACGGCGCCGCTCTTTTGGTAGGATGGCGGCAACAGGAGGACCCGGCCCAGCGGGCGACGGAGGAGGAGAGTCCCGGGGCGAAGGAGGAAAAGAAAGCACCGGCGGGATGGAGACGCGCAGCACCATGGAAGGTGAGACACGAGCCTGGCACCTGTGAAGCCCCTCCAACCTCTCCTCTCAAAATATTTTTCCGTATATATATCTCCCAGATACGCTCTTCCGACGGTACGCTTCCCCTCCCCGCTCCGGCGGGCCATAAAATAAATGGACAGCGTGCGGTTTATCTCTTTCTCACTTTTTCTCTCCTTTTTCCCTTTACCTCTTATAAGGGACAACTCTTAGATGATCCTGTTTGGCAGTAGCCAAATATATAGCCTCAATATACAGGCATATCTATCATCATGCTTCTAATGCCATACATACGAACCTCCCTCCTCTGCATGCATCCACATCACATACACTCCCATGCACCTTTATATACATCCCAGAATGCGATTGGAAATTTGTAAACTTATCATTAAAATTGTCTATGGTTCCTGAAGACTGGAGAGTTGGTAGTGTTTTGCCAATTTTTAAAAAATGGATCAAGGAGTGATCCAGGAAACTACAGATCAGTGAGTCCAATCTAAGTGCCAGGCAAAATGGTAGAAACTATCATAAAGAACAAAATTACTGAAGATATAGATAGGCATGGTTTAATGGGACAAAGCCAACATTAATCTAGCCAAAGGAAAATTTACCTCACCAATGTGCTACATTTTTTTGAGGGCATAAATAAACATGTGGATAAAGGTGAGCCAGTTGATATAGTGTATCTGGATTTCTAGAAAACATTTGACTATCCCTCATGACAGACTTGTTATGAAATTAAAAAATCATGGGATAGGGAGCAGTGTCCTATTGTGGATTGCAAATGATTAAAATACAGAAAACAGAGCGTAGGTCTAAATGGTAGATTTTCCTAGTGGAGAGTGCCCCAATTATCTGTTGTGCATCACTACTTTTCAATATATTTATATAAATGACCTACAAATGGGAACAACTAGTGAGGTAAGCAAATTTGCAAATGACAAAAAATTATTCAAAGTTGTTAAATCTCAGAGGATTGAGAGAAATTGCAAGAGGACCTTGCAAAACTGGGAGACTGGGCATGCAAATGTAAAATAAAGTTTAATGTGGACAAGTGTAAAGTGATGTATGAAGGGAAGAGCAACCCAAATTATAGCTACACAATGCAAGGTTCCACATTAGGAGTCGAAAAAGGATCTAGGTGTCATCATTGATTGAAATCTTCTGCCCAGTGTGCAGGGCAGCCAAGAAAGCAAATAGAATGGTAGGGATTATCAGGAAAGGAATGGAGAATAAACAGAGTATCATAATGCCTTTGTATCATTGTATGGTGCATCCTCATCTTGGTATAGTGAGCAGTATTGGTCATCGCATCTCAAAAAAGATCTAGCAGAATTAGAAAAGTACAGAGAAGGGTGACCAAAATGATAAAGGGATGGAATGATTCTCTTATGAGGAAAGGCTAAAGAGGTTAGGACTCTTCAGCTTGGAGAAGAGATGGCTGAGTGGAGGTATGATAGAGGTTTATAAAATGAGCGGAAAGGAATATAAATCGGTTATTTATTCTTTCAAAAAGTATGAAGACTAGGGGACACAAAATTAAGTTACTAGGTGATATATTTAAAATTAATAAGAGATATTTTTTTTTTACTCAATGCATAATTAAGCTCTGGAATTTGTTACTAGAGGACGTGGTGAAAGGTTTGGACAAGTTCCTGGAGGAAAAATCTATAAACCCTTATTAAGGTAGAGTTTGTTTATCCCTTGGGATCTTGCCAGGGGCTTGTGATCTGAATTGGCCACTGTTGGAAACAGGATTCTTGGCTTGAAGTGCTTTCAGTTTGACACAGTATGGCAAGTCTTATGTTCTTATATATACCTGCACCTCACATACTCACCCATATCATGCCTCGGCACGCATTCATTCTCCATACACATACAGGCCGATACAGTAAAAATCGCGGGAGAGCGGGTGAGCGCACAGGCCACTCTCCTGTGTGCGCGATTCAGAAAAAAAAAATTATTCAAATTAGGGCTCGCGGTAAAAAGAGGCACTAGGGACACTAGCGCATCCTTAGTACCTCTTTTGACAGGAGCGGCGGCTGTCAGCGAGTTTGACAGCCAACACTCAATTTTGCCGGCGTTGGTTCTCAAACCCGCTGACAGCCACGGGTTCGGAAACTGGACGCCAGCAAAATTGAGCATCCGGTTTTCAAGCTGCGGGTCGATTTAAAATTTTTTTTTTTATTATTTTTAATTTTTGGGACCTCCGACTTAATATCACCATGATATTAAGTCGGAGGGTGCACAGAAAAGCTTTGCTGCACATTTTACTTAGTGAATCACGCGGGAATAACTAATAGGGCCATCAACATGCATGTTGATGGCCCTATGTGAGGTGAGTATGTGAGGTGCAGGTATATATAAGAACATAAGACTTGCCATACTGTGTCACTAAGTAAAATGGCCCTATCAGTGACAGGAAATAAAACAGGTCTCAAAAGTTGCAAATCCTACTTTGCAATCTTTTTAACTTCGTATTTTAATTAGTGAAGATGGAGTTGTTGTTAGTATTGAATTCTGTTTTTATTATTTGGATTTATTATCCATCTTTTTGAGTACAGAATTCACTCAAAGTAGTTTACAGCAAATTAGAGTAGCAGCATATCAACAGTGAACGATTGCAGCTTTGCAATAAAAAAGTATATCCTAGATTAGAATAACAAAATAAATTTATAGCATAAGCAAATAATAAGATATACTTTAACATCTAAATCACAAATACTGTAGCTAAATTAAACTATCTCCACAAATTACCAAATGAAGAGGTGTCAGCCAAGTAAAAAAAACAAACCAAAAAAACCTCCAAAAACAAAATGACCAAACTCTGCAGCACATCAGAAATACCGGTGACCTAAATCTAATAATAATTCTTTTTGAATATAACAGCATGTTTTAAGCATTCAGAAATAATGCCAGGCAAGTTTCTTGTAGTCAATTTAGCAGTTTTGGGTTCTGTATCTGGGGGGGTGTGTGTATAACTTGTTTGCATGAAAACCTGATTTATGTGCAGAAGTAGTTATATTTTAAAATATATGCATGCTTGAAATCACCAGTTTGCAGATATCTTCACAAGTTCACCCAGACCATCTCCAGTACCCTGAGATCCTTGGACTGCTTCATCCTGAGCTCTCCCCAGTTCACCTAGTCCTCCCACCCAAAAACAGACAACAGATGGGTTTATCAATTGGGCTTGTTAATTATAAAGTGTAAAATTGCGCAAATAAGTTGACTAATGTATTCACATAAATCTCTTATAAATAGCAACTTATGTGCATACCTCTTGGGCCTGTCCTGGAACAACCCTAGAGCGTCCTTTTTTTGCACAGATAAATGTGCACGCACAACCAAAAATATTTTTAATTTTATAGAATAGTATACAGTATATGTGAATTCAAGCTACTTATGCTTTTACACATGTAACTCATTTGAAAATGAACTTGTTACTGTACTACTTCAGGGTGCGTAGATTAAGACCAAGAGGTTAAGGACAAGAGCAAAGGCAGTCAGGGCTGCTGTTTCAACACTGTAGAGAATACTAATTTTAGAGCCTCACTTAAAACATTTAAGTGTTTGGAAAATCTATTTGTATCCAGAGGATTCTGTCTCTGCAATACGTGTTTGTGTCTTCTCTGTGATTCCCAGTTTGTATCTGTGTAGTGTACTGAGTTTATTTATTTCATTTATATTCCACCTTTCAGATGCTTCAGAGTGGATTACAAAAAGTACCTGAATGATTTTCCTGTCCTCAGAAGGCTCACAATCTAATGGCCTGATTCACCAAGGTCTTTTCCCATAGACACAAAATGGGGAAAAAAGCCATAGTGAATCAGGCCCTAAGTTTTTACCAGTGGCATCAGGGGGTAAAGTGACTTTCCCAAAGTCACAAGGAGCAGCAGCGGGATTTGAAACCTGGTTTCCTTGGTTTTGTAGCCTGCTGCTTTAACCTCCACTTGTTAAAAATCACATGATGTATTACTGCACAGTGAACATTTTTTTGCATGCTCGAGATATGTTTCTTGTGATTGATGCCATCAAACTGAGATTTAATTGCTGCTACCAGCAGAACACATCCTGTACTTTATATGCCATTGTCACCTTGTATTAAGAGAGTGTGATAAATGGAAAACTGAACTGCACTTCACAGACCAGCTGTGCACTTAGAGGAATCAGCTGAAAGGACCATTATTACTCAGGGGCTTTTGTCACTTAAGGGAGATAGCACCACAGAATAATTATGAGCTTCCACATCTACCTTCATTCCATGGAAGTAACCGAGTGAGAAAGTGATGCTTAACCAGTAAACTGAGACAGATGTGAGCTGGGAGTCACAGACCAGAGAGAGACACAGGCATTATGCTGGTATTACTGTTTTACGATGTATGGGAGTAGCAGAATGTAATTTCAAAAGTAATAACGTGGAATATTGCTGTCTAGGTGTAGTACTGCACAACAAGCATAGTGAGGATTAAGCTGCAGTCCTCAGTTCGTATCAGCCCATCTGTACTGTAAAGGTAACTTCCCCCATCCTGCCTTGGGACTGGTGAAAAGTCTCCTTGTTCTGCCATAGAGAGCCTTTTTTTTTCTTCCATAATTAGTCCCTCCCACCTTCCCCTCGTTGCAGCACACACACACACACACACATCTTGTCTCTCACACAGTCTGACGATATGAAGGTGTGGAATGGTACTGCAGCACTGTGTGGTGTTGCCAAAGGACAAGAAAACTGCCATTCAATATTAAGTTTTTAAAATGTCTTTGAGCAATTAAACATACAAGTTAGTATCAGTAGTGACTTTGCACATGCTATGTCCGAGTTGTCCATTGACCAGTGTGTAACCCAACATCTCACATGAGCTGTCTGCTGGCCTATGTATCATATGCGCTCAGTTCATGGTAGTTTGCCATATGTGATCTGGTGAATTAGGCTTCAACATTAAAGTGTAACACTGGATACTCTCAGGAGACCAGAAATTTAAAATGCAGTGATTCTCTGTAATTGTGTGGCTTGCTTGCTTGCTGTCATTGTACTGTATCGTGCTAAAGGCTCCATGGAAGGAAGCTAAGGTTCCCTTGGTATATGACAAACTCCGAACTGTACAGTTTAAAAGCTTGTTTGTATTTGTGAGTGAATATAATGCTGCATGGTATAGTACAGAAATCATTAACAGCCGAGGAGAGATGGGCAGGGTGAAAGAGGCAATAAGCAGAGATGCAGGTACTGCTGTGAAGAGAAAGAGGGCAATAAACAAATACAGGAATTGCTGAGGAGAGAAGGGTATAGTCTGAGAGTATGTTGATAGAAACATGAGAACATTTAGAAGCCCTTTTTTTCTTTTATCTATAATAAAATAGAAATGTAAGCATAGGCAGGTGTGGAGCTGAAAGGAGTGCAGGAAGTGGAGCACACATACAGAACAGAATCTCTGTACTGGTAATCAGATCCTCATACAGGTTTGGCTTCTTTGTCTTTGCAAGGTGTGGCTGGCTCTGCCTGTCTCCTACACAGTGCACACACACAAGTGAATGAAAGAATAGGTGCTGGTAGATGGAAGGCTCAGTTGATGAATCTAGCCCCAAGTCCTAAGGAGGCAATGTAATAATGTGCGCTAGACTGAGCACACAGGTTTACTCCTGTTTGTGAACATAAGAAATTGCCATGCTACTGATGCAATTAATAGCAGTGGCTATTCCCTAAGTAAACTTGATTAATAGCAGTTAATGGACTTCTCCAAGAAGTTATCCAAACCTTTTTTTGAACCCAGCTACACTAACTGCACTAACCACATCCTCTAGCAACAAGTTCCAGAGCTTAATTGTGCATTGAGTGAAAAATAATTTTCTCCGATTAGTCTTAAATGTGCTACTTGCTAACTTCATGGAGTGCCCCCTAGTCCTATTATTTGAAAGTATAAATAACTGATTCACATCTACTCATTCAAGACCTCATGATTTTAAACACCTCTATCACATCTCCCTCAGCCATCTCTTCTCCAAGCTGAACAGCCCTAACCTCTTCAGCCTTTCCTCATAGGGAAGCTGTTCCATCCCCTTTATCATTTTGGTTGCCCTTTTCTGTACCTTCTCCATTGCAACTATATCTTTTTTGAGATGCCATTTGAATGCCCAATCTTCCAGTCTTGCACATATTGCAGTGATTTGTGCACACATTTTTGTATAAATTATTTTATAAGGTTTGTTATGTTATGATCCATTTCAATGTTAATATTCCACCTCTGTTCTTTGTATCGCCCTGAGCAAACGTTGTTGTTACATTGTAAACTGTTGTGATATGTATATTTTACAGGAACATCGGTATAGAAAAGCAAATAAATAAATAAAATAATACCTTTCCTTATGATTTAATAAACATTTTAGCACACATGAAATGTGAAGTGGGCACAAACGTGAGTGAAAATGGGCACACAGATTAGTTCACCTCCATGCAAATTCCATGTTCTCTCTTTCCTTGACCGCCCCTCAAGCCCTGCGCATCCGGCGCTGACCCGTCGGGGTCCTGGGCTGCACCTGACCACGCGGCCACCTTCGCGTGGTGCCCCGAACCCCTCCACCTACCCAGCGAGAAGCTCCTCCGTCCGGCGACGTCAACGGGGTGACAAACGTGGCTGAAGCCTTTAAAGGCAAGTCACAGGAGCCGCGCGCCTAAGGAGCACAACAAAGGGGCCTGCCCCTTTTTGCGCCCCTTCGTGTGCTCAGAGAAGAACCTTACCAGCTACGACTCTGCTCACTCACAAACCCAGCGCCTCCCCAGCTCTACTTTCAACTAAAACTTCACATTCAAATCCTATATCCACTCTCATCCCAACCCAACACCCAAACCTCCGAACCAGCCACGCCACCACACCATATCGAACATTGAGGGGCACCCCCACCACAGAACCTATGCACCACCTCAACACCATGTATAACTACCACAAACTACCCCCACAACACTGCAACTGCAAATGCATTCCACACAGAAGACACTACCTCCCCCCTCACCCAAGACTCCTCCCTACCATCCCCACCAACCCCAACACTCACTTGACAACACACTCAATCTTAACGCTATTTCTCATCAACGCCCAATCCATCTCCAAAAAAATCCCCATCCTATATGACCTCCTAACAAATAACCACCCAGACATCTTATGCGTCACCGAATCATGGCTCAAAAAATCACACAGCCTTAATCAACCAACTTCCCCACACAACATACAACATCTTTTCTATACCCAGACCAAAAAAAAGAGGTGGACTCCTACTCTTGGCCCTCAAAAAAATTAACCTCACATGCATCTTCATCAACATATCACCCCCCCCAGAAATAGGCCTCTTTAAATCCACAAACCTCCAGATACTCCTTCTATACGCCCCACTGAAATGCCTAGATCTCAACTTATCCACCCTCATTGAAACCATCTCCTCCCAAATCAACATGGACCTTCCTGCAATTGTATTAGGAGACTTCAAACTCCACATGGACTCCATCTCCTCCCACCTCAATGCAAACTCCTCCTACAAACCATGACTGCAATGGGTTTCACTCAAATCATCGACTCATCGACCCAAAAATCTGGCATACCCTCGACCTGATATTCATCAATGACAAAATATCATCCTCCAACCCACCCACGACTACCAGCATCCCGAGGTCTGACCACACTACGACTGAAAACTAAGCACACAGAATATAACAACTCCAAAAAATACATCAAATTTCACAAACCTTGCTCCAGCGAAGACCTAACTGAAGCCCTCCCCAATGCCTTAAACCTCAACCTCAACGATCCTAACACGGCCATCAACTCTTGGATCAACATCAACAATGAAATTGCCAAATCCAAATGCTCTATCATCTCCAAAGCAATCAACAACAATAATCCCCACAAAACACCATGTACAACTCAGACCTAGAAAACACCAAACGACTCTTCAGACAAGCCGAGAAAACCTGGAGAAGACATCCCACCCCACCTCACCTCAACAGATACAGAACGCTACTCTACATCTACAACACCAATAAAGCCAAGAGAGAATTCTACGGAAAGAAAATCCACCAACACCAATACAACCCCAGAGCACTATTCGAACTCGTCTCCAAACTGACAGAACCCAGCCACCACTCATCCACAACAGGAAACTCTACAAAGACATGCGAAGAACTTTCCCATTTCTTCTCAGATAAAATTACAAAGCTAATAGCATCCAACCCCCACACAAAAAAGGAAATCCCAATCCCACTCAACACAACGCTCCCCACTTGATCCAATTTTGAACTTATTGCCTCAACCGAAGTTAAATTCATTCAAAAAATAAACACAGCCATCCACCCCCTCAACCCCCATCGCTGTCAAAACTCTGTCAAACTCATCCCCGATCTCATCGCCAAACCCATTGCTGACATAATAAACACATCACTCGAATAAGGCATCTTCCCCGAAGCC
The DNA here is from genome assembly GCF_901001135.1 of Rhinatrema bivittatum. Classification (NCBI taxonomy): domain Eukaryota; kingdom Metazoa; phylum Chordata; class Amphibia; order Gymnophiona; family Rhinatrematidae; genus Rhinatrema; species Rhinatrema bivittatum. The sequence goes on along the minus strand of NC_042615.1, from coordinate 503,888,479 downwards.
CTGAAATACGCCGCAAAAAACCCCCAACTGAATCCCACCGACCCAGCCAATTACAGACCCATCTCAAATCTGTCATTCATATCAAAGATCCTGGAAAAACATGTGAATCTCCAACTCTTGGAACACCTGGAAAACCATAATATACTGTACCCCAACCAACACGGATTCAGGAAATCTCTCAGCGCCAAGACTCTCCTATCCCTCACAGACACAGCCCTAAGAGGCATTGACGCCGGTCACTCCTACCTCCTGATACTACTGGACATCTCTGCCGCCTTCGACAACGTCAACCATTACATACTACTAACCTGGCTAGAGGAGATTGGACTAGGTGAAAACTTGGCTCCTACCTATCTAACATATCCTACAAAGTACACCTCAACAACAGTGAATCAAAACTATTCCCCCTCCCCCACGACATACCACAAGGATCCTCACTCTCCTCCACCCTTTTCAACATATATATTCTCCCCCTCTGCAAACCCCTCTCCAGCCTGGACCTCTCCTACTACATCTATGCAGATGACGTCTAGATACTACTTCCCATCAAAGAAAACATTGCAGACACCCTATCCTTATAGGAATCCCTTTCCCTCCAAATAAAAAACCTCCTCACACAGATATCACTCACACTCAACCACAAAAAAACTGAAATACTATACATCTCAAACAAACCCCCCACAAAGATTAACCAAGACCTCTCCTTCACCCAACCAAACAATCAATATACCACTGAAGTAAAAGACCTTGGCATCATACTGGACTCTGAACTCAATCTAAAAAAACACATCAACGCAACAATCAAAGAGGGCTATTTCAAACTCAAAGTCTTCAAAAAGATCAAACCACTACTCTTCACCCACGACTACTGAACAGTACTCCAATCCCTCATATTTTCCAAACTGGACTACTGTAACTCCCTTCTCCTCGTACTCCCTGCATCCTCCATCAAACCCCTCCAACTCTTGCAAAACGCAACAGCCAGATCTCTCGCAAATAGCAACCGTTCCTCACACATCACACCCATACTGAAAGATCTCCATTGGCTCCCCATAAACTTCAGAACACAATACAAAATCCTATCACTCCTGCACAAAACCATCAACAACAAAAAACTTGAATGGCTAAAGGACACCCTCCACCATCATGACTCCCAGAGAAATCTTCGATCCCAAAACACCGGCCTGCTGTCCATCCCTCACACAAAACTAGCTCACCTCACCACAACCAGAGAACGCACCATCTCAGTCGCAGGCCCCTCACTATGGAACAAACTGCCATCCCAACTAAGACTGGAACCCTCTACCCAGTCATTCAAAAAAATACCTGAAAACCTGGTTATTCCAAAAAGCCTACCCACCTACAACCTAATTCGCCCCATCCCCCCTTCCCTTTAGTAGATCTCCTCTTACCCCCCTGACCTCTTCCTCCTCCCCAGACTAATTCCCCCTCCTAAGTCAATTTCCCTCCTTTGTATGTCTCCCCCCCCCCCCCCCCCCCCCCCCCCCCGGTCAACCTAAGTTAATTTCCCCTTATCCTTTCCCTTTCACTCCCCCAGCATGCACCTCATACCCCCTCATTCTCCCTACTTAGTTCCTCCCTTGCATCTCTTATACCCTTCCTTCCAGTCTTAGTTCCCACCTCCATACCTTCCTCCCCTCCTCTCCTAGCCCTCCCCTCCATATTAAGTTTCCCTCTCTCCCCCCCAGTTTGCAATTTACAACCCCCGTTCACCACTAACTACCCCCCTCCTCCCTCACTCATTTCCATACCACTCTTCCATTCTCCTTGCAATCTTTCTACCATGCTTTGTAACGCATAATGTAATTATATTCTTGTAAAATTTGTTATCATGTTATAATGTTATAATGTCATAATGTTCATGTTACAATCTATTAATAATAAGACTCCTCAGCCTTTAGTTACAATGTTTTCTATGTTACAGTGTAGCAATACTAAGACACTTTAGTCTTACTAGTTCCACGAGTTAAAATGTAAACCAATGTGATATTACCCAATGAATGTCGATATATAAAAGTAAATAAATGTTAATGAAAGCATTAGTTGTTGTTCCGCAATGCAGGAAAGTATGTTGAAGTCTTGAAGGCTTAACTCATGTTTCTTAACACTGAAAATTTAACTCATGGGTAGAGATTGCCACAGCTTTCTGAATCCTGCAGTATTTTTGCCTCTGGGAAAATACTGCAGCTTAGTAAATATACCCCTAAGTTTTGTACCTTTTATGAACCCTAGCCTTTTTTCCTTTACCTTTTCAGCCACTTCTTTAGAAAACCAAAGTGGCCTCTTTTTTTCCCTCTTGCCTTTAGTTACTTTCCCGTTTGCACATATGATATCTCCTTTCAGTTTTGCCCACTGTTGTTCTACTTCCCCTAAGCTTGTTCCATTCAGTTAATGACTCCTTGAGGGATTTCCTCACCTTAACAAAGTTAGTTTTCCTAAACGCCAGGACCTTCACCTTTGAATGAACTGTCATTGGCTAAGTACCAATACTGAACCACCCATCCAGTGATCCCCATCTATGACAGAAACTCTCCAAATTTGTAAGCACCAGGTCCAGTATTACTTCCCTTGCATCTGGGTTCTGTTGCCAATTGCAGATAATCCAGGATCTTCCTGCTTGGAGACAACACTGCAGTTGGGATGGCCCAATCAATATCCGGCAGATTGAAATCCCCCAGCAGTAGTACCTCCCCTTTAATAGCAATTTTGTGAATGTCTTCGAATAAATATTTATCCATTTCTGCATGAGAGAGAGGTCTGTATATCACACCAGTATAAATGGATGATCCATTCCCTGTTTCCAGATTAATCCTCCGTGCCTCCTTACCTTATAAACTAGCCTACAATTCTGTAGCTTTAATAATTTGTATTTTCCTAGCACCTAGACAGATGGATTCCGGACCAATGGGTTATGCACCTCTACCAGCAGATGAAGACGGTAGAGTACATATACTCCTGCAGTGACAGCCTGCCAGTGTTCTCCGTCTCCAGCAGATGGTGTACGTGCATCTCCCTCTACTGCGGGTTGCTTCAAAATTTAGAGGAGAATTAATAGGAGCTTTGAGCTGCCCCGCCCTCCTGTGGTGATACCTAATGGTCCCCCCCCCAGTTGAGAATTCCTGAGGTGATTCTGTGGTCCCTCAGATGAGTGCCTTGGTCAGGTAGATGGTTCTTCAGCTGGCGTGGACTTAGCTAATTTAAGCAGCGGGAACAGGAAGCCAAGCACAGCGGTGACAGTATATGCTCTCTCCCCCTGCAGCCGGAGATCATTTCTGTACTTAGCTGGGAAGGGCTGAGCTCAGGTAAGTTTATTAAAAAAAAAAAAAAAAAAGGCACAATTAAATTCTGGAATTTGTTGCCAGAGGATGTGGTTAGTGCAATTAATATAGCTATGTTTAAAAAAGGATTGGATAAGTTCTTGGAGGAGAAGGCCATTACCTGCTATTAATTAAGTTGACTTAGAAAATAGCCACTGCTATTACTAGCAATGGTAACATGAAATAGACCTAGGCATCACCACATCCTCCTTCCGGAGGATGTGGTGATGCCCTTCCGGAGGATGTGGTGAAGACCAGAACTGTGAAGGACTTCAAAGAGGCGTGGGATAAACACTGTGGATCCATAAAGTCAAGAGGCCGCCAATGAAGAGGTGGTGACTCGCCAGAATGATGGCTACTGCCTGGAGACAATACCCTTATTCAATAAACATATACATGCTTACTGTGACTCCAACATCGCTCTAAGCTTCAACAGCAAGAGGAAACGTGGAAAAAAGGATTTGCACTCACAAAGAGGGGAGTAGCTGGCTTGTTACGGCAGTTACTACCCCAAACCAAATAAGCCTGATACTTCACTTTCAATGCATATACAGCATAGTTCTCTGCTTCAAAGGCAGGGGAGAAGAAAAAACTGATACTTCACACATCCAGCAGAGCTCTCTGCTTCAACGGCATGGGAGAAAGGCTGATACATCACGCATTTCCAGCATAGCTCTCTGCTTCAACAGCAGGGGAAAAGAAAAACTGATGCTTCACGCATATCCAGCATAGCTTCAACGGCAGGGGAGAAGAAAAAAGGATTCGCACTCACAAAGCGGGGAGTAGCTGGCTTGTTACGGCGGTTACTACCCCAAACCAAATGTGCCTGATACTTCACTTTCGATGCATATCCAGCATGGCTCTCTGCTTCAACTTTCGATGCATATCCAGCATGGTTCTCTGCTTCAACGGCATGGGAGAAGAAAAACTGATTCTTCATGCATATCCAGCATAGCTCTCTGCTTCAATGGCAGGGGAGAAAAAAAACCTGATACTTCACGCATATCCAGCATAGCTCTCTGCTTCAATGGCAGGGGAGAAAAAAAAACTGATACTTCACGCATATCCAGCATAGCTCCCTGCTTCAACGGCAGGGGAGAAGAAAAACAACCAATAAGGGCTGTATAACATAGTCTGGGTAAAACAAGCATGGGTGTAGCTTGCTTATTGCGGTGGTTACTACCCCTACTACCCCTAACTAATCAAGCTAGATATTTCACTTGGATGCAGCTCCATCACTGCTCTCTACGTTAATGGTGGGGGTGGAAGGGAAATAGAACCAAGAGCTAAGAGAAACAGATAAGTATGAGAGAAAACATGTGTGAAGCTTGCTGGGCAGACTGGATGGGCCGTTTGGTCTTCTTCTGCCGTCATTTCTATGTTTCTATAGTTTTTGGGAACTTGCCAGGTTCTTATGGCCTGGATTGGCCACTGTTGGAAACAGGATGCTGGGCTTGATGGACCCTTGGTCTGACCCAGTATGGCAATTTCTTATGTTCTTAGGCAGAGTAGAGGGGTTGTTTTAGGAGTTTCTCTGGTCTCCATGCTGGGTGTGCTGTTCTGACGTTCGTTCCCGTGTGGGTTAAGGGACCTGGGCAGCTTGGTGGGTTGAGTAGCCAGGTGGGTTAGGCCCCGTGATTAGGCTTCTTTCTGTGCACCAAGTGGTAAGCCGTGGCGGCGTTTTTGCATGCTTTTTTTTGTGCATTCAGCTGTCCTCTACAGCAGGGGTCCCCAACCACCGGTCCGCGGACCGGGCCGTGGGAGTTTTTTGCCGGTCCGCGGCGCCGCCAAGCACCGGCAGGTGTGTCGCGCACTCCCAGTCTCTCCCACTGCCGTTGCCGCCGGGCTGTCAGCACGTTCAAGCCCAGTGGGAACGGCAGTGGTGCAAAAAGAAGCTGTGGCACCCGCGGCTGGCCTTTTTCCTCTTCCCGCCTCCCCGTGACCCGGAACAGGAAGTGATACGCGGTGCGCGGGAAGGAGAAAGACCGTGCCGCGTGATAAAGTAGCAGCGGCGGCTGCAGCATCGGTCCCCGAGCAATTGAAGCAGCCAGTAATCGAGAAAGGCGACAGCAGCTTGAGCCTCCCGCGGCCGATGGGATTCTTCTTTCTTGGCCTGCGGGAGCTGCTGCAGCTCCCATTTGTGCTCGGGGGGGGGGGGGGGGGGGAGAAGAGGAAATGAGTGAGAAAGAGAGAGAAGCAGCCAGCCTGTGTGATTGACTGGTCAGAGAGCTGATGTGTGTGTGTGTATGTGAGAGACAATGAAAGTGACTACTCAAGGAGATGACTGATGTGTATGTGAGAGTGTGAGACATTAGTCAGGGAGGTGACTGTGTGTGTGTGAGAGAGAAAAAAGCATGGAAGTGAGAAGTCTGGGTATGTGGGAAAGCATGGGCGTAAGAAGCCTGGTGTGGGGGTGAAAGAAAGCATGGGAGTGAGAAACCTGGGTGAGTGTGCATGCATGAGAGAGAGAGACTGCTTGGTAAGGTGACGGTGTGTGTGAGAGAAAAAGACTGGTGTGTGTGAATGTGAGAGAATGTGATTCAGGGAATGAGAAGCCTGTGCACGTGGAGAGTGAGCATGGAAATGAGAGAGACTGGTGTGTGTGTGTAACAGAGAGAAAGTGATTATGGGAATGAGAAGCCTGTGCATGTGAAGAGAGTGAGCATGGGAGTGAGAAAACTGGGGGTGTGTGAGACAGCAGGGGAAGGGAGAAGCCTGTATATCTGAAAGAGAACATGGGAGTGGGAAGCCTGTGTGTGTGTGTATGCATGAGTGAGATCAGGTGACTGGTGTGTGTGTGTGAGAGAGAGAGAGAAATAAAGTGATTATGGGAATGAGAAGCCTGTGCATGTGAAGAGTGAGCATGGGAGTGAGAAACCTGGGTGTGTGTGAGACACATCATGGGAGGGAGAAGCCTGTATATCTGAAAGAGAACATGGGAGTGAGAGACTGGTGAGTGTGTGTGTGTGAGAGAGAGAGAACGTGATTATGGGAATGAGAAGCCTGTGCACGTGGAGAGAACAAGCATGGGAGCGAGAGACTGGTGAGTGAGTGTGTGTGTGTGTGTATGTGTGAGAGAGAGAGAGAGACAGAGAAAGTGATTATGAGAGTGAGAAGCCCACATATGTAAGTAGAACACGGGAGTGGGAAGCCTGTGTGTGTGTGTATGGCATGAGAGAAACTGTTCAGGAAGGTGACTGGTGTGTGTGTGCCAAAGACTGTTTGGGAGATGATTGGTATGTGAGAGACAGAAACTGGTCATGGGGGCATGACTGGTATGGTGTGTGTGTGAGAGACATGGGCACTAAGGAAGAGGACCATAAGTATAGAGCTTAGCTTCTACTGCTGCTTCTGGTGAATGCCACGGCCTGCAGGGAAGGGGAGTAGGAGAGCTGCTGGAGGGGGTAAGTAAAGGTGGCCTTTTAAGTTTATTTTTCTTGACTGCCATTTTAATTGTGTGATGTCTGCTTTTTTGAAATATTTTATTGATGTTTGGAGAATGTTTAATAGTTTTTATGAGTTTTTAATTGTTGGATGTTATTCTGTTCATAGCTGTTTTGAAACATTTATTCTGCTTATTAGTATAGTTTTACAATTATTTCTGTTTGGGGATCTATAGCTGCTTGCTAGTTCTGTTTTCCTAATAAGAGGTGTATTGGTTTTTAGGACCTGATTTAATATTTATAGTGTTGCCTTTTCATAGATAGGGTTGTTCCTGTTTGAGTGTATTCCATAATACAGGTGTAACTGTGTGCGGATTAGTTTGTGCATTACTACAGATCCTGGGAGTATGTTAGGTCTGTTCTGTGTCTGTTACAGAGATGAGATATTTTGCTAGCATGTAAGCGTTTGTATCGGTCTTATTTGTTGTGTTTTCTCAGAGGTCATGCATTGGTGGTAAACTGCTGTCTTTTCATAAGTAGGGCTGTTGAGCCTGGAAGTAGAAGGAGTTTGAGTTGCTGTTACTGAGATGTCACCAGAACCAGAATATCTTTTTTTGTAGGGTGAGTTGTATGGGGAATGTCATAATTCTGCTTTACATCCATTATTGTGGGTCAGGGGGGTTCCCGTGGATACAAACTGTACTTTTACATCTAGCCCCGTGACGATCATGGGTCAGTGTGCCGTGCATGTGAGAACCTATGGTGAGTTGAGTCACATTCACATTATAAATGTCATAATTAAATGATGTGTGCACTAAAATCCAACCCCCTCCATAACCCCGCCCCTACCCCACCCCTACCCCGCCCTGCCGGGCCATGGAAAAATGGTCTTGCTTGAAGCCGGTCCCTGGTGCAAAAAAGGTTGGGGACCACTGCTCTACAGGACCATCGGTGCATGCAAGTGCATCCGGCTGTGCGAACAAATTTTGCGCCAGTTTCTTTTGGGCGTGCTGCCTGTGTGCACATTCTGGAACACATTGGTTATGTGCCCAGGATTGGCGTGGTGACAGTGTGCTTAGTTTTGTGGTGCATACATTTTGTGCCCCTACATTTTTTTTTTGTGTGAATTCAGCTGGACGCACATAATCAGTCGCCTGTTATGTGTCTGTGGCTAAGAAACCTAAGCGTGTTTCTCTCTGTGCTGCCTGTCATATTTGGGCATCTAGGCCTGGAATGCCCTCCAACTTGTGCCAGCACTGCTTAGAAGCTCATGGAGGATTATCGGCCTCTGATTTTACTAAGCCTGGTTCTTCCCAGCCTGATGATGGTCTGGTTAAGGACATATCAGGAGAGGCATCTGACCTTGGAACTCCCTTGACTGATTCCTCAGCAAGGGATGGCAGCTCAGTGGGTGTCGCACAAGTGCCTTCTGGTTGTGACATGGATCCTTCTGCCTTTTTTGGGTAGAATTTTTGCAAAGATTGCAATCCTTTCTTCAAGCGCAGTCCTCAGCCCCGTCCAATCCTGTCAGACAAGGTTCCCAGGCAGAGGCCTCTCCCTCCTGTGGTACTACTGTTAAGCGACGAATTGCATCTCGATTGACTGCAGGTACTCCCGATAGGAATCCAGATGGCTCTGATGATGAGGCAGATCCTGACTTTCTGGAGGATGGGGAAATTCCTCTGGGATTGAAACAGTGTAGGACTATGTTGTGGTTCTTTCATAGGATGTACTGCCAGCCCTGATTTCCCAGATGTTGAAAATGCTGGGAGTACCTGGGACTGATTTCTTTGTGTAAAGCCTCTCGTTTTATCCCTGCTATGGAGGCCGTTCAAGGATTGATTGATCTTGAGTGGGATATCCCGGAGGCAAATTTCAAAGGGGGTTGGACCTTGGAAGGCCTGTACCCCCTGGATCCAGTGGTGAGAGAGCGTTTGCATTTTCCGAAAGTGGATGCGCTTGTCTGTGCCATCTCTAAACAGATGACTATCCCCGTAGAGAGAGGAGCGGAAATTAAGGATATGCATGATAGGAGGATTGAGGCCATCCTTAAGCAAGCATTTAAAGCAGTGGCAGTGACCTTACAGATAGCTGCTTGTTGTTCCCTGGTAGCTCGCTCTTGTTTGCTTCTCTCTCAGGAGATTGATGACGCTGGAGTGAATTCCAGATCATTTTTGGAACCCACCACCGCCTTTTTAGCAGATGTGCGCTGTGATTTACTGCACCTCAGCCAGAGGAGTGACTTTGGTAATAGCGGCCAGGCGTCAGTTATGGCTGAGAAATTGGTCAGCTAATGCGACCTCCAAAGCTAATCTTATGAAATTGCCTTTTTAAAGGCTGTCTTGTTTGGAAGCAAGTTGAAGAAACTGGCCAGTAAGTGGGGCATATCTCCGGTTCCTTGGTTGCTGGAGGATGATAAGCAGTTGCCACGCCCCTTTGGTATGGGGTCGTCTCAGGGGTTCCAAGCGGTTTCATCCCTACAGAAGGGCAACCTTTCAGAGCCTCAACCTTTCACTAAGTCTGAGTCCTTTTGAATCAGACAGCCCAGGGGGATGTGGGCTTGGGTAGTGAAATCTCCTAAGCCTCCTAATGAAGGTTTGCCAACCCACCCCCAGGAACAGGAAATAGGTGGATGTCTTATCAGAGATGAGACGAAATCACATCGGATCAGTGGGTGCTGGAGGTGATACGCGAGAGAGATGCGCTGGAGTTTTGCAGTGTTCCTTGGGACGCGTTCATGGTGTCTCCCTGCCACTCCCCACAGAAGAAGCAGGCAGTGGAGTGTACACAGTCAAGGCTTCTCAGTCTGAGGGCTATGGTTCCAGTACCCACGTCTCAAATGGAATATTGACCCATATTTTCTTATTTCGTTGTGCCCAAGAAGGTGGGCTCCTTTCCTCCCATCCTGGATCTCAAAGGGGTCAACCGTCATTTGCAGGTGACTCATTTTTGCATGGAAACATTGCGCTCCGTGGTAATGGCTGTGCAGTTGAGGGAATTTCTGACCTCCTTGGATCTGTCCGAGGCATACCTCCATATTCTAATCCAATTGATGTGCTTGCAGTTCAGCGGCATGCTGCAAAGTTGAGCAGTCCGGGTAATGTCGGACAATGCAATCACAGTGGCTTACATCAATCGACCGGGAGGAACTAAGAGCCAGCAAGTGTTGCAGGAATGGGCAGAAGTGCATCTTCAGGAGATCTCGGCATTGCACATTGCAGGAAAAGCAATTTAACACCAAACTTTCTCAACAGGGAGAGTCTGGACCTGGAGAATGGGTATTGTTGGATGAGGTGTTTCAGCTGATATTGGATCACTGGGGACTTCCTTTTCTAGACCTGCTGGTGACTTCTCGCAATGTGAAGGTTCCTTTAATTCTCAGTCGCAGGAGAGATCCAAAGTCCTTGGTTATCTATGCACTTTTGCAAGTCTGACTGGAGGGCATGCTGCTGTATGCCTTTCCCCCATGGCCCATGTTGGCGCTCCAAACTATTCTGCCCAAGGTCACAGAGGGATGGTGCTTTTGGTAGTACCGGATTGGCCCAGTAGACTATGGAATGCAGATCTGCGAAGGCTCCTGATAGACTCCCCCCTTCTGGCGCACAAGAATCTATTGCAGCAGGGACCTGTCCTTCACAAAGATGTGATTTGGTTTTGTCTTACAGTATGGCCGTTGAGAGGGCTCGCTTGTTGAAGCATGGATGTTCTACTGCGGAGATTGTCACCTTGCTACGAGCATGAAAGTTCTCTGCTTCTTTAGCCTATGTGAGTGTTTGAGGCTTGGTGTGAAGATCGAGGTGTGCTTCCTTGCTCAGTTAAGATCCCACTCATTTTGGAATTACTACTTACCTGATAATTTCCTTTCTTTAATCCAGAAAGATGGATTTAGCTTGCTGCCCTTGGCCGCCAAATGATTGTGTTATGGTTCTCCTGCATGGCTACATGTTTCAAGCGTTACTGGTTAAGTGTTCATCCAGTCCCTAGATTAGTGTTCATACATTCTTTGCCTGTGTTTAGTGATTCCTATTGGTCCAGTACTGAAAAGGTTGTCTGTTATTAATCAAGTTTTTGCTAGTCTGTCCACATTTGGCTTTTGAAGAGAATACTGGCAGTCTGATGTCACTGAAGGGGGAGTCTCTTCTGAAGGGATGGGCTCCACCTTAACCAGGGTGGAACCAGACTGCTGGCGCTAACCTTTAAAAAGGAGATAGAGCAGCTTTTAAACTAGAACAAAGGGGAAAGCCGACAGTCGCTCAGCAGCGCATGGTTCGGAGAGATGTATCTTTAAAGGATACTAATGATGCATTAGAATTAGGGCATCCCGACAGTGAGGTTCCAATAATTAGAAAAGTAGTCCAAGTGCCTGTAACTAAAAACTCACCTGAGCTAAAAAATTCTAACTTATCCCTATCAATTAAAAAGCAGAATAAAAATACAAACAAAAAACAAACTTTGAAATGTTTGTATGCTAATGCCAGAAGTCTAAGAAGTAAGATGGGAGAATTAGAATGTATAGCAGTAAATGATGACATAGACTTAATTGGCATCTCAGAGACATGGTGGAAAGAGGATAACCAATGGGACAGTGCTATACCGGGGTACAAATTATATCGCAATGACAGAGAGGAGCAGTCGGGAGGAGGTGTGGCGCTTTATGTCCGGGATGGCATAGAGTCCAACAGGATAAACATCCTGCATGAGACTAAATACAAAATTGAATCTTTATGGGTAGAAATCCCATGTGTATCAGGGAAGACTACAGTGATAGGGGTATACTACCGTCCACCTGGTCAAGATGGTGAGATGGACAGTGAAATGCTAAGAGAAATTAGGGAAGCTAACCAAATTGGTAGTGCAGTAATAATGGGAGACTTCAATTACCCCAATATAGACTGGGTAAATGTATCATCGGGTCACGCTAGAGAGATAACGTTCCTGGATGGAATAAATGATAGCTTTATGGAGCAATTGGTTCAGGAACCGACGAGAGAAGGAGCAATTTTAGATCTAATTCTCAGTGGAGCACAGGACTTGGTGAGAGAGGTAACGGTGGTGGGGCCGCTTGGCAATAGTGATCATAATATGATCAAATTTGATTTAATGACTGGAAAAGGAACAGTGTGCAAATCCAAGGCTCTCGTGCTAAACTTTCAAAAGGGAAACTTTGATAAAATGAGAAAAATTGTTAGAAAAAAAACTGAAAGGAGCAGCTACAAAAGTAAAACATGTCCAAGAGGCGTGGTCATTGTTAAAAAATACCATTCTAGAAGCACAGTCCAGATGTATTCCACACATTAAGAAAGGTGGAAAGAAGGCAAAACGATTACCGGCATGGTTAAAAGGGGAGGTGAAAGAAGCTATTTTAGCCAAAAGATCTTCATTCAAAAATTGGAAGAAGGATCCAACAGAAGAAAATAGGATAAAGCATAAACATTGGCAAGTTAAATGTAAGACATTGATAAGACAGGCTAAGAGAGAATTTGAAAAGAAGTTGGCTGTAGAGGCAAAAACTCACAGTAAAAACTTTTTAAAATATATCCGAAGCAGAAAGCCTGTGAGGGAGTCAGTTGGACCGTTAGATGATCGAGGGGTTAAAGGGGCACTTAGAGAAGATAAGGCCATCGCGGAAAGATTAAATGATTTCTTTGCTTCGGTGTTTACTGAAGAGGATGTTGGGGAGGTACCCGTAATGGAGAAGGTTTTCATGGGTAATGATTCAGATGGACTGAATCAAATCACGGTGAACCTAGAAGATGTGGTAGGCCTGATTGACAAACTGAAGAGTAGTAAATCACCTGGACCGGATGGTATACACCCCAGAGTTCTGAAGGAACTAAAAAATGAAATTTCAGACCTATTAGTAAAAATTTGTAACTTATCATTAAAATCATCCATTGTACCTGAAGACTGGAGGATAGCAAATGTAACCCCAATATTTAAAAAGGGCTCCAGGGGCGATCCGGGAAACTACAGACCGGTTAGCCTGACTTCAGTGCCAGGAAAAATAGTGGAAAGTGTTCTAAACATCAAAATCACAGAACATATAGAAAGACATGGTTTAATGGAACAAAGTCAGCATGGCTTTACCCAGGGCAAGTCTTGCCTCACAAATCTGCTTCACTTTTTTGAAGGAGTTAATAAACATGTGGATAAAGGTGAACCGGTAGATATAGTATACTTGGATTTTCAGAAGGCGTTTGACAAAGTCCCTCATGAGAGGCTTCTAGGAAAAGTAAAAAGTCATGGGATAGGTGGCGATATCCTTTCGTGGATTGCAAACTGGCTAAAAGACAGGAAACAGAGAGTAGGATTAAATGGGCAATTTTCTCAGTGGAAGGGAGTGGACAGTGGAGTGCCTCAGGGATCTGTATTGGGACCCTTACTGTTCAATATATTTATAAATGATCTGGAAAGAAATACGACGAGTGAGATAATCAAATTTGCAGATGACACAAAATTGTTCAGAGTAGTTAAATCACAAGCAGATTGTGATAAATTGCAGGAAGACCTTGTGAGACTGGAAAATTGGGCATCCAAATGGCAGATGAAATTTAATGTGGATAAGTGCAAGGTGATGCATATAGGGAAAAATAACCCATGCTATAATTACACGATGTTGGGTTCCATATTAGGTGCTACAACCCAAGAAAGAGATCTAGGTGTCATAGTGGATAACACATTGAAATCGTCGGTTCAGTGTGCTGCGGCAGTCAAAAAAGCAAACAGAATGTTGGGAATTATTAGAAAAGGAATGATGAATAAAATGGAAAATGTCATAATGCCTCTGTATCGCTCCATGGTGAGACCGCACCTTGAATACTGTGTACAATTCTGGTCGCCGCATCTCAAAAAAGATATAATTGCGATGGAGAAGGTACAGAGAAGGGCTACCAAAATGATAAGGGGAATGGAACAACTCCCCTATGAGGAAAGACTAAAGAGGTTAGGACTTTTCAGCTTGGAGAAGAGACGACTGAGGGGGGATATGATAGAGGTGTTTAAAATCATGAGAGGTCTAGAACGGGTAGATGTGAATCGGTTATTTTACTCTTTCGGATAGTAGAAAGACTAGGGGACACTCCATGAAGTTAGCATGGGGCACATTTAAAACTAATCGGAGAAAGTTCTTTTTTACTCAACGCACAATTAAACTCTGGAATTTGTTGCCAGAGAATGTGGTTCGTGCAGTTAGTATAGCTGTGTTTAAAAAAGGATTGGATAAGTTCTTGGAGGAGAAGTCCATTACCTGCTATTAAGTTCACTTAGAGAATAGCCACTGCCATTAGCAATGGTTACATGGAATAGACTTAGTTTTTGGGTACTTGCCAGGTTCTTATGGCCTGGATTGGCCACTGTTGGAAACAGGATGCTGGGCTTGATGGACCCTTGGTCTGACCCAGTATGGCATTTTCTTATGTTCTTATGTTCTTAAGGGGTATATATACTGTGACATCAGATTGCTCCATCTTCATCTGCTGGTAGAGGTGCATAACCACTGGGCCTGAATTCATTTGTCTTGTTTAAGGAAATTATCAGGTAAGTAGTAATTTCTCAATATAGTACCATCCCTTTCTTCCAACCCTGTCTTTTCTGAATAGATTATAGCCTAATATAACTATATCCCAGACATACTTCTCTGTGTACCATGTCACTGTGACTGTCACTATATCCAAGTCATGACTGCTTTTCGATCTGGGACTTTATTTTCCATACTATAAGCACTAGTGTACCTAGTTCAATTATCCAAGAGAGTTTTTTCACTCTGTTAAACAGATTTTTAATGTGATCTCAGCGCCCTCTAATACCCCACCTTTGGCTTCTGGACAGAGTTTAGCAGACACACTTGCAATTTATTTTAATGAAAAAGTGATTACTTATCAGGCAAGTATTTCAAAATTCTGCAAATTCTGTAATCGATGATGGGAGAGGGAATGAGATGGGAATGTTTTGAAGCCGTGTTGGAAGCTGATGTTATTTCCATCCTTTAATACAGCGCTTCTCAACCGGTGTGTCGCGACACACTAGTGTGTCGCCAAACACCAGCAGCTGTGTTGCGTCTCCCGGTGTCCCACTGCCCGTTGTACTTCCCTTCTTCCTTTTTCCAGCCGCCGCGGCGGAACTGGAGCCCATCCCTGCAGTGAAGAAAGAATACGTTTTTGGTGAGCGGGGGTGTCTGTGTGTGCATGGGTGAGAGCTGGTGTGAATGGATACATGGGTGAGAACTGGTGTGAATGGAAGCCTGGGTGAGAGCTTGTGTGTGTGGGTGTGAATGGGTGCTTGGGTGAGAGCTTGTGTGAGTGGGTGCAAGAGCATTTGTGTGTGATTGAGAGAGAGACTGGTCAGGAAGATGACTGGTGTGAGAGAGAGACCAAGACTGGTCGTGGGGTCTAATTGGAGGTGTGTGTGTGTGAGTGACTGGTTGTGGGCGCTAAGGAAGAGGACTGTGAGGACAGAGCTTCAGCAGCCACTGCTGCTTCTGGTGTGTGCTATTGGCCTGGAAGGGAAAGGAGTAGGAGAGTTGCTGGAGAGGGTAAGTAAAGGTGGCTTTTAAAATGTATTTTTCTTGATTGACTGCCATTTTAATTATTGGGTATTATGCGATGTCTGCTGTTTTGAAATGTTTTATTGGTATTTGGACAGGTTTTAATAATTTTTATGAGTTTTTAATTGTTCGATATTATTCTGTTCAGCAGCTGTTTTGTAACATTTTTAGTATAGCTTTACAATTATTTCTGTGTGGGGCTCTATAGCAGCTTGAGTTATTCTGTTTTCCCAAAAGGAAATGTATTAATGTTTAGGGCCCGGTTTAATAGTTGTATTTCTTAGATAGGTTTGTTACTTTATTTATTTAAAGGTGGGTTGTTTTTTTTTACCGACATTTGTAGGTACATTTGCTCTAGTGTGTTCCATAATGCAGGTGTAACTTTGTGGGTTAGTTTGTGTGCATTATTGCAAATCCTGAGAGTCTGTTAGGTGCTATATTTCTTTCCATTTCTCCAGGTTTGCACTGCATGAAGAATGGCTTTTTTGGTTTTCCATTCCAGTTTCTGTCTCCATATTTATAATTTGTGTTTTTTCTGTACTTGGTGAAGGGTGTGTGTCCGAGGTGAGGTATTTAACTAGCATGTAGGCATTTGTATCAATCTTATTTGTTGTGTTTTCTCAATAGGATATGCATTAGTGGTAAATTACTGTCTTTTCATAAGGAAGGCTATTTTGCTTGGTAGTAAAAGGAGTTTGTTTTGCTTTTACTGAGATGTCATCAGAAACAGAATATCTTTTTTGTATGGCGAGTTGTACAGGGTAATGCCCTAGATCTGCTCTGCACTCATTGCTGGAGGTTGAGGGGATTCCTGTGGATGCAGAGTGCATGTTTACATTTAGCCCCGTGACGGTCACATGTTTAGTGTGTCACGCATGTGAGAACCATCTGTCAGGTGTGTCCCGGCCAAAAAAAGGTTGAAAACCACTGCTTTAATAGAATGAATTCATCAACTAGCCCTCTTAATCCATGCTCCACAGCTCTGTTAAAACTCATCAAAGTAGAATCAGCCAGCTTCATCTCAAAATTTGTAAATACACTGAATGCGGGTTCTCTTCCTGACTCACTGAAAAGAACATCAGTAAGCCAAATCTTGAAAAAGGCTTCTGCTGACCTGACATTACTTTCAAATTACTGTTCTATCTCATCCCTATCATATCTGGCCAAAATAGTAGAGAATGCAGTACTTCAACAACTCACCACTTTTCTTGATGACTCTAACTCTACTCTGGATCAGTACCAATTTCCTAGCGTGTAGCAGATGGACTCGGGACCAATGGGTATAGTGTATAGATTGGCAAACCTACTCAGGAAAGCTTTAAACTAGGCTCATCGAGGATAGGTGGGACAAAGCTCTAAGGTAAGTACATCTATAAACAATTACAGATAATGGGAAAAAAGGACAAAATCTCAAAAACTATTTATTTTGCCCTTCACCAATGACACACAGCCTTCTAGCATATTGAGCCTCTGTCTAATCCTCTTCTAAAGATTTTCTCTCTGCGATTTGTTCCAATATAGAGTCCAGTCTACCTGTTATCACCATTACTGCTGCCGTTATCTCACTGACCGTGTTCTCATTGATCCCTCATTGCACCGGCTTTTCGATCACAGCGGCCATTTTCTCTTCACTCAATTTGGGCTTTTCTCTCTCTTTTTCTGCCAGTCTTACAGGCATACTCAATACAGATTTATTGATGTATCAGTTGATATTCATAGGAGCTCTATGATCCAGTTTTTCCTTTTAACGTGTGAATTGTGATGCCTCAGGTAATGTTAGATTCCAGGGGCTGGCACCCGGCGCCAGGAACAGAGCATCCTCCCTGGTTCACCACATCACGTGACCCCCATGAATTTTAAGTGTTGCTGCAATCCACAGTGAAGGAATATTATGTATGAGAGTGTGAATAGTGACAGCAAGTTTGTATTGTATCCAAAGTGAAACTGGGAGCCAATGTAACATATATAAAACTGGGATGATGTGGTCATGTACATGTGTTCCAGTTATTAGCCTAGCAGCAGAATTTTGAATAATCTGTAGTCCGGTTCGACACCCAACAGGACAAGGTCATTCTTCCCCCTATAAGAATAAAGGAAATTGATGGACCAGTTGAGAAAGCTGTTGAACGGTGCTCGCCCCATGGTATGGGACTACCTCCAAGTCCTCGGACTCATGACACCAACCCTAGAAGTCGTACCATGGGCAAGGGCCCACATGCAATCACTAAAATGTTCCCTACTGTCACGATGGAACCTGATGTCCCAGGACTACACCGTCCGCTTCCAGTTACTGGCGGAGGTACGGATCCAGCTCCTATGGTGGTTACAAGAAAACCACCTGAGCAAGGGAGTAAGACTATCCCCACAGACCTGGGCCTTGCTCACCACGGATGCGAGCCTACGAGGGTGGGGAGCCCACTGTCAGGAACTGACGGCCCAGGGACAATGGGACAAGGAAGTGTCGGGATGGAACATCAACCGTATGGAAGCCCGGGCAGTCGGGCTAGCCTGTCTACGCTTCAGTAACAGACTCCGGGGCGAATCTGTCAGTCATGTCGGACAACGCCACAACAGTGGCCTACATCAATCGACAGGGAAGAACCAGAAGCCAACAGGTGTCCCTGGAAATAGACCCCCTAATGGTGTGGGCGGAAGCAAACCTACAAGGGATCTCGGCCGCCCACATTGCAGGAAAAGACAACGTTGCTGCGGATTACCTCAGCAGGGAAAGTCTAGACCCAGGGGAGTGGAGACTGTCAACCACAGCCTTCCAGTTAATAATAGACCGCTGGGGAACTCCAGCCATGGATCTTCTGGCAACCCGGTCCAACGCCCAAGTCCCCAAGTTCTTCAGCCGCAGACGAGAACCACAATCTCAGGGGATCGACGCCCTGGTCTAGACCTGGCCACAGGAAAATCTGCTTTACGCCTTTCCTCCGTGGCCACTACTGGGCGGGATCATCCGCAAGATAGAATGCCACAGGGGGCTAGTACTTCTAATGGCCCCAGAATGGCCAAGAAGGCCGTGGTACGCGGAATTGCGAAGACTTCTGGAGGGGAACCCTCTGTGTCTACCCCCCACACAGGGACCTGCTCCAGCAAGGACCGATCCTCCATGAAGACCCAACTTGATTCTCGCTTACGGTCTGGCCACCGAGAGGACTCGCCTGAAGAAAAGCGGATACTTGGGGGCAGTGATTGACACCTTGCTCCGAGCACGCAGGTTTTCCACATCTTTAACCTACATACGAATATGAAGAACATTTGAAGCCTGGCGTGAGGACCGTGACATCCTTCTGTGGACAGTCAAAATCCCCATGATCCTGGAATTTCTGCAGGATGGCTTGAAGAAGGGGTTGTCTCTCAGCTCCATCAAGGTTCAACTGGCCACGCTGGCCTACTTCAGAGCCAAAGTGGACTGCATCTGTCTATCTTCCCATCCAGACGTCTCCCGCTTCCTGAGAAGGGTCAAGCAAATCCGACCACCTCTAAAGTGGCCGGTACCCCTATAGAATCTCAATCTAGTACTCGACTTCCTAGTGGGAGCTTCTTTTAGACCTTTACGCGGTCTGTCCCTACGGCTCCTGGCCTTGAAGACTGCATTCCTAGTGGCAATATGTTCAGCCCGTCGCATCTCCGAACTTCAAGCACTATCCTGTCGGGAACCGTTCCTCAGAGTCAACCGGGATCCATACAGCTACGTGCTGTCCCCTTCTTCCTTCCAAAGGTGGTTTCTCATTTCCACCTAAACCAAACCATCTCGCTGCCGTCTCCAGACGAGCATAAGGACTCTGAAGACTCATGCCTCCTTCGCCATCTTAACGTCGGCAGACTCCTAGTCCGATACATAGAAATGACGGCAGAAGAAGACCAAACGGTCCATCCAGTCTGCCAAGTAAGCTTTCACACTTATTTTTTCATACTTATGTTACTCTTGTCCCTTTTAAGTAACTTTTTGGTTCTATTTCCCTTCCACCCCCGCCATCGATGTAGATAGCAGTGCTGGAGCTGCATCTAATTGAAGTATCTAGCTAAATTGGTTTGGGGTAGTAACCACCATAATAAGCAAGCTACTTTCATGCTTGTTTACCCAGCCTGTGCAATTCAGTCCTTGTTGGTTGTTTGAATATAAACCCTCTTTTCTTCAGTCCCCCTGCTGTTGAAGCAGTGAGCTGCGCTGGATATGTATTCCAAGTGAAGTATCAGGCTTGATTCGGGGTAGTAACCGCCGTAACAAGCAAGCTACACCCATGCTTATTTGTTTTACCCAGTCCTTGTTGGTAGTTGTCTGAATGTAAATCATCTTTTCTTCATTCCCCCTGCTGTTGAAGCAGAGAGCTATGCTGGATATGCATTGAAAGAGAAGTATCAGGCTTATTTAGTTTGGGGTAGTAAACGCCGTAACAAGCAAACTACTCCCCTGCTTTTTTGTGCTTGCAAATCCTTTTTTCCACATTTCCTCTTGCCGTTGAAGATTAGAGCAATGTTGGAGTCGCATTAACCGTGTGAATGTTTATTGAATAAGGACATTAACCGTGTGTATTTTTATTGAATAAGGATATTAATCTCCAGGTAGTAGCCGTCATTCCCACAAGCCACCCCCATGCCTCTTCTCTTCATTCACATTCTCTAGACTTTATGGATCCACAGTATTTATCCCACTCCCCTTTGAAATCCTTCACAGTTTTGGTCTTCATCACTTCCTCCGGAAGGGCGTTCCAGGCATCCACCACCCTCTCCGTGAAGAAATACTTCCTGACATTGGTTCTGCTGATTTTTTTTTTTTTTTTGCAACGCAAAAGGTTTGTCGTTGTCTTTGGATCATTAAAACCTTTCAAGTATCTGAAATTCTGTATCATATCACCCCTGCTCCTCCTTTCCTCCAGGGTGTACATATTTAGATTCTTCAATCTCTCCTCATAAGTCATTCGATGAAGTCCATCCACCTTTTTGGTTGCCCTTCTCTGGACCTCCTCCATCCTTTCCCTGTCCCTTCAGAGATATGATCTCCAGAACTGAACCCAGTACTCCAGGCGAGGCCTCACCAAGGACCTGTACAAAGGGATAATCACTTCCCTTTTCTTACTCGATATTCCTCTCTCTATGCAGCCCAGCATTCTTCTGGCTTTAGCTATCGCCTTGTCACATTGTTTCGCCGACTTCAGATCATTAGACACTATCACCCCAAGGTCTCTCTCCTGCTCCGTGCACATTAGCCCTTCTCCCCCCATCGAATACAGTTCTTTCCGATTTCCGCACCCCATATGCATGACTCTGCACTTCTTGGCATTGAATCTCAGCTGCCATATCTTCGACCACTCTTCCAGTTTCCTTAAATCCCGTCTCATTCTCTCCACTCCTTCTGGCGTGTCCACTCCATTGCAGATCTTAGTGTCATCTGCAAAAAGACAAACTTTACCTTCTATCCCGTCCGCAATGTTGCTCACAAAGATATTGAACAGGACCAGTCCCAACACCGATCCTTGTGGCACTCTGCTCAACACCGCTGTCTCTTCAGAGTAAGTTCCATTTACCATCACACATTGTTTTCTGTCCGTCAACCAGTTTGCAATCCAGGCCACCACCTCGGCACTCGTTCCTAAGTTTCTCATTTTGTTCACCAGTCTCCTGTGCGGAACCGTATCAAAAGCTTTGCTGAAGTCCAAGTAGATGACATCGTGCGCTCTTCTCCAATCACTCGGCACCACTCCCGTTTCTAGGGATCTATTGAACAGGTCACACAGCGGACCCGCCAGCACATCTCTAAGCTCCCTCAGTATCCTGGGATGAACCTCATCAGGCCCCATGGCTTTGTCCACTTTGTTTCCACAGCTCTTCCCATACATTCTCTACTGTAAATGGAGTTACATCTACTCCATTCCCCTCCAGTTTCTTGTTAACTAGCGACTGTCCTTCTCCAGGGTCCTCTTTAGTGAACACAGAACTGAAGTATTCGTTTAATATTTCTGCCATTTCTTCGTCTCTCTCCACACATTGATCCTTTTCAACTTTCAATTTCACTATACCACTTTGAACTTTTCTCCTTTCAGTGATGTATCTGAAAAATGTTTTGTTACCTCTGTTTACCTCTTTGGCAATCCTTTCTTCTGCTTGATTTTTTGCCGTCTTGATTACTTTTTGTCTCCCTCAGTTCTGCCAGATATTCTTCTTTGTGCTCCTCCCTTTGGGATCCTTTATATTTCTTGAAAGCTGTTCTTTTAGCCTTTATTTTGTCAGCCACCTCCTTTGAGAACCAGATAGGTTTCATTTTTCTAACATATAGATTAGTTGCCTTGGTAATTGCTCCTTTTAGTTTGGTCCACTGTTGTTCCACATCTCTCTTGTTCTCCCAGCCTACTAGTTCTTCCTCCAGAGACTTCCCCATTTCATCAAAGTCCGTGTTTTTGAATTGCAAAACTTGGGTCCGTGTGCTTCTTTTCCGTATCCTTTTTGTGATATTAAACAATACCGTTTGATCACTGGTGCTGAGGTGGGTACCCACCTGGACCTCAGAGACAGTATCTCCATTAGTGAGCACTAAATCGAGTATAGCTCCCTCTCTCGTGGGTTCCATTACCATTTGTTTGAACAAAGCTCCTTGCAGAGCATCCACTATTTCTCTACTATTGTTAGATTCTGCAGATGGGATTCTCCAGTCTACATCCGGCAAATTAAAATCTCCAACGATCACCACTTCTCCCTTCTTTCCCATCTTTTGGATGTCTTCAACCAGATCTCTGTCAAGCTCTTCCTTTTGGTTTGGAGGCCTGTAAACCACTCCAATAAAAATGGATGTCCCTGGAAAGATCAGAATCCGTATGAAAGACGGACCACCTATTCGCCCTTCACAGCGGGAAGAAACAAAGGGAAGCGGCCACGTGGGCAACCGTAGCCTGCTGGATCAAAGAAGTAATCAAGGCAGCCTACATAGAGGCAGGCAAGCCTCCACCTCTACAAGTCAAGGCCCATTCCACCAGAGCCCAGGCAGTGTCCTGGGCAGAAACCAAGATTCTGTCACCAGCCGAGATCTGTCGGGTGGCAACATGGTCCTCCATTCACACCTTCTTGAGGTTCTACTGCCTGGATGTTCAGGTCCAAGAGGACACAGCATTTGCAAGGGCAGTACTAAGTGGGCCACAGGCAATTTTGTACATCCCGTTGGTCCTGAGTCCATCTGCTACATACTAGGAAATGGAGAAATTACTTACCTGATAATTTTGTTTTCCTTAGTCTAGACAGATGGACTCTGTATCCCGCCCACGGCCGCATCAGAATATGGAAACCTCGGGTGACAGTCCTCGAGAGCAAGACAAACACGGGTAAGCCACACTTTACCTCTAGTTAGGACACCCATAGTTACCGGGTGTCAGAGTTTCTCGGTTGAGTGCACTGGCGGTCTCCAGCTAAAATTCACGTCAACCAATTCAAGTTAATCAAGTTATTCAAACACACATATATCCACAATTGCTTTTCGAGGAGAATACTGAAGAGCAGAGCTTCCTGCAGGGGTATAGGTAGTGCTGACGTCAGATTGAAATCTGACACCGTCTCCAACTGCTATCATGAGTACACTATACCCATTGGTCCTGAGTCCATCTGTCTGCACTAAGGAAAACAAAATTATCAGGTAAGTAATTTCTCCAATGCTGCTTTTCTGTAGTTCCTCTGATTTAATATTGTGGTGATATTAAGTCGGAGGAACCGAAA
The DNA here is from genome assembly GCF_901001135.1 of Rhinatrema bivittatum. Lineage (NCBI taxonomy): Eukaryota > Metazoa > Chordata > Amphibia > Gymnophiona > Rhinatrematidae > Rhinatrema > Rhinatrema bivittatum. The sequence continues at coordinate 503,865,509 of NC_042615.1, read as the reverse complement.
AAAGGATAAGTGAAAAAAAATTAAAAAAAAAAATTTTCACCAGCAGTCAGGTTAGGAAAATGGACTCTCAATTAGAAGCGTCAATTTTCCCAACCCTCGGCTGTGCACAGGTTAGGAAAATGGACGCTTGTAAAATTGAGCGTCTGTTTTCCTAACTGCACTGACAGCCACCTCTCCTGGGTGCCCAATGCTGAGGAAGTGCCTCCTTTCTACTCTGGCAGCCCATTTAAATATTAAATCGGCACCTAGGAGAGGTGGATCACTGAGTGTTAGGAGAGCGGGTGCTAAATCATGAGCGCCCGTTTGACGCGTGATGATATTGTATAGGCCTGCATGTTTGTAGTCCTGTGTGCTTGCTAACTTGTAGCTTTGAATTATGCAGAAGATTGTGTGATTAAACTGTAGAATAAATTATCTGTTGAGGGAAAGTGTTTAAAGTTTAGGTCAAATTTTGGGCATCTGCAAACAGGACAATAAAATTTCAGGGTGAGCTTGATTGGTAACATCTTAATAGAGCTTTATGGTACTTTATTTTTTAGTTGGTTGGATTTACTTTTATCCCCTAAGCAACACGATTTTTACAAAAGGAGCCTCACTAAGCTACACAAGATGTCTCAGCAAACACAGAGAAATTCCAGCAGTGACCCAATGCAAAGCCTTGTTCCCATCAGCAGCAATTGCTGTAGCATGGCAAGACAGGCTGTGTGGGCTCCTGGCCCAGCTATGGTCAATATGGAGACAGCAGTGTGCCTGAGGATTGGATTCTTCCACTACAACTTAAAAAGATGTGCACACACTTATCAGGTACCTGTTCTTGCGGCCTCCACCTTCCACTCCAACCACTTGGGATGGGGGCGGGGGGAGGAAGCCAGCAATTTGCTGCAGTTTAAAAAGGTTCCAGGTTGGTGACCTGGCAAAACATCAGCCCTGATACCAATACAGGGCTTTCCATATCTGTCCTGTTGACCCTACAGCCAGTCATGTTTTCAGGGTGTCCACAATAAATATGCATGAGGTAAATTTCCATATACTGGCTTTCCATCTTGGGCCCATTTATCTCATGGATAGTCAAGGGCAGGTTCGGAAAGCCCTGCCCTAGAACATTTCAATACTTTGTATTTAATGTATTGAAATAAAAGGTAACTGTGAACAAAGCCACAAATCATGTCTGGAATAGTTAGAATAAAAACCAAATAATAAAAGTTATAATAAAAACCAAAAGTTGGTTTTTATTATAACTATTCCAGACATGATTTGTGGCTTTGTTCACAGTTAGCTAATTTGTGAAGATCCGAATTGGAAACTAGCTGGCCCCTATTTTGTTGTCGTTGAAATAAAAGGTATACATGTTTTAAATGATGGCTGCTCTCCCCTGCTCGTACTGTATTCTTGTTTGACCTGTAATAGTGTGACATCTGCATGGGGCTGTGATAATGATCTGCTCTTCAGCTATTTGTGCTGTATACCAGTTTTTCTTGTATCAGTGTGACACGTGCACAGGGATCTCATAGTTTCTGTATGATGGAACAGCTAGCTAAAATGAAATTAGCTTTCAAAACTTGAAATGCCAATATTAAGAAAAGAATAAAATAAAAATTTGAACAAAAGGGATCTTGATTTTCATTACAGAGAAGACAGGAAGGGGCCTCGAAATCAGTTGACCAAAGGTTTAGAGAAACTGGTTGACCCAGGTTTAGAGAAACTGGTTATGACATATTGTTTTAATTTTAGGTTACAAATGTAATATTCCCCTTATTGCTTTTGTGGATTCTGCCATTGTTGAGATTTCTCATCCATTATAGCTATGTCCTAAAATCCAAGCTGTCTGCAGTTGAGATGGTTAAGTATTTAAACTTTTAAATCTGTTTATCTCCTCCTTTTGGGCAAGAATTGACACATTCAAACCTGTAAAAAGCTATCAAGGTAAGATGCATAACTCCCTCCCTGTTTAGTGCAGAGAAATGTATAGTACAAAGCTGGAAGCATTTCAGTCCTCTGTTGATAAGGGTTTGATCTTCATGCCTGTGGTAGTAGATTCAAAGCCAGAAGACTCAGAAATTTTGGGCCCCATTAACAGCAGCTTGCAGTATGCTGGAATCATGCGATGCCTCGTTTTTTATGATCGCATTCTCACTAAGTGAAAGAGAGAGTGCATGTATGAGAGAGAATGCGCGGGGGAGTGTGTGTGATTGTGTGTGTTTGAGAGAGGGAGAATGTATGTGTATGTGAGAGAAGGGAGAGTGTGTGTGTATGTGGGAGAGGGAATGTGAAGGTGACAGAGTGCACACGTGTGAGTGAGAGCTACTAGAGCCATGCACACTTCCACATATACAACGTACTACACAAACAGGAAGGACCCGTAGCAGTAGAGGAATATGAGATAATGTCGAGGGTAGGTAGTGGGGGATGGAGAGGTAAAGCCTGAGACAGCTAAAGAAAATCCCCAGTGTTGGTGCAGTGAGTGGTAAAACCTGTCACTCTGCGATGGGCACAGAAGATCCTCAGCAGTATGGGAGCGAAGGGTAAAGCCTCTGATGGAGTCAGAGAATCCTCAGCGGTTGGGAGTTTGGTGTCCTGTGCTCTTTTCTCTCTTCTTTTCTTCTCAGTGGCGTTCACTGCTTCCCCTTGGCCAGACAGCATGCCTGAGAGATTCTAGGAAGCCTTGTCAGCATCCCATTAATTAATGCAGCTCAGCCTCTTAGCATAAATAAGCTCAGGCCCAGTTATGCATTATTGAAGTAGGTTCAGGCCTAGTTCTGAGGTGTGTGCATAAATATTGCACAAGTATAAAATGGCTTTGAAGAAGAGTAGCAGAAAATATTTCTTTCAGAGATAAGTTAAGACTTGGGAGTTTTTGTGAGAGCAAAAAGTTTCTCATTAGAGATTAGAAGGTATATTTTGTTGTGCTAACCAGCAGGTGCAGATCAAGTGCCAAAAAATGACCATGAACCTTATTGTCTAGGATGATACTTGTTATGCAGACTGACTGTAAGAATAGGGCCGTTGCCATATGGAAGCAGGGCTCTGCTTCTCTGTCAGGGCAGTTTAATGATACTAGATTGTGTACCTGATTAAATCCATTATATGAAGGTGTTTCTTGTGGCTGTTCTACTGTTCCTGCTGACTTAGGGAACTGATCCCCTGCCAAACACTGAATCCCCGCTTCACAGGCTAGCCTGACAAAGAGCAATGTGAAGACCTGCAGGGGTTCCAGATTCTGACACCCCTTGTCATCCCTAGTGCTGGAGGAGGTGGACCCTCAGAGATACTTGTCTATTGGTAGGGACTGTCAATGCAGTGGTAGCTATCCATTCTAACCCCTTCACCTGCCTCTTCCCACTTAGCATATGTCCAGGCCCTGCCATCTCCTCTAGATGGGGAACCCAGTGCTATAGCACTACAGCCTAAGCCATGGGGCTGACCCATACTTGTTCTTTTTTTTTTTTCCCTCTTGCCACTACTGCAGCCAACCGGAAGCTGAAGTACATCAGTCTAGCTGTTCTGGTGGTACAGAACGCCTCCCTGATCCTGAGTATTCGCTATGTCCGCACCCTACCTGGAGACCGCTTCTACGCCACCACCGCAGTGGTCATGGCTGAGGTGCTGAAGAGTGCCACCTGCCTATTGCTCATCTTTTTTCAGAAGCGAGGTGAGTTGAGTGAGGGGAGTCGGGCAGAGAGCGAATGAACATGTTTCCGTCCTGGGTGACTGCTTTGATAGCCACTAAATGAAAAAAACAAAATACAAACCTAGTTACAAGAGAACCAATACAGTAACTGAACAGAGAGGATCACTTTTTACTGTGGCAGTCTCAAAAGCTTCCACCTTTAACCAGTTGTTAGACTAATGAAAGATCATCTTATGTCTGAAATAAGTGTAAACTGCCTTGAGCTAAAATTGGAAAGGCAGTCTAGAAATACAAACTATCGTCATCTTTTTGACTGCTTTGTGGGGTTTTTCAAATGTGTGGTTTGAAAGCTGACTCTGGGAAGTCACAGAGCAGAGCTAAGCACATTAAATGAAACTGAACATGATGCGTCACTGTCACCTATTCCAGACTGGCCTGGCTATGGTTTAATCCTGGGATACCACCAGTATGGTCCAGAAATGCTGTCTGTACTCTCCTGTTTCTCATCCCAAAGCAAAGATGTCCCTAGTCATGAACCTCAAGTCCATTTCATAGCGCCCTGATCCTTGGGCCATTATGCTCCATTAGTTGTTGGAGAGTGAAGCATGATCTATGACTTGGCCACACATCTCTTCTGGCTTCTTCTTTCATTGGTGTGTGGGTGCTGAAAGTGACGCAAGATCAAGCCACGGCCTGTGCTTTTCAGTTGTAAAGGACTGCATTGCTAGAGTTGAAGGGAAGCTCCACTACTGTCCGAGGGGGGGGGGGGGGGGGAGGGAGGGAGGTAGAAAGGGTTTGGTGTTTGGGGAGAGAGAGAAGGCCGGCTACATGAAAAGAAGTACTGCCTGGTGAGAGAGAGCTGAAGTGAAGTGGCTGTCTGTCTCGCTACACAGCCCAGAGAGGGAGTGGGCTGAAGAGAGGTTGGTGATAAATTTTCATTTTCTTTGTGTGAGATGCAGTAATCCAAGGGAGCAGTATGTGATGGGTGGATAAGATACTGATGTGCAGTAAGCAGGAGAAAGACCTCAGGGTGATAATTTCTGATGGCTAAAGCTAGAGGAATGCTAGGGTGGAGAGGGAGTGGCATAACTTTAAAAAAAAAAAAAATAGACTACCACCAAAATTCTTATGGGAGGAGACTTCAGGACCTAAATTTTTCTTCACCATTGGTAACAGATATCAGCCCTTTTTTTTTTTAAACATCACAGCAAGAGGAAAATGAAATTCATTTTTGTGTTTACAGAATCATTCTCAGGGTGGAGGTAGTGGGGTGATCATAATTCTTGAGTTTAAATACCAGAATCCCAAGGAGCTAGAGGAGACGCATGGGTCTGACCCCCCAAACTTTGTAAGTAGCTAGCAGCACCTCTGCCCCAAAGGCTGACCTCACTGTGCTGGAGCGCAGACTGTATAGAGACCACCCCAGTGCATTAAGACTAAATATTGCAGCTCTGCACTGGCAGCCATACTCGGGCTCCCTGAAGTAGGCCAAGGGATGGTGCAGGGTGAGGTGCTGTCTCAGCTTTGTTAGCTGCCAGCCCACCTGGAAGAATCCAGAAACTCTTGCTCTCCTTTTAAAGCAGCCTTCACCCTACTGATCTTTATCTCAGTTCCTGATTAATTTAAAACAAGAATATTTGAAAGGGGGAAGAGGGACAATAGAGAATGGGTTAGGGATTTGAAGAGAAATATTTAACATTCTTGAAAATTGGAGCAGATCACTTTTGTATTCAATCTTATAATGTATGTTGTGTTTCATTAGTTTGAATACAATTTTAATTAAAAGCAAAAGTAATCACAATCCCTTCACTAATAACTTTATCACAAGTTTACTGGTTGTGTGATTTATGGACTTTTTTGTTTGCTGAATTAACTCTTATTTCTGTATATGCATTTTTAAAAAAATCTTTTATTGAAGCAGCATAATAATTCCACAGGGCAAAATATAAGAAAGTTTTGTCCTTTTACAGGAAAAACATCAAAACAGGAATTCCTTAAGTCTCTTACAGGAGGTCATTCCCAGAAAATGCCACAAGGGTAATTGGATAACTTCCCCCATGTAGAAAGGTATTGGTGACTTAATATCTAATGTATGAAGAGAGAGAGGAATTATGCTACTTACTAACGTAAGCATAATTTTTTAATTAAGTTTTATTCAAATACTTCGTATGCATAAAATACAGCAATACAGTCAAAATGACAAAGGTGTATAGAACAGAAACTTATACAGTGAGTACATTAATAAAAGGTTGAGTAACAAGTGTAAGTATAACTTAAAAACTCAGACTTCTGTCAGATACACACTAAGCAAATTCAGGGAAACACACAGCAGTAAGTATTCCCAAAATAAAAAGGAATTAAAAAAAACAAACAAAAGAAAAATAGCATCCAGAAACCATGCAAACAAATGCATAAGTAGACGTTTCCTTCTCATCCATGCTAGACCAGTCCAGACACATGGATTATGTCGTCCTCTTACCAGCAGGTGGAGACAAAGATGATAAAGCTCAAAGCTGACTTCACTTCCACTTTAAAGGTCTGGTGCTGCCTTCAGCACTTCAGTATTTCTCTGTCTTCAGCAAATGGTGGACGTGTGAACTGGTGCTGCAGTTATAAATAGGCTGCTCCTGGGAAGTTTTAGGCCCATGTTCCCTGTGGAGCATAGGCTAAATCTTGAGGATGCTCCGGCCAACAGTCCTGTTGGACTGTTTCTCCCTTCCCTCTTGGGGGTCTGAGTTCCTGCATCAGTGGGTCAAGTACTAGGTGGGCCCTAGTGACTTTGTTCCCTTGGTGCGTTTGGCAGCAGGGCTTCTAGGGCAACAGTCTTCGGGCTGATTTCCCTGGTAGAACAGGATACTAAAAAGGAAAAATAAAAGGTTTGCTGCACAGCCTCTTCCTCCATACTGTCTCCTGGTCTCTTGTAGTACTGTGCTGGATTTGGATTCAGGGGGCTGGAGGTGATCGTGTTTCTCCATGAGAGAGAAAAATGGAGGTGAGGCACTACAGGTAAGTCATGATGGCTTAGCATATCAGCAGGTGCATTTTGCCTGCTTGCGAGCAGACAGGTGCTACGCAGGAAGATGCATTCCATAGAAGATCAGCACCCTGCTAAATGCAAAACTGGCTCCTATGATGGAAGGCAGCACTTTGGTGCACATGGAACGGGGCCTGGTCAGCACGCCCATTTTGGCAAGATTAGCAGTCATTTTACTGTTTTGGGCCAAAAATTGACTATATAAATAAGTCAAGTGTGCCAGGACGTTTACCTCTCTTTTCCTATCGATTAGTCGAATCAAGAGGTTCCATGGAAGCTGTGGATTTACCGCAGGGACAGCAGTGTCTGCACAGTTTGTGAAGGGGTATATAGGAGAAAACTCCAGAACATCTCCAAGGACCGGCCCCAGAGATCTTGTCTGGACCACCTTATGCCCTATGGTGACAAAGAATCCTGGTCCAGGGTAGTTCCCTAGGGAGAGGGAATAACTACTGAGGCCCTAGGGAAGGCCATTACTGCTGAACTGTTAATTACATTGCTGTTTTTTGTTGTTGGTTTTTTTTGTTTTGTTTTGTTTTTTTAGAACTGCTAAGGTAAGCAGAGCTGCTTCTGGGTTTTTTTTTCTTGTCATTAATAAGTTTATGAGAGAAAAACCAGAGTCTAGCCTGAATCTGTTCTCTAACCCGAGACTACTCAGTGTCTCAAGCACAGTTCCTTCTAAGCTGAGTGCCTGAGCGATCGCTCATATGTTTTGGAGTTGCTCACAGATTTTATATGGTCTCTCATGTAAATTTTAATTTGTGCTATATACAGAAATATAACACTAATACTGGTGGTCCAAAAATTGTTGGTTTAACTCGCACACAAAAAATTGTAAACACCTAGTCACTCCTTGGAGGGAGCATTGGTCACAAGTTACTGCAGTAGCTGATCTCCAGGCATGAAGAAGCTCCTCTCTTCTGCTCTCTCTGTTAGAGGAGCAATTGAGAGAACAGTCTGTAGAATAGGCTCACTTCCCCTTTAAACAAATGAGGCTTTCCAAAAGGGCTTTTAAGACCAAATTAAGCTTGTGGTGTTGAAAATGACTGCAGGCTGTTTAAAAAAAAAAAAATTTTGTTTGGAGTCCTCCTTAAGTGCTTCCCAGCCATAAAAGAATTTCAGGTTGGCCTTGGCAAAGTTTGGGGTGCTAGAGTGCTCCTCTGGCTGGGACATACTTAGGGAATTGGCAGGGCAAAGGGAGGAGGAGATAGCTGTACCTCCTCAGAAGGGGAGGAAGATGCCTCACTGGGGAAGATGTTCAGGAGATAGGAGCTGGTGACCCTTAATTCCAGGGCATAACCACATTCAGCACTCTGAGGAGCAATGGGAGACAATCTGTAGGGAAATCTCATATTCCTGGGTGCCTCCCACTCCACCAAGTATTTTCCGCTATATTTGACTGTTGCATATGGATTCTCCTCAATGTGAGACACATGATTCCATCCTTAAGGTGACCAAGATTAAGAGAGATCTATATTCCCTTCCCAAGGAAGAGAATATGGTATTGAATTCATGCGGTGGGAGGGGAAGACAATTGTCCTTATCTTTTTAAGACCACAATTGGTGGAGGAAAGCAAAATGTTCAAGGATCTCCATGATAGAAAGAATGTTGAAGCTGAGATTCAATTTTTTTTTTTTTTAACTATAGTTCTTTTCCCAGGCTGCTATGTGTATAGCTTCATGACTCATGTCTTCCTGCATTGGGTATTATATCCCTTAAAGGATGCCATGGTGACCTTTCCCACAGGTAATGATATGCAAAAGAGGGAAGTCTCGAGCCTCCCTACAGGGGTACCAACAGCTCCTGGATGGATTCTTGACTGGTGAGTCTTGCACGGCAGAGATAAGTAATGTTGGAGCTCCTTTTGGTCAGAACCCATAATAGAACGTAAGATATGCCATACTGGTTCAGACCAAGAGTCCATCAAGCCAGGCATCCTATTTCCAACAGTGGCCAATCCAAATCACAAGTACCTGGCAAGTACCCAAACATTAAATAAATCTCAAACTACCATTGCTTATTAATTAATAGCAGTTTATGGATTTTTCCTCTAGGAACTTATCCAAACCTTTTTTAAACCCAATTACACTAACTGTCATAACCACATCCTCTGGCAATGAATTCCAGAGCTTAACCATGTGCTGAATGAAAAATAATTTTCTTTGATTTGTTTTAAATGAGCTACTTGCTACCTTCATGGAGTTACCCCCTAGTCCTTCTATTATCTGAGAGAGTAAATAACCGATTGAATTAACTCGTTCAAGTTCTTTCATGATTTTGTAGACCTCTATTGTATCCCCCCCTCAGTCGTCTCTTCTCCAGACTGAATAGCCCTAACTTCCTTAGCCTTTCCACATAGGGTAGCTGTTCCATGCCTCTTATCATTTTGGTCACCTTTCTCTGCACTTTCTCCAGTGCAACTTTATAATTTTTTGAGATGCGGCGATCAGAATTGCACACAGTATTCAAGATGTGGTCTCACCATGGAGAGATACAAAGGCATTGACATCCATTGTTTCATTTGCCATTCCCTTCCTAATAATTCCTAACGTTCTGTTTATATACTTTTTTGATCACCACAGCACACAGAGCCGATGATTCCAATGTATTATCCAGTATGACGCCTAGATCTCTTTCCTGGGTGGTAACTCTTAAGATAGAACCTAACATTGTGTAACTACAGCAAAGGTTATTTTTCCCTATATGCATCACTTTGCATTTGTCCACATTAAATTTCATCTTCCATTTGGAAGACCAGTCATCCAGTTTTGCAAGGTCCTCCTGCAATTTATGGCAATCTGCTTGAGATTTAACTATTCTCACAGGACAAGCAGGATGGTTGTCCTCACAAATGGGTGACATCGAGGATGGAGCCCACCACGGAAAACTTCTGTCAAAGTTTAAACAGAACTTTGACTGGCCCCTACTGGGCATGCCCAGCAAGGCACTGACCCTGCAGCCAGCAGGGGTCTCCCTTCAGTCTTCTTTTTTCCGCGCAGCAGTTGCCACGCGGTGAAAGGAGCTCTCTTACCACGTTCCTGACAGGAATTCGGTATTTTTCTATCCGAAGAAAATTTGCCCCTCAGGGGTCTCCCTTCGACAAATTTTTGTCACTTTCGCGGAAACCGGTAAGTTTTTTCCCTTTTTAATCGGCGGCCGTCGATTTTGGCCCTTGAGGCCTGTGGGAACTTACTGAGCCCGCGCCTAAATTTGGCCTTAAGCCATGGCGACGGGGTTCCGTCGATGTCCGGATTGTACCCGGACTATGTCCATCACTGACCCCCATAGGGTTTGTGTTTTATGTTTGGGTAGTGAGCATGATGTCCTGACTTGCACCAAATGTGCCTTAATGACACCTAAGGGTCGCAAGGCCAGGATGGAGAAGATGGGGCTCCTCTTCCATGCACCCACCCCAACGCCATCGATAGCATCGACGTCATCGGAACCGGCACCGTCGAAGTTGCACCACCATCGCCAACCCGCCGGTGACCGTCCACCATCGATGACTTCTCGGCCGTCGACTCCTGTCCCCTCCCCGGATGACCGAGGAGATCGGAAGGATAAGCATCGCCATCGACGGCACAAGTCTCGGCCCGTCGAGGATCCGCAACCATCGACCTCTGAACAGGCCGAGCCACCGAAGAAAAAGCCTCGGTCGGACCTGGCACCGTCCACGTCTCGTTCGCAGGCACCGAGGAAACCCTCACCCTCCCGGGGTGCGGGGGCCGTGATCCCACCGGTTACGGTGGTCCCTCCGGCCCTGCCTCAGCCTCCCTCTCCCGTCGAGCCGGGTATGCTTACCCCTGGTCTCCGGGCAGAACTGGACCGGCTGGTCCAGGAGGCCATCGAGAATGCGATGCGAAGATTCCAGCCTCCACCGGCACCGCCTCCGGCACCGATTCCGGCACCGACCTCAGCACCGACTCTGCCACCGAGGATGGAACCGACCACCGAGCCTATAGTGGAAGCGTTGGCACCGATACTAAATCGTATGGAGGCACTTATGCGCGCCCTTCCATCGGTGATTTCATTAGCACCGACTACACCATCATCTCCGGAAGGACATTCATCGACAGGAGAAACACCGTTCCGGATTCCTCCGTCCGGTGTCGTTCCATCGGTGCCTTCACATACCTTTCCACCGATTTATCCTTCGGCTCCATCGATTCCAAGATCGGCACCGATTCCATCGGTGGCCCCGAAGCCCTCGATGCCGTTCACTGTTCCGCTTGCAGCACCGGTTCCATCGATGCCTTTGGATCCTCTACCAGGTCCTTCAGGACAGCAAACCTTACATGATCCTTATGATACCTGGGGTGATGATTCATCTTCAGATACAGATTTACCATCCCCACCATCTCCTACAGAGAGTAGAAAACGATCTCCTCCTGAAGATCTCTCCTTTATAAATTTTGTAAAGGAGATGTCAGAAGTTGTGCCTTTTCAGCTGCAATCTGAGACCGATGACAGGCACCAAATGATGGAGCTGCTCCAATTTCTGGATGCCCCCAAGATCATCGCTTCCATCCCCATTCACCAAGTATTTCTGGATCTTTTAAAGAAAAACTGGGAATCACCTTCATCTGTGTCACCAGTCAATAAAAAAGCTGACTCAACCTACCTCGTTCAGTCAGCACCAGGATTTCAGAAGTCTCAACTGGATCATCGCTCTGTTGTAGTTGAGTCTGCGCAAAAGAAAGCCAAGCGTTTAAAGCCACACTCTTCCACTCCCCCTATCAAGGACAACCAATTTCTTAATAGTGTGGAAAGGAAAGTGTATCATGGGGCTATGTTGATATCTCGTATAGCTTCATACCAACTTTATATGACTCAGTACAACAGAGCTATCCTTAAACAAATGCAGGACTACGCTGACACCTTACCGGACCAATACCAGCCACAGCTTCAAGCCCTCCTTCACAAAGGATTTGAAGCTGGGAAGCACGAGATCCGAACGGCCTACGATATCTTCGATGCTTCCACGAAAGTCTCAGCTACTGCCATCTCAGCCAGACGTTGGGCTTGGTTTAAAATCATCCAACCTTCGCCCAGAGGTTCAGGATCGTCTAGCCGATTTACCCTGCTTAGGGGATAATCTGTTCGGAGAACAGATTCAACAAATTGTGGCGGAATTGAAGGATCACCACGAGACGTTGAAACAACTTTCGTCTGTTCCATCTGAGGTATCCTCCAAACCACCACCTAAGGACTCCAAAAAGTCATTCTTTCGGCCACGTCGTTATTACCCTCCGTCGACTAGGCCTCGTCCGGCTCGATCCTCCACCAGACCTCAGCCACGCCAACCTCGGAAACAAAGACCTGCTGTAGCCCCACCCCCCGGGCCTGCGGCAGGCCTTTGACTTCCCGACTCGGAGCACATGCCATATCCCACTCCCCCACATCCCTGTAGGGGGTCGTCTGTGCCACTTTCTACAGCATTGGATACGGATTACCTCAGACCAGTGGGTGCTGGCGATTATCGCACAGGGTTACCACCTCAATTTCATAACTCTTCCGGCAGACTCCCCGCCGCTTCAAGCGTGGAGTCTATCCAGCCATTTGGCTCAATTACAACAGGAAGTATCTCTTCTTCTGCAATCAAATGCTATAGAACTCGTTCCTCCCTCTCAACGAGGCAAGGGATTCTATTCCAGATACTTCCTAATTCCAAAGAAATCAGGAGGGCTACGTCCAATTTTAGACCTTCGAGCCCTCAACAAGTACCTTCAAAAAGAAAAATTCAAGATGGTAACCCTGGGCACGTTACTCCCTCTGCTGCAGAAAGGGGATTGGCTATGCTCCCTCGACCTCAAGGAAGCTTATACCCATATTGCGATAACACAATCCCATCGCAAATATCTGCGGTTTCTCGTAGGCCGCGACCATTATCAATACCGAGTACTGCCTTTCGGTCTGGCATCTGCTCCACGGGTCTTCACCAAATGCCTCGTAGTTGTAGCAGCATTCCTCAGGAAGGAAGGTGTCCACGTATACCCCTATCTGGACGACTGGCTGATCAGGGCCTCCACCCCTCAGATTGCCCGGTCCTCCCTACATATTGACAATCAACACACTCCTTTCCTTAGGGTTTCTTGTCAATTACGAGAAATCTTGCTTCGTCCCATCTCAAACCTTATCTTTCATTGGGGCAGACTTGGACACCTTACAGGCAAAGGCCTACCTTCCGCTACAACGGGTCCAAACTCTCATGTCCCTAGCTCACCAGCTCCAGTCTCAAGACACTGCCACAGCTCGCCAATTCCTAGTTCTCCTAGGACACATGGCATCCTCGGTTCAAGTCACTCCCATGACCAGACTAGCCATGAGGGTAACACAATGGACTCTACGACAACAATGGATTCAAGCTTTTCAGCCTCTGTCCTCCATAATCACAGTCACACAAGCGCTGCGCCTATCCTTAACTTGGTGGACGACTCAGGTCAACCTCCTTCAGGGCTTACCCTTTCTTCCACCGGATCCGCAAGTTATCCTAACCACCGACGCTTCCCACATCGGTTGGGGGGCCCATGTGGACAATTTTCAAACCCAAGGGTTATGGTCCAACGAGGAAGCCGAACACCAGATCAATTTCCTGGAACTTCGAGCAATCCGCTATGCGCTCCGCACTTTCAAAGATCATCTCTTTCATCAGATAATCTTAATCCAGACGGACAACCAAGTGGCCATGTGGTACATAAACAAGCAGGGAGGCACAGGCTCCTTCCTTCTGTGTCAGGAAGCTGCGCAGATCTGGGCGGAAGCCCTCTCCCACTCTATGTACCTCAGGGCCACTTACCTGCCGGGAGTAGACAATGTATTGGCAGACCGGCTGAGCCGTGTCTTCCGACCGCACGAGTGGTCACTCGATCCTCTGATAGCGACCTCTCTGTTTCACAAGTGGGGTTCTCCCCGCATAGACCTCTTTGCGTCCCCTCAGAACCACAAAGTGGACGATTACTGCTCTCTCATTCGGAGCCAGAACTCTCGGCCGAGGGATGCATTCTCCCTCAAGTGGACAACCGGTCTGCTCTACGCATTCCCCCCACTTCCTCTTGTGTCAAAGACTCTCGTGAAGCTACGCCAGGACGGAGGAACCATGATCCTGATAGCACCTTACTGGCCACGCCAAGTATGGTTTCCAATACTCCAGGATCTCTCCATCCGCAGGCACATTCCTCTGGGAAAGGACCCGCATCTGCTCACTCAAAACGACGGATGCCTCCTCCATCCCAACCTCCAAGCCTTGTCCCTGACGGCATGGATGTTGAAAGGTTAGTCCTTCAGCCTTTCAACCTTTCAGATTCCGTTTCTCGAGTCCTGATAGCTTCACGAAAGCCTTCCACAAGAAAGTCTTACTCATACAAATGGAAAAGGTACACATCATGGTGCACTTCTCAGTCCCTTGATCCCCTTTCCTGTCCAATTTCCAAATTCTTGGACTATTTATGGCATCTCTCTGAATCAGGTCTTAAAACCTCTTCCATTAGGATGCATGTCAGTGCGGTAGCCGCCTTCCATAAAGGTGTACAGGGTGTCCCTATTTCAGTACAACCCCTAGTAACACGTTTTCTTAAAGGCTTGCTCCATCTGAAGCCACCCTTACGGCCTCCGGCCCCATCCTGGGACCTTAATCTGGTTCTTGGTCGTCTAATGAAACCTCCTTTCGAACCTCTGCACTCCTGTGAGTTAAAGTATCTCACATGGAAAGTGTTATTCCTTTTGGCTATCACTTCAGCTCGCAGGGTTAGTGAATTACAGGCCCTAGTTACCTATCCGCCTTACACTAAACTCCTGCAGGACCGGGCGGTACTCCGCACTCACCCTAAATTTTTACCTAAGGTAGTTTCTGAGTTTCATATCAATCAATCCATCATACTACCTATCTTTTTTCCCAGGCCCCACTCCAACTCTGGAGAACAGACCCTGCATACCCTAGACTGTAAACGAGCTCTAGCCTTTTACCTAGACCGTACAGTTTCTCACAGGAAGAGCACTCAATTATTCGTCTCTTTCCATCCTAACAAGTTAGGACAACCTGTGGGTAAGCAGGCTCTTTCCTCCTGGTTGGCGGACTGCATTTCTTTCTGCTATGAGCAGGCTGGCATTCCTTTCCAAGACCGTGTCAAAGCACACTCTGTGAGGGCCATGGCTACGTCAGTGGCACACCTTCGATCGGTGCCGCTTCCTGACATCTGCAGGGCTGCAACCTGGAGTTCTCTCCATACCTTTGCAGCCCACTATTGTTTGGACAAAGCTGGAAGACAGGACTCCATCTTCGGCCAATCTGTCTTGCGTAACCTTTTTCCAACCTGATGTACCAACACCCTTCCACCTTCCCGGTAGGGTGCGGATGCCCTTTCCCAAATTCCACCCCACTTGTACTGCCTGTTGCACGTCGTTGGGTGCATTTGGTGCAAGTCAGGACATCCTCAGCTCGGTACTCACCCATTTGTGAGGACAACCATCCTGCTTGTCCTGTGAGAAAGCAAATGTTGCTTACCTGATGTAACAGGTGTTCTCACAGGACAGCAGGATGTTAGTCCTCACGAAACCCGCCCGCCACCCCGCGGTGTTGGGTTCGTTTTGTTTTTACTTTCTAGGCACTGCCTGTAGCTTTGCAAATCAGACTGAAGGGAGACCCCTGCTGGCTGCAGGGTCAGTGCCTTGCTGGGCATGCCCAGTAGGGGCCAGTCAAAGTTCTGTTTAAACTTTGACAGAAGTTTTCCGTGGTGGGCTCCATCCTCGATGTCACCCATTTGTGAGGACTAACATCCTGCTGTCCTGTGAGAACACCTGTTACATCAGGTAAGCAACATTTGCTTTCTGCATAGTTTTATGTCATTGCAAATTTGATCACCTCACTCGTCCTACCCCTTTCCAGACCATTCATAAATATATTAAAAAGCTCTGGACCAAGTACAGATCCCTGAGGCACTCCACTGTTTACCTTTTTCCACTGTGAAAACAGACCATTTAATCCTACTCTGTTTCCTGTCTTTTAACCAGCTTGCAATCCACAAAAGGACATCGTCTCCTATCTCATGACTTTTTAGTTTTCTTAGAAGCCTCTCATGCGGACTTTGTCAAACGCCTTCTGCAAATCCAAATACACTATATCTACTGAAGATTTTGGTTCAGGCCTTTGGTTCACTCAGCTTGTCCCAGAGTCCTTTGCTGTCTGCCTTAACTGAACCTGCTGGTATACAGTCCATCTTTGTCCACATGCTTATTCACCCCTTCAAAAAAAGTAGCAAATTTGTGAGGCAAAACTTCCCTTGCATAAATCCATGCTAGCTGTGTCCCATTAAACCATGTCTATCTAAATGTTTTGTGATTTTATTCTTTATAACAGTTTCTACAATTTTTCCCGGCACTGAAGTCAGACTCACCGGTCTATAGTTTCCCGAATCACCCCTGGAGCCCTTTTTAAATATTGGGGTTACATTGGCCATCTTCCAATCTTCGGGTACAATAGGTTATTTTAATGATAGGTTACAAATTAATTGAAATAGGTCTGAAATTTCTTTTTTTTTTTTTTTTAGTTCTTTCAGAACTCTGGGGTGTATACCATCCGGTCCAGGTAATTTTACTACTCTTCAGTTTGTCAGTCTGGCCTACCACTTCTTCCAGGTTCAACGTGATTTGGTTCAGTTCATCTGAATCATCACCCTTGAAAAACGTCTCCGGAACGGGTGTCTCCCCAATATCCTCTTCAGTGAATACGAAGCAAAGAATTTGTTTAATCTTTCTGCAATGGTCTTATCTTCCCTAAGTGCCCTTTTAACCCCTCGATCATCTATTGCTTCAACCGACTCCCTCACAGGCTTTCTGCATCGGATTTATTTTAAGAAGTTTTTTATTATGAGTTTTTGCCTCTACAGCCAACTTGTTTTTCAAATTCTCTCTTAGCCTGCCTTATCAATGTCTTACATTTAACTTGCCAATGCTTATGCTTTTTCCTATTTTCTTCTGATGGATCCTTCTTCCAATTTTGAAATTAAGATCTTTAGGATAAAAATACCTCTCTTTTTTTTAACTTTTTATTTTTTTGTTTTTAAAACCACAGCGATTTACAATAAAATCTCATTCCATAGAAACCATGTATACAAATGTTGTAATATCAAACAAGAACAATATCTTGACCCATGTTAATGCCTTCCCCCCTTGTTCCCACATACTGTGAAAATGCCAGCCTTTGAGACAAAATGTCTCTCTCGCCATGACCAGTACAAGCCCCATTCTTTGTCATAGGCATCCACTTGATCTTTCAAAAGATATATTTCTCCGTCTGAGCAATAGCTGCCACTTTATTATTCCAGCAAATAAGCTCTGGAGAATGCTTCCATATGTGAGCCACTGTAAGCCGTGCTGCATGTGAAAGGTGTCCTACCAGCCGGCGATGTCCTCGCATCCCCTGCCGATCCAGCCATTGTTCCACAAGATACAATACAGGATTAAACGCCAGACTTTTCAGTAGACAGGGATAAATTGAAATCTTTTAGTTCTGGTGAGTATTTAATTATAGGCACTTGGACTACTTTTCTTATTATTGGATCCTTTCTGTTGGGATGCCCTAACTCTAATGCTTCATTAGTATCCTTTGAAGATAATTCCCTCTGAACCATACGCTGCTGAGGGACTATCTGCTTTCCCCTTTGATTTAGTTTAAAAGCTGCTCTATCTCCTTTTTAAAGGTTAGCGCCATCAGGCCTGGTTCCACCCTGATTAAGGTGGAGTCCATTCCTTCAGAAAAGACTCCCCCTTCACCCTACAAAATGGAATCCCTCTTCCTTGCACCATCGTCTCATCCATGCATTGAGACTTGGGAGCTCTGCCTGCCTCTGGTGACCTGCGCGTGGAACAGGGAGCATTTCAGAGAATGCTACCCTGGAGGTTCTGGATTTAAGCTTTCTACCTAAGAGCCTAAATTTGACTTCCAGAACCTCCCTCCCGCATTTTCCTATGTCGTAGGTGCCACATGTACCACGACAGCTGACACCTCCCCAGCACTGTCTAAAATCCTATCTAGGTGACATGTGAGGTCCACCACCTTTGCACCAGGTAGGCATGTTATGGGGCAATCCTCACGCCCACCAGCCACCCAGCTGTCTACATTCCTAACAATTGAATAACCAACTATGATGGCTGACCTAACCCTTCCTTCCAGGGCAGTAGTCCTGGGAGAGACATCCTTGGTGCGAGAGGACAGTGCACCACCTGGAGAGCAGGTCCTTGCTACAGGATCATTTCCTGCTGCACCTGGTTGATGATCTTCGATCATGAGACTTTCCTCTTCCAAGGCAGCACCAGGGCTGCCAGACTGGAGTTGGGACTTGGCTACTATGTCCCTGAAGGCTTCATCTATATACCTCTCTGTCAGCCTCAGCTCCTCCAAGTCTGACACTCTAGCCTCCAGAGATAGGACTCATTCTCTAAGAGACAGGAGCTCTTTGCACCGGGTACACACGTACAATTTTCACCAGTGGGTAAAAAATCGTACATGTGACACTCGATGCAAAAGACTGGTAGGCCTCCCTCTTGCTGCTGGACTGCTGCCTTCATCTTAAATTTGTTCAGTTCCTAGTTAAGTTTAAGTTGCTATGGGCGTAAGAAAGTGTACAATTAGGGTTCTTTAAATGTATTAGTGTATTCACTATTTATCTGGGAGTGACCTACAAGGGAATTTTATTTTTATTTTATTTATTATTTGTATATACCGACATTCATCTCAATTGAGATATCACACCGGTTTACATTCAGGTACTGTAGGTATTTCTCTATCCCCAGAGGGCTTACAATCTAAGTTTTTGTACCTGAGGCAATGTAGGGTAAAGTGACTTGCCCAAGGTCACAAGGAGCAGCAGTGGGACTTGAACCTTGGTCTCCTGGTTCATAGTCCACTGCTCTAACCACTAAACTCGTGATAAAGTGTGGGGAATTTCTGAATTTAAGTTAAAAGGCTGATTTTTTTTTTTTCTTTTTTTAGTGTGAAAGTGTCGCCTGCCTATAAATTAAAGGATGAGCTAGGGGTGGTAGGGAGGAAAATACAAACACACAAACTCCTGGTTTTTGCCTGCCCTCTGACTAGCTATTTAAATCAGATGAACAAACATACTAAATAATATACCCCAATAGTTTACTTCTCCCCAAAACCTTTTTTTTCAATGTAATGTTTATTCAGTATTTCAAAGATGCAAATAATGTACAGTAATATTCAGTCGCACAACAATTGCACACGAATATATGCATCAACGAAATAATAATGTACTGCTGCACGAAGTGTGTTATATATTAAATGCATCATGTAACAGAACAAATGCTATGCAACATCCACAAGCTGAATTTAGGAGAATGTGAATGAATAAAGCATGAGATACTGTAAATACAGTGAACAACCGTGTCAGTCTGAGGGTCATTAGAGGTAGAAATCCCCAGGGTCGCAGGCAGCACATCTCTTTTCCACATGTCCTCTCAAATTTGGGAATGTGATGGTGTTTTTGGGCAGTTATCCTATACATCACAAACATTATGTCCAGTTTCTGTAATAAGGATTCCCTTGGAGGCACCGCGGATTGTTTCCAGGAGGCCGCCAACAGACACCGTGCCCCCAAACAGAACTGGTTGATTAGTATACTTTCAAACCTGGAACCGTCAAAGGGGAACGTTCAATAGTCCCTGGGCCGGTGACAGTTCTACTTACCTGTGTAGAGTACAATGTATGATGTCCACATTCTCTTTACTTTAGGGCATTCCCACCACATGTGTAGGTAGGATCCAATTTGAGCACAACCTTTCCAACACAGATCATCATCACACAGTTTGGCTTTATACATCCTGCTTGGTGTGAGGTGCCAACGAAATAGTATTTTATAACCATTTTCAGTAAGGGAAGAGGAGACAGAACACTTCTTAGTGTGAATAAATATTTGATCCCAATCTTCATCAGAGAGCGAAATCTCTAAGTCTCTCTCCCCTGTGTATGTGTATTGGGGCCTTTTTGCCAAAGAGCCTTGCAACATATTATAAATTTTTGATAAACCACCCTTCAGGCGGTCTGCTTGCTCGCACCAGCCCTCAAATTGGGACTTTCCTTTATTTAACTCTCCTTGTATATCTTCCCACCTATCAAACTGTTGAAGTTGCAGGTAGGAGAAAACGGCAGATGGTGATAACTGATCCAATTCCTGGATTTATTTTTTTATTTTATTTTTAACTTTTATATACCGAGGTTCCTGTATGGGATACAAATCACCCTGGTTTACAAAAAACTGCAACTTCGCACAAAGACAGTACATAAAACAAGTGAATACAAGAACTGGTACAGGGAACATAAACTGAATATTCTGTAATTTGAAACTGTTCAGGAGACTGCATCATTGAAATTAATGGGAGAGATTATACAATCAAGAATAAAACGCGTATAATATGCGGGTAAAAAGTTACGTGCGTTGAGTTATAGGATGAGAAAATACACTGGGTGAGTGTATATTGGGACCTGGATAAGACTGTTATTGAACCAAGGCAAGGGTTAAGTGGAAGTACATTGGGAACTGGACAAGACTGTTATTAAGCCAAGGTTAAGTGTCAGGGAAAGCTTGGATGAAAAGCCAAGTTTTTAGGTTTTTTTTGAAAGCCGAAGGGCATGGTTCAAGTCGTAGGTCCGGGGGGAGCGCATTCCATTGATGGGGGCCTGCTGTAGATAGGGCCCGCTTCCTTAGTGTTGTTTTCGCTAGAGGGGCATAAAGTGTGCCTTTGTAAGCACTTCTGATGGGTCTGGATGAAGTGTGCGGTCTCGGGTGCTTAATATGAGAGGAGAGAGGTTGTGCGTCGCTTTGTGTATAATTGTAAGAACTTTAAAAAGGATCCTGTATTTGATGGGCAGCCAGTGTAGGGTACGGAGGATGGGGGTGATGTGTTCTCTTTTATTGGAGTTTGTGAGAATTCTGGCAGCGGCGTTCTGTACCATCTGTAAAGGTTTGATGGCGTTGGCAGGGAGTCTGAGCAGGAGGGAGTTACAATAATCGATTTTAGATAAAATGATGGATTGTAGCACCAGGCGGAAGTCATTGAAGTGAAGAAGTGGTTTTAGCTTTCTGAGGACCTGCAGTTTGTAAAAGCACTCCCTAGTGGTGGTGTTTATAAATTTTTTAAGGTTTAGCTGGTTGTCCAGCCAGGCTCCTAGATCTCTGACAAACGGTGATAGGTTAAGGTTTAGGGATGTAGGTTGGGAAGAGCTTGGTGGGTTGAGCAGGGCGTAATTGTCGTCTTGAGAGATGATGAGCATCTCCGTTTTGTTGGAATTGAGAACTAGGTTAAGGCTGGAGAGTATGTGCTTAATTGACTGAAGGCAATCATTCCAACAGGTCATGGTTTTATGAAGGGATTCTGTGATCGGGATGAGAATTTGAACATCGTCCGCATAAAGGTAATGAGTTTTAGATTTGTGAGTAACTGGCAGAGCGGGAGAAGGTAAATGTTGAAGAGAGTGGGTGAGAGGGAGGATCCTTGGGGGACTCCCTGCTCAGGATGGGATGAGATTCTTTATAGTTTATCCTGACTTTAAAGAACCTGTTGCATAGGAAGGACTTAAACCAACTGAGCACAGATCCTTTGATGCCTATGTTTGCTAGTTGTTCCAAAAGTATTGCGTGTTTTACAGTGTCGAAAGCTGTGGACAGGTCTAAAAGAACAAGAAGGTAGGATTGTCTTTTCTCTAGGTTTAAGAGGATGTGTCCATGAGTGATAAAAAGAGAGGGATTCAGTGTTTAGAGATTTGCGGAATCCATACTGTGTCAGGACGAGTATGTTATTTTCTTCAAGGTATTCCGAGAGCTGTTTGTTAACTATTTTCACAAAATTAAAGCAATAGTACCACCGGTCAATCTTAAATAATAACAGAATTTTTGCCAAGTACATATGTGGGCCCCTCACTCTAAGGGTATGTATGGTATCACAGACTCCTATGCGGTATGGGGTCACCTTACTTTAATTTTAACATTTTTTAGGTTTTTTCTTATATATTAAAACTTCTCAATCTCAGTCAATTCTTCAAAGATACAGGAGGAACGCTAATACTCATCTGTTCCAATTTTGGTTGATCTCCCAATTTTCATCCTCTCATCTTCATGGCTAGTATATTCTTCATTAATTCCACGTCAGCCTCCTTGAGCCGCATCTTCTCTTTTCAAGAGAAGAATTAATGAAGAATATACTAGCCATGAAGATGAGAGGATGAAAATTGGGAGATCAACCAAAATTGGAACAGATGAGTATTAGCGTTCCTCCTGTATCTTTGAAGAATTGACTGAGATTGAGAAGTTTTAATATATAAGAAAAAACCTAAAAAATATGTTAAAATTAAAGTAAGGTGACCCCATACCGCATAGGAGTCTGTGATACCATACAGACCCTTAGAGTGAGGGGCCCACATATGTACTTGGCAAAAATTCTGTTATTATTTAAGATTGACCGGTGATACTATTGCTTTAATTTTGTGGTTACACATTAAGGTACACTGGAATACAGTGGTGTGTGGGTGAAAAGTTGTGATTGTTAACTATTTTCTCCATCAGTTTGGCAGTCAGAGGTAAGTTGGCTATGGGGCAGAAGTTGACTGGATCCGTTGGTGACAAATTTGTTTTTTTTAGTAATGGTTTAAGAATTGCAAGTTTTAACTGGTTTGGTACAATGCCTTGCGTTAAAGAGATATTTATAATTTCTGCGATTGGTTTAGAAATGGTCGGCGATTTCAGAAAAGGCAAACTGCCTGAAATCTGGCCCTTTTTTGCGCTGTGTCATCTCGGCTGGTTCCGCTTGCCGTTTCAGGAGGTTTGAAGGCTGTGCTTTTATTTTGAAGGGCAATTTCGGTGGGTGCCGGGCTCAGGCTGCACGGGAGCTCTAGGTCAGGCGGCCATCTTGCTCCGTGGTGAGAGTGCCCCCCCTCCCCAAAACTTTTAAGTTCTAAAAATTTCCCCAAGCAGTACTTACAGATTCTTTTCAGCCACCAGCAAGATGATCCTCTCCTCAGTATTCCCACTGTCCTGGTCAAGGCTAGTTCAAGGTGAGGAGTTTGACCATGTTTTTTGGGAACTCCTTCACACAGCGACAACCCTGGCAATCTCGGCCTTTTGTACAGTTTTATTGTCTCTCTTAAGAAACATGAAATCTGACCTCAGGAAACTCGAAAAAGAATGGCAAAAAGACAAACATCCTGTAACACAGCAGAGATATCGCACACAACTAGCCACCTACAAAAAAAAATGATCCTGAACACTAAACGTGACTACTACGGTCAAAAAATAAAAAAACTCCACCAAAAAATCCAAATCCCTGTTCAACATAGTAAACAACCTCATCTCCAAAAACATCAACTCCAACGCACCCGTAACCAAAAATTTAAGCCAAGATTCAGCCATGTTCTTCAAGAACAAAATAACCAAAATAACTGATGCCTTCAACACCCCCTCGATCATAGAAAATCAAATATCAACAAACAATATAACTCCATGGTTTGATTTCGAACCTATCTCCAACATGGAAACAGAAAAAATACTGAGAAAAATAAACCCAGCGCGTCATGACATGGACACCATCCCCACTCGAGAGCTAAAGGAAATCGCTCACTCCATAGCCCCGTCAGTTGCAGCAATCATCAATAAATCACGCGAGGAAGGCGAGCTCCCTACCAAGCTAAAAATCGCTACAATCACACCAATACTAAAGAAGAAAAACCTTAACCCAGAAGACCTGAACAATTACCGCCCAATATCATACCTACCCCTCCTTGCTAAATTGACTGAGAAAGCGGTCCTGAAACAACTCAATGAACATCTTGACAACCACAAAATACTACATCCCACCCAACACGGATTTAGGAAAAACCTCAACACAGAAACCCTACTACTCAACCTTTCCAATAGTATACTAAGAGGTTTCGATAACAAAGTAGGCCACCTACTGATCCTCCTCGATCTTTCCGCAGCCTTTGACCACAAGAGGCTAATATCTAGCCTAGAAACCATTGGGCTCGCTGGCAAAACCCTAGGCTGGTTCACTTCTTTCCTAAAAAAAAACAACAGGTTTTTTAAAGTCTCCTTCAACAACATCTCATCCGAAGCCATCCCCCTTGAAACAGGAGTGCCACAAGGGTCTGATCTATCGCCCATACTCTTCAATATTTACCTACTACCCCTGTGCCAACTCCTATCAAGCCTAGGCATAATTTACTACATGTGTGCTGACGACATACAACTCCTCATTCCAATCACTTTCACCATAGAAGATGCAATGTCGATAGCAGCCTCACACCTTGATACAATTCGAAATATGCTAAGCAACCTAAAATTATGTTTAAACATGAGCAAAACCGAATGCATTCTAATCGTAAGAAAAAACTCAGGATTAATAACCACACCACCCTTCCAAATTGATAACATCTGCATACAACTCAAAGATAACGTAAAAGACCTTGGCATGTGGATTGACAGTGAACTAAACTACAAAAAACACATTGCAACAAAAACAAAAGAAGGTTTTCATAAACTCCAAATACTCAAACACCTAAAACCGATGCTTCACCTCCATGAATTCAGAACCGTCTTACAAGCCCTCATTTTCACAGCCTTGACTACTGCAACTCACTCTTGATAGGACTACCTAAAATGGCCTTAAAACCACTTCAGTTACTACAGAATGCCACTGCCAGAGTCCTAACTGGTAAAAAGAAATCAGACCACATCACCCCCGTGCTCAACAATCTACACTGGCTACCGGTAGATAAAAGAATAGAATTCAAAGTTCTTACAATTCTACACAATGCAATTTATAAAGCAGACAACACAGCCCTGGACAATGTCATGCATATACACAGGTCACTATGTACAACTAGGTCAACAAGTAAACTACATCTTGATGTGCCATCACTACCGCTAGCCAAACTGTCCTCCACAAGAAACAGAGCCATCTCCATCGTTGGCCCGAAATTATGGAACTCTTTACCTCAACACCTGAGCTCACAAGAAAACATTAAATCTTTTTTAAAAGATCTTAAAACATGGCTATTCAGCCAAACATTCAAAGATGGCATAGGATAAAACAGACCCACTCCTATTGCATTTCCACTTCGGGCATGCAATATCATTCCAATGACTATCTCACTGACTCACTGAAACCTTATCGATTATCACCCATTATCAATTCTTTCCCCTTACATGATTTGAGCACGGATATATACCTCGTTATATTGTAGATATTGATTGGATTAAGTTGTTGTTTGGAACCAGTTTCAGTTACTGTTAAATGCTTTAGATGTAACAGGTTGTTGTAAATGTAAACCGGAGTGAAGGCGATTTTTGCTATACCTCGGTATATAAAAACTGCTAAATAAATAAATAAATCCAAGAAAGACAAGGGACCTTTTCTTTGCCCAGCCTGCCACTTAAGAGCCCCGCAGCCTGAATTGGAATTCCTTCTGTGCCAACAGTGTGAACAGAACAAGGGAGAACCAAATCAAGACCCTCTACAGCCAGGAGAGGGGTCCAGAATCACGGATGATGGCACCCCGGACCTAAGTATTTCCAACTCTGCGC
The DNA here is from genome assembly GCF_901001135.1 of Rhinatrema bivittatum. Classification (NCBI taxonomy): domain Eukaryota; kingdom Metazoa; phylum Chordata; class Amphibia; order Gymnophiona; family Rhinatrematidae; genus Rhinatrema; species Rhinatrema bivittatum. Next base: position 503,840,259 of record NC_042615.1, on the reverse strand, counting down.
CCCCACAGGAAATTTCCTCTGGGTGGAATTTTTTAAAGGGCTGCAAACCTTTCTCCAGGCACAACCAGCCCCTACTACCCACCTAATTCAAACCCTGCCCCTACTACCCGCCTAATTCAAGCACTTCCTGGCCCCTCCCGGGTTCCTCGAGACAGGATCCAGAAACCTCAGAAGAGGAAAGTGACTCCCTGGAAGAAGGAGAAATTCCCCCAGGGATTGAACCATACCGGTACATGTTCCGATTCTTCCACAAGGACAAATTACCAGCTCTCGTGTCCCAGACTATGAAGACACTGGGTCTTCCAGGCATGGAACCTACATCGGAACCAAAGAAGAATCCCATATTGGTGTACCTCGGTAAGGCATCATGCTATTTTCCTATGTTGGAGCCCATCAAGGAACTGATTGACCTGAAATGGAATGCTCCAGAGGCCACTTTCAAAGGAGGGTGGGCACTAGAAGCCCTATACCCACTGGAACCCACGGCTAAGGAACTTCTACATTTCTCCAAAATGGATGCTATGATCTGTGCAGTCTCAAAACTCATTACGATCCCAGTGGAGGGGGGTGCGGCACTGAAGGACGCCCAGGATAGAAGGCTGGAAGCCATCCTTAAGCAGTTCTTTGATGTTTCAGCACTGACGCTACAAATTGTTCCTGTTGCGCCTTAGTGGCACATTCCTGTCTGATCCTCGCCAGAGACGCAACCACGCCCGGAGAAGCGATGGAGCCTGCGGTCTCCTTCCTCACCGATGGTACCGCAGATCTAGTGCACACCTCATCCAGGGGTGTCGCCGCCGCAGTGATGGCAAGAAGGCAATTATGGCTCCGGAATTGGTCGGCTGATGTGACTTCCAAAGCGAACCTCACAAAAATGCCTTTTAAAGGATCCCTCCTGTTCGGGAGCAAACTGGAGAAATTAGCCAACAAATGGGGTGAATCTCCAGTACCCCGATTACCTGAGGACAGGAACAAAAGAACATATCAGCACTCCTCCCCCAGAAGAACCAAGGGTAGAGGATCGCAGCGTGTTAAGCCTTACAAGAATACGCAGTCCCAAGCATCTCATCCTTTAGGAAGGTCTCGGTCTTTTCAAAACAGGCACATTAAGAGAGGAGCAAGCTCAGGGGCAGGCCCCAGTCGTACCCCACAATGAGAAGATGCAGACCCATCCACAGGAAGAAGACATAGGGGGCAGACTTACCCTCTTCTACCAAAGATGGGTCGAGATAACTTCGGACAAGTGGGTCCTAACTATCATTCGAGAGGGGTACTTGTTGGAATTCCAAAGCATTCCCCCAGACAAATTTATGAAATTGCCATGCCACTTCCACTCCAAGAGACTGGCAGTGGAAACCACACTAGCAAGACTACTCAACCTGAAGGCAATAGCTCCAGTGCCCACGCCTCAACAAAATACTGGCCACTATTCTATTTTATCGTTCCCAAGAAAGAAAGAACATTCCAACCTATCCTGGACCTCAAGGCCATCAACTGCTACCTGAAGGTTCCACGCTTCCGCATGGAAACCCTAAGCTCCGTTATAATGGTGGTACAACCGGGAGAATTCTTAACCTCCCTGGACCTATCCGAAGCCTACCTTCACATCTCAGTCCATCAGAACCACCAGCGCTTCCTGTGCTTTGCGATACTGGACCATCATTATCAATTCCGAGTGCTACCCTTTGGACTACTTACCGCCCCCAGAACCTTCACCAAAATCATGGTGGTAGTGGCGGCAGCACTGAGGAAAGGAGGAGTCCTGGTGCATCCTTACCTGGACGATTGGCTGATCAGGGCAAAGTCTCCAGAGGAGAGTCGCCATGCGACCACCAGAGTCAAGAATCTACTACAAGAACTTGAGTGGGTCGTGAACACAACTAAGAGTTGTCTACAGCCCTCCCAGTCACTAGAATACCTGGGAGTCAGGTTCGATACCAAACAGGGCAAGGCTTACCTTCCCCCTCCACGGAGAAGGAAGCTAATGGATCAATTACAAAAGCTGTTGACCTCGGTCCGCCCCAAGTTATGGGACTACCTTCAAGTCCTCAGCCTCATGACATCAACTCTGGAAGTTGTTCCTTGGGCAAGGGCCCACATGCGACCGCTACAACGTTCCCTACTGTCACGGTTTGAATCCAGTGTCCCAGAACTACTCAGTTCACCTCCAGCTACCAACAGGTTTGGGAGCAGCTTCAATGGTGGCTACAGGAAGAACACCTAAGCAGAGGCATAAACCTGTCCGTACCAAAGTGGATCTTGCTCACCCCAAATGCAAGCCTGCGAGGGTGGGGAGCCCACTGTCAGGAACTGTCAGCCCAGGGACAATGGAACAAGGAAGAGGCGGGATGGAACATAAACTGCCTGGAAGCTCGAGTGGTCAGACTAGCCTGTCTACGATTTAGCCACAAACTCCTAGGCGAGTCCGTCAGACATGTTGGACAACGCAACAACAGTTGCCTACATCAACCGACAGGGAGGAACCAAGAGCCAGCAGGTGTCTCTAGAAATAGACCCCCTCATGGAGTGGGCTGAAATAAATCTACAAGGGATTTTGGCCTCCCACATCGTGGGAAAAGACATCTCTGCGGTCTACCTCAGCAGTGAGCCTAGACCTGGGGGAATGGTCACTGGTGGACACAGTCTTCCAAATGATAGTAAATCATTGGGGTCTCCCAGCCATGGACCTACTAGCAACTTGTCGCAATGGCCAGGTCCCCAGATTCTTCAGCTGCAGATGAGAATCGACACTCTCATCCAGAACTGGCCAGGGGAAAGCCTCCTGTACACCTTCCCATGCTGGCCACTACTGGGCAGGGTCATCCACAAGATAGAATACCACAGGGGACTAGTTCTACTAGTCACCCCGGATTGGCCAAGAAGACCATGGCATGCGGACATGTGAAGACTATTGGCGGGGAATCCTCTACGTCTTTTGCCATCCAGGGACCTTCTTCATCAGGGACCGATCTCCCACAAAGACCCGGCTCGATTCTCTCAAGGGCCATACCATAAGAGAGAACTAGCCTAAAGAAGCGTGGCTACTCAAAAGCAGTGATTGACACCCTGCTTCGGGCACGCAAGTTCTCCATATCTCTCTTACATACAAATCTGGAGAGTATTTGAAGCTTGGTGTGAAGACCATGGTCTCTGCCCAAGGACAGCCAAGATTCCCACGATCCTAGAATTCCTACAGGACGGCATGCAGAAGGGGTTGTCCCTCAACTCCCTCAAGGTCCAAGTCACAGCCCTGGCCTGTTTCAGGTCCAACGTGAACAGCATCAGATTATCAACTCACTCTGTGTCCCGCTTCCTGAAAGGAGTCAAACAACTCCGACCACCACTGAAGTGGCCAGTGCCTCTATGGAACTTCAACCTAGTATTAGACTTCCTAGCAGGGGAATCCTTCAGACCAACAAGCGCCCTGTCTCTACGTCTTGACCTTAAAGACACTGTTCTTGATCGCAATATGCTCAGCCCGGCGCATCTCCGAACTTCAAGCATTATCCTGTCGGGAACCGTTCCTCAGGTTCACCCCGGGCACCATACAGCTACGTACAGAACCATCATTCCTTCTGAAAGTGGTTTCCCAGTTCCATATGAACCAGACCATATCCTTACCATCACCAGATGAGCACAGGTATTTGGAAGACTCACGCCTCCTCCGCCACCTGAATTTCGGCAGAATCCTAGTCCGATACCTGAAGAGATCGGAATCCTTACGCAAAACTGACCACCTGTTCGTTCTTCACAGCGGAAAGAAACAAGGGGAAGTGGCATCGCGGGCCACCATAGCATAGCCCACTGGATCAAAGAAGTAATTAATGCTACCTACATAGAGGCAGGAAAACCATTACCTCTGCAGGTCAAGGCGCATTCTACAAGGGCCCAGGCAATCTCCTGGGCTGAAACCAAGCTGCTGTCGCCAGCCGAGATCTGTTGGGCGGCGACATGGTCCTCCCTACACACCTTCTTCAGGTTTTACTGCCTGGATGTTCAGGCCCGGAAGGATACAGCCTTCACAAGGGCAGCACTAAGTGGGCCACGGGCACCCTCCCACCCGTTAGGGGAATAGCTTTTGTACATCCCATTGGTCCTGAGTCCATCTGGCTACACGCTAGGAAATGGAGAAATTACTTACCTGATAATTTTTTTTTCCTTAGTGTAGGCAGATGGACTCAGCTCCCACCCACGGCTGCACCAGAAATCGAGAACCTCTGGTATCAAATCTCGAGACTGAGCAAGTAAGGGTAAGCCACGGCCTACCTCTAGTTCAAGACACCCGCAGTTGCCCAGGTGTCAGCGATTATTGTTTGAGTGCTCTGGCGGTCTCCAGTCCAAAGTTTTTATATATATTCAAAGTTCAAGGGTAATCAAGTATTAAGCAACATATATCCACACTGGCTTTTCGAAAATAATACTGAAGAGTTAAGCATGCTGCACGGGTATATGTTGTCTGACGTCAGCTTTGAAATCTGACTCTGTCTCCCATCTGCTATTAGGAGAGCACAATACCCATTGGTCCTGAGTCCATCTGTCTACACTAAGGAAAACAAAATTATCAGGTAAGTAATTTCTCCATTAGAAACCATGTACCTTGGGGCAGAACCACCACATATGGATATAGGTACCTTGCTGCCCACATCCTCACCAACATTGATTGCTGGCGCCAGGGAAACATTTTAGAATATAATACGGAGGTACGATAAGTTCTATTAAGTAACTTAATCATAAGCTCCACCCTTCTGGCACAGATGGAAATGTGGTGGGCAGAGGTCCAAATAGCTTTCCACGCCTAGGTTAATACCTAAATCTATATTCCATTTTGAGCAAACTGATTCGGCCTGCCCAGGAAATCATCAGATGCTCCCATGTTAACATAGTTTGTTTCAGCTGACCAATGAGGGGTGCATAATTCTTAACGTAGAGCTCTTTAGGATGCCTAGGAACAACGATCCCCAAATATGTGAAACCATTTGTCACCACCTTAAACTCAGAAAGACACTCCAGGACGCCCATCTTTGGATTAGTCAGAAATAGTTTGGACTTGTCAATTTATTTTATATCCATACAGGGTACCATATAAAAGAGTAAGGAAAGCAGGGCCAGAAACCCAAGGGGCTATCAGGTAAACCAATACATCATCAGCATAAAGAAAAATTTTATGAGATCACCCTCTAAACTGGAACCCTTGAATATCCAGATGTTGTCTGATAACTGCTGCTAGAGGCTCAATGGCAAGATCGATTAACAGGAGGGAGAGAGGACAGCCCTGCCTAATCCCTCGGGCAGTGTCAAAGAAGGAAGAAAGAAATCCATTAATATTAAGCAGAGCTCTAGGTTTTTCGTACATAGCTTTAATCCAAGCAATAAATCTAGTAGGCAAGCCCGCATTTTCTAAACAGCAAAAAGGATAGGGCCAAGCTAAATGATCAAACGCCTTTTCGGTATCCAGGGAAACTATCACACCCGACACTCCCTTATGTTGGGCTAAATGCAACAGATTGAATAATCGTCTGGTATTAGAGGTGAAAATCTTGCCCTTCACAAAACCCATTTGGTCAGAATGCACCAAAGCAAGATGCAAGGCCTCTAACCTAAGTTGTAACACCTTCACCAAGATTTTAATACCTGAATTAAGAAGAGAAATAGGTCTACAGGACTCACATTCCATTGCATCTTCCCCTTTTTATGAATGAGTGGTTGTAGCATCAGCCATAGTTCCCAGGGAATGCCCCTCACCACCAGCTGCATTAAAGACCAAGAAAAGCTTTATTTATTTTTATATGCCGACATTCGATTTGGCATATCACATCGGTTTATGGACAACATGCATGGATCTGGAAACTTAAATGTTTTCCTATTGTTCCATACATTAAAACTTAGAATTAACTTTAGTTGAACAAAGGTAAACTATAACTGAACAAAACAAGTTAACAGGAAATTAAGTGGTGATAGTGGGACCTTAAATTAAATTAACATAGGCTAAGGAATTTTTGTCATTATAGGGTTAATCATAAGATATCAGAAGGGAGACATCACTATTTTACAGGAAAGGCCTATATTCATTTTCAATGATTGTGACTGATGAGTGGTTTTGATTGGCATCAATTTATTGATGTGAAGGCTTTTTGGAAGAGCCATGTCTTTAATCTTTTCTTGAAAGTTTGGGACGTTGGTTCTGATGACAAGAAATTGGAGATAAGTATTTTTTAAAAAGTCAATAGGGAAACCATTGGGGCCAGGGCATTTACCCCCTGGTAACAACTTGATAGCCGCCTGAATTGCAGGCAGAGAGATGGGGGTAGCTAGCCTGTCTCCCTGTGTAGCATCAAGAATGGGTAAACCCAGCTCCTATAAAAATTGACCAGTGTCATTGGGATGAACCCCAGCAGGAGCCAGATATAAAGTGGAAAAATATTGCATAAAGGCCACTTCTATTTCTTAAGAATTGGAAGAGAGAGTCCCCGATGACTTCCTAACTTGCACAGTATGAGATCTGAGTGCCCACCTTTTAACCATCCTTGCAAGAAAGGATCCAGGTTTATCTCCATGCTCATGAAATTTCAATTTAGTAAATTTCAAAGCCCTCTCAATCCTACCAATCTCAAGAGTCTGCAGCTCCTGCCTACATTTCTCCAAGGCTTTAAACACTCAGACTGAACATGTTTGCTTATGCTGAGATTCTAGGTCACAAATACATGAGATCAGGTTCACTTCCACCTTTTCCAGTTCTTTTTGAAGGAAACTAGCAAAACTAATTATTTCCTCCCGAAAAAAGGCCTTGAAAGATTCTCAGCGGAGAATCAGCATATAATCTTGTTCAGGGTTATAAGTGTCAGATTCAGCAACAGCCTCTCTTACAAGGTTAGGAAAGCATTTATCTCCCAGTAAAGCCATATTGAGTCACGATATAAAAGGTTTTAATTTGGCGGGCTCAAAACAGAGAAACTCACTGGGTGATGATCAGATAGTGAACATGACATAATATCGCTATCAACTGTTTTAGACACTAAATTAGGGAACAAAGGAAGTAATAGTCTATTATACATGTGATGATGATGAGAATAAAATGTGAAGTCTTTGTCAGTCTTACTTAAATAATCGCTCACAACAAATTCAGGAATGATTACTCTGGTCGTCTGTTAAAACTGGCACTCCTCAAAACTCTGCCTTGTCATCAGTTCTATTAAATATTTATTTGACCTTCATTTAAAAAATTCTAAGAAATCTATGCTGATTTACAGTTTGTCTTCATACCACATGGCAAGATACCAGTCAACATCTGTAAATCTGTATGTCAACGATTAGGCAGTGGTTACACCACAGCAAATTGTATCTCAACATGCCTAAAACAGTCTCTCCTGGTTCGGAGGGTACATTCCTTGATATAACATGCGCCAATTACCCTTGAGAATTTGACCTTTCCTATTAATGACAGTATTAAAAGTTTTGGAGTTTAGCTTGATACTCATCTTACATTTCGTATGTATATTAAGACTATTGTCAAAGCTGGTTTCTACGAACTTCATGTGATTGCAGATTTAAAGCGTCTTCTACACGAAGGATGATTTTTGCTCAGTTGTGCAAGCCTCCATTTTTCCTTTGATTAATTATTGCAGTGGTCTTTTTCTTGGTCTTCCTGGTGTTTCATTGCAACCTCTTTAGCTTTTTTTTACTGAATGCAGCTTCACATTTGATTTCAGGAGTTCAACGTAATCAACACATTACTCCTACACTAATGAGTCTACATTGGCTTCCTTTGTGGCAGTGGGTATCATATAAGATGAGAATGACTGCTTCTAAACTAATCAGTTCCAGTTCATATCCATGGACTAATGCCCTCCTTAAACTATACCAGCCTTCATGGTTATTCAGGTTATCACAGAGAGGCATGCTTGATGTTCCTTCAATCAGGTGTGCCCATCTCTCTGTGACCAGAGACTCTGCCTTTTCTGTTGCAGCCTCTGTTTTGTGGAACTCCTTTTCCAGTGGTACTATGCCCGAGCAAGTTGGCTCAGTCTGGCAGCTATCAAGCTCTGCTAACCAGGAATCCAGATACCTGTCTGTCTAGGAGTAGTAAAGGCTTCCCTATTCATGATGGGAATCTTGTTCCTCCTTTAGTCAGATATCTGACTATTTAGGGCTGAAGTGGAGCAAAAAAAACCCCAGGATTATGCAGGGATGGAAACCCTATGCCGATTGATAATCTCAAATAACAATTAGTCCTTCCCAGTCTCTGGAGTATAGGGAAAACCACACATCTCTGAAGAGGAAAGTTACCTTATGGGCTCAAGACCTCACACCCAGTGACCAGTTCTCCAGTTTCTACATCTGCTCCAAGCATAGATCATTCTGCAGATCCTAGACTCCAGGGCAGTAGACCTGAATGTAGTACCTTAGGTACAGACCCATGTGCGTCTCATTCAATTTGCTCTGCTCTTGGGAATATTCAGTAGCCCAGTTTCACAAGACTATTTTTCCCTCTTTCTAGGGCGTTTGAGTAGCCTAAGCAGGTGGTTTTTCACAGTTGCCTCCTGCAGGGAATGGATCTTTAATCTCCTTCAGGGTTCTTTTGTGCCATAGGCTATGATCTGGGACAGCTGACGTAGGGATAGGAGTCCTAGTGAAGAACCAACTGGTCCAGGTCTAGAGCAAGGGCCAAAACCAATTTAGCATTCCAGAAATCTTGGCTTCTAGCTCCAAAGGCAGACCAGGTGGTAGTTATCAATGTAATGCCATTAGCTGATATGAACAGAGGGAACTAGTAGCTCCCAGGTACCCCGTGAGTCACAGCCTGGTATGGAGTTCCCTTGCAGGACCTGGCAGTAGCTCAAATGGCTAATGCCATCATCATACAGACAAATGTTTTGAGCTGACCCTTTTGAGACCCTGATGTATAAGGACCAGCAGACGTGGCCTTTGCCCTACTTAGGGATCAGGTGGAGTGCTTCCGTGAGTGAATTTCAGAGCAGCCCAGTGAAGCTTCAAGATGAGCAAGTTCTTCAGCTGAAAAAGGAAAGCAGGAACCAGGCATTCAGATATCCTGGTAGAACCATGATCAGCACCCAGTCTTTGGCACGTTTCCACAGGAAGCCTAGACTGAGTTCTGAAGATGTAAGCAGGAGTACTTCACCCTTTCCCCTAGTTGGAGGATTTTTCCCTAGAAGATCCTTTCCGATCTCTGTTACAACTTTGACTATTAAGAGAACCAGGCTATTTAATATTAGTGATTACAACCTTCAGTGGCATGAAAGAGAACCATGTAGTGGACCTGACTTAGTTTGAAGCCTCTATGAGCTCAGTTTACAGGGGAAGCAATATTTCCCTTTGAAGGCTACATTCCTTCAATTTTGTCATCCTACCAGAAGAGACTGTGATGAAGGCATTACTTGAAAATCTCACAGAGGACAGTCTTATTGCGAGAGATACAGTCATGGAAACTCTCTTGCTACTTTCTCAGATTAAATACTTTTCTTCTGAGGAGTCAAGAACATAGATCCTTAGCTGCGAGGGATCTTCTTCACTTGGAAGTGAAGAAGATATCTGGCATATCTTCCTCTCGTTTCAAGGGTAGCATCTTTTTGAGTCATGTTGAAGTCAGTCTCCTTTAAATTTTAGTAGAAATTTATTTTATTTTATTTTTATTTTCAAGTGACAAGAGGCACACATTAATACAACTGATTCTACAGTTCCATACAATGAGTCACAGCATCAATTGTAAATACCAGACATTAAAAACAACAGTTCCCTTCCTTCTCCCCTCTTCTGCCAAGCCTTTGGCCCCCCCCCCCCCCCCCCCATCTAGCCCCAGAAATATACCCTATGCGGAAGCAGAACAAGTTATATTCCACATTATGAGAAATCATTAAGAATCTGACTTCTGGTTTTATGTGGCAGATGAGAGATAAAAGGAAGCCATACATCTAATATCAACTTCTTTCTCGTATGAATGGGGATGATCAAGACATCTGCTTCATTATCAGCAAATGATGGATTTTGTTTTTCAAAAAAGTAAGCATGGGAATAGTCAGCTGCCTCCAAAAATGTAATATAGCTACTGTTGATAGCAGTAAAACTTTCCATATCCACATTCTCTGTGGTAAGGTACAATAAGAGTTAGATCTAATATCCATATAAACCAGACAAAGCGTCGAACACCAATGACTGAGAAATAATGCTCTCTATATACTTATAAACTTTTTTCCCAAAAAATCTGTACTCTGGGACATAGCTAAAAGGAATGGCTTATGTTTCCCGTTGCACTGAAACACTTCCTAGAAAGATCAGAATTAGCATTGTGAGCTAAATATGCCTGTCACTGTGAAATAAAAGCACAATTCAAAAATTTTAATTTTTTTTTTCTCATTTGTATGTTACTAGTAAGTTTTACCAGGAACACTTTCAGGAGGAGATGTATTTGGGATTCTTCTTCCCACTTATTTTGCAGAAAAGGAAAATCCCAATCAAATTCAATTTGTACCAACAACCTATGAAGGCCTGACAAAGTATGTTTCCCAGATCCTCTATATCAAACCATTCTTGTAAAAAAAAGCTAATTTTCCTTGTTAAATAAATTCAGAGGGAAGCAGAGATCTTACATTATGGTGGGACTAAAGATAAGAAAAGTAGTCTGTTTCTTTTTCCCCCGACAAGTCAAAGGATTCCCATATGTCAGGAAAAGTCAAAATATTCCCTTGTTCAGCCAGGAATTGACCCACAACCTGTAGCCCTCAGGCCTGCCAAGCCCAAAATTGTCTCCTCTTCATACCCGGAGCAAAGTTACTATTGCCTAGTAAAGGAAAAAATGGTGATTTAGCCCAATTTAGGTGTAACTACAAAGGAGCCACCTCCAAGACTTATGTAAAGGCTCAATCAAACAATGATGTCTCATAGTGGTAAGCAATTGACTGTCAGTAAATGTAATACAAATTACTGAAAAAGGGAAGAACCAATCCAGATTCAAACTCTACATCAATATAATGAGCAGTTCTCTGAAGCCAATCGCCCACATGTCGTAAATTCGCTGCCATGCTATACAATTTAAGGATAGGAACTCCGAAACCCCCTTTACCCTAGGAAATCATAAGTTGGTGAAGTGCTGTCTGGGATTTGTTCCCCTTCCATATGTAAGATCTCAAATCTCTCAAAATCTATCAATCAGGCCGATACAGTAAAGTGCGCTCCGGGTTTGGACGCGCGTTTTCGACGCGCTAGCTTTACCCCTTATACAGTAAGGGGTAATAGCGCGTCGAAAATGTGCGGCCAACCCCCCCAAAACTAATAGCTCTGCAACATGCAAATCCGTGTTGATGGGCTTAGTAGACATTCCCGTGCGATACAGAAAGCAAAATGTGCAGCGAAGCCGCACATTTTACTTTCTAAAATTAATGCCTGCCTGAAGGAAGGCGCTAATTTCGGCGGACACCAGGGAAGTGTACAGAAAAGCAGAAAAAAATGCTTTTCTGTACACCCTCCAACTTAATATCATAGCGATATTAAGTCAGATGTGCCCACGGGTCGGAAGACGGACGCTCAGTTATGCCCGCGTCCGTTTTCCGAACCCGTGGCTGTCAGCAGGCTCGAGAACCGACGCCGGAAAAATTGAGCGTCGACTGTCAAACCCTGCCGACAGCCGCGGCTTCTGTCAAAAAGGAGGCACTAGGGACTCACTGGTGTCCCTAGTACCTCCTTTTACCGCGGGCCCTCATTTAAATACTTGATTGCGTGCCCAGGAGAGTGGCCTGGGAGAGCGGGTGCTTGCCTCGGAGCGCTGGCTCTCCCGTGGGTTTTACTGTATCGGCCCGAATGAGCATTTCTTCAAATAAAGAGGGGTTAAACCAAAAAAAATAAAACCATTTGGAGAAAAGTGCCACCTAAAATAGATATATATTCTACCAATAAAAGATATGTTTAAAGGGGTCCAAGCCATTAAAGTCTGCTTAGTGAGTTAACTTTTGTATATTAATCTCATATAGCAAATTCAAATCCATTGGGCAGAAGAATCCCCCAAATATCTTATCTTGGTGCCTGCCCATTTCAGAGAACACTCATCTGACCACTTCTGTGTTGGCCACTCCCCTACCAGTTGAGCTTCGGACTTATCAAGATTCAGCTTAAATCCCGCTAATGGCCCATAAACTCTAAATTCTTTCATTATCGCTGCCAGGGACATTTCTGGGTCCAATACACAAAATAACAAGTCATCTGCAAAAGCAGATAACTTGAATTGTTTTGAATGTATTGCAGTTCCTTGTATATTCGGATTATTTGCTTTATTACGTAGCAAAGGGTCTAAAGCTAAGACAAACAGCAGAGGAGACAACGGACAGCCCTGTCAAGTGCCTCTGCCAACAATAAGTTCAGGGGACAATGCTCCGTTAACCAAAATGTTGGTCCTCGGATTTTTGTATAACAGAACGCATAAAGGGTTCTTTCAGCCCATGAATCCTCAAAGATTCAAACGAAAACATCCAGTTCACCCTGTCAAATGCCTTTTCGGTATCAAAACTAATCTACAGGATTTCAGATGATTCTGAAATACATAATCCATGATAGCCAAAATGTTCCATACAATAATTACTGGAGTTTTCCCTTTCAGAAAACTGACTTTTTCTGATCCCACCAAGTCTTTCAAGAAAGGTGCCAGCTTATCTGCCATTATCTTTGCAAAAATGTCATATCATAGTTAAGCAGTGAGATTGCATGATAAGCACTAGGTACAGTGGGATCCATTCCCGGTTTGGGCAAAACTATAGTGGTGGCTGTTTGTCCTATAAGGTATTTCCTCAACCTGCAATAATGTTTCAAAAACTGACACTAAGGGCAAACTGGCTCCATCTAACAGTTACTTATAGAATTCACCAGGCAGCTCATCTGGCCCTGGAGACTTAATGGGTTTAGGTTGTTTGATTACCTTCTAAACCAGAGCTTTCCAGACTTTTCATGTTGGTGACACACTTTTTAGATGAACATAATTTCGTGACACAGTCTACTAGCAAACCAGAGGTTAAAGGTTAAACGAACGAAATGTATTTCTACAATTTATGTATGTTTCCTTAAATATATACTTAATAAAATGTTTCATGACACAACCTATCTTGTGAAAACCTTTCATTTATATTAAAAATATATAATATTCCAAGATTAATGTTATTATTTATGAGTAACAATAATAAAACAAAGTTATTGTATTATTCAATTTACCTCTTTAATGAGATATATGAGCTTGATGGGATGAACACAGCTTTTGAATATTTGGTGTTAATAAAAAAGTCCAAAGTGTCTTCTGCGTAATTTTAAAAAGCTGGCCAGTTTCACACTATATAATTATTTGATAGCCTCATTCAACTAATTCTATATGGCTATGAGAGTGAAGTCTGGAATTTATAGGAAGGGACAGAATGTCAATATAAATCCTGCACCTCCAGTTCTGTAATAGAAGTGCATCCACTGAAATTCCCCCAAACAATGGAGCATGGATGTTTCCCTCACAGCTCATCATACTAAAAAATATTTTCAAATTCTGGTGTCACCTCACAGTAACAGCAGCACAAACACCTTCCACTGCCAGGCACATTGTGAACTAACACAAAACCCCGCAAAAAAGACACTCAAAATCTATAATGCAATCCCATTGTAACATAACAGTAATAACACCAAGGACTCAAACAACAATAACCCTACCCGTGAAAAAGCAAGGGTAGATATTACACTGGGTCCTAGAATACCAATACACCACCTACTGAGGAAACAAAACAAACCAGATTGCTATAGATCCCTATGCTAGCAGAATCTCTCATCGTGATCACACACACAGAACAGAGACAGAACCTCACCAAATACAGAATACAAAATAAAGGAGCACAAATTAGACAAAAACTGAAATGGAAACCCCAAGAAGCCAGACTCTGTGTATTAACAATGGAAAAACAGAACCACCATTCCTCATAAAACAAATAAAATCAAGAAACACAAAGCATCAGTTATAATAGTAAAACCATACTAATAAAAGAATATTTTAAAACTACTGATAAATAGAATTTCTATTAATTAAAATCATATACGTTTTTTACAATTTCCCAAACACCAATAAAATATTTCAAAACAGCACATATATCAAATAACACCCAATAATTAAAACTAATAAGGATTTTAAAAAGCCCCTGCTATCCATACGTGGGAGCTCTTGATTTCCAGTCACCCTGATATTGTCAAGGATTAGGTTATCCTCTCTCTCACCCATACTCACATGTCCATTCTCTCTCACACATACACTGTCACATACATACACATTCATGCTCTTATACCCACCATAACCTCTCGCTCTCACAGACACTGACACATTCTCAAGCTCTAAGACACTCTCTCCCCTCCACCCCCCCCACACACACACACAAACTCTTACTCCCCTGGATTTTATCATACACACTCATGCTCTCACTCTCTCTGGCTCCCTCACACACACACAAACACACACACCCAGGCAAGTTCCCAGTCATTCTCACACACACACACACACACACATACCACACCCAGGCAAGTTCCCAGTCATTCTCACACACACACACACACACACCCAGGCAAGCTCCCAGTCATTCTCACAAAACACACACACACACACCCAGGCAAGCTCCCAATCATTCTCACAAAACACACACACACCCACCCAGGCAAGCTCCCAATCATTCTCACACAAACACACACACACCCACCCAGGCAAGCTCCCAATCATTCTCACACAAACACACACACACCCACCCAGGCAAGCTCCCAATCATTCTCACACAAACACACACACACCCACCCAGGCAAGCTCCCAATCATTCTCACACAAACACACACACACCCACCCAGGCAAGCTCCCAATCATTCTCACACAAACACACACACACCCACCCAGGCAAGCTCCCAGTCGTTCTCACACAAACACACACACACCCAGGCAAGTTCCCAGTCGTTCTCACACAAACACACACACACCCAGGCAAGCTCCCAGTCATTCTCACACAAACACACACACACCCAGGCAAGCTCCCAGTCATTCTCACACAAACACACACACACACACCCCCCCAGGCAAGCTCCCAGTCATTCTCACTCACACACACACACACCCAGGCAAGCTCCCAGTCATTCTCACACACACACACACACCCAGGCAAGCTCCCAGTCATTCTCACACACACACCCACACCCAGGCAAGCTCCCAGTCATTCTCACACACACACCCACACCCAGGCAAGCTCCCAGTCATTCACACACACACACACACACACCCAGGCAAGCTCCCAATCATTCACACACACACCCAGGCAAGCTCCCAATCATTCTCACACACACACACACACACACACACCCAGGCAAGCTCCCAGTCATTCTCACACACACACACACCACACACAGGCAGGCACCTATTCTCACACATACAAACCCCAGGAAGACACCCATTCATTCTCATACACAGACACACCCTCAGGCAGGCGCCCATGCATTCACACACATACACCCCCAGGCAGACTCCCATTCATACACATGCACACACTAAAGGCAGACCCCCTCTCTTTCTTTTGCCAGCAACCTCGGAGTTTCTCACATTCCTCTGCTGCCACTGTCACTGATGCCGCGTGGCTATTGGGGAGGTGCTGATTGCTGCTACTGACCCCGAAGCCCATTCTGCTGTGCAGGCCCCGTGGGTTTCCACTTCCTCCATTTTGATCTCGTACATTGTGAGATCCGCATAGAGAAAGTGCTACTCTTGCACATTACCAAAGATTACATGTGCCAATCAGTAAAAAGTAATTTTTTTTTTTTTTACCTTTGCTGTCTGATCTTAGTTTTCTAATTGGTTGGTAACAGGCTTTTTTGTTCCACCTTCCCTTTCTTATTTTTTTGCCAATTCCTTTCATATTGTCTGTTTTTCTATTTCTTTTCTCTCCATCTATCTTCTTCCCTCAAACACACAGTCAGGTTCTCATTCTCACATGCTTTCTCTCTCTCACACAGACAGGCTCTCACTTACATGCTCTCTCTCATACCATCATTCATACACAGTCTCTCTCTTGCACATGCTGTCTGACTCTCACACACCCAGGCTCTCTCTCACTCCCACATGCTGTCTTGCTCAAGCACTGGCTCTCACTGTCACATGCTCTCTCTCATACAATCATTCATACACACAGGCTCTCACTGTCACATGCTGTCTCTCACACACACACAGGCTCTCACATGCTGTCTCTGCAAACATTCAGGTCCTCACTCCCACACACAGTCTCTCAACTAATCTCATACACGCACACAATCTCTCAACTCATCTCATACACACACTCTACGGGCCCTCAGCCTCTCTCTTACCTCTGGGCCTCCTCCTCACGGGTCACTGCAGGATGGGCTCTGCAGCGGCCCTGATCTTCTTGGGCCGATCCGCGGCGGCCCTGATCTTCTCGGGCCGATCCGCAGTGGGGGCCCTGCTACCGGGCCTCCTCCTCTTCTCAGCCCACTGCAACAAAGCAGCTCCTTTTCTGCATGCGGCTGATGCTCCTCCTCCTTCCTGCCCATGCGGCTCTGGCAACATTTTTCTTCCGGGGCCGCATGGGCAGGAAGGAGGAGGAGCACCTGCACGTTTAGACGTGACCTTTTTCTTCGGGCCTTGGTGATGTGAGCTCTACCACGGCCCTGCCGATCTTCCTGCTGTGTGTCTCCGGCACAGCACAGCGATGCTTAACTACTCAGCCGCCAGTGGGATGAGGTCCACCGGCGGCTGCATTGGCTCCCTCTGACCTCTCCTCGGTATACCACTTGCTCCGCCCCATCACATGCACCGGGCTTGCGCGGCACACTGCAGGCGACACACTAAAGTGTCGCGACACACACTTTGGAAAGCTCTGTTCTAAATTTTAGCTGCACTGATGGGAGAGTTCAAAATTTCCAGCTGTGCCATCGTCAGCTTAGGCAGAGAAGATGAATGTAAATATTTCCTCATGGCCAGAAGATCCCCTTTGTCTGCTGTACATAAATCCTTATAATACTGATAAAAAAAAATTCTGGCTGACTTCCCTAGTTGAATGCACCAATCTCCCATTCCCACCTTGCATAGTTGTGATATATGCTTTCTCCTAGGACAAGCAGGACAGTAGTCCTCACATGTGGGTGACATCATCAGATGGAGCTCGGCAAGGAAAAGGTTTGGGTACACTGAGCATGCCCAGTATACCACAACTTGCACATCCACAGCACTGGGCTCAGTTCGGCGTTTACGGTCGCCGTCCTGCCACCGAAGCGACCCTGTGGGGAGGAGGCATTGCTCTCTAGCAGACCCGGAAGTCCCAGGTGTTCCCCACCGGTGATGGTGCTGGGCACTGAGCCTCCTCGAAGCGCAGAGAAGGCTCTGGTGATGTCTCTTTCTCCTCATCCTCCTTAATCTATTTGACCTTAACGGATTTTCAGGAGGAGCTGGATTGGAGGATGCAGTTGGCAGTGCTCGAGTCCTGCAGAGTATTGAGCCACCCTCAGCACCGGTCCCTGTGCCGGAATCAACCCCTTTTCTGTTGGCGCCCCTGCTAGAGCGTCTGGATGTTGTTCTGGGCGTGCTACTGATGCAGCCGGTGCCTGGGGAACAGTCTATGCCCAGAAGCCACTGATGCCCCCCTCCAGAGCAATTCCCATCGTGGGATCCTCTGAGGAGGAAGAACCAATGTGGCTGCCAGCACCATCGGGACCAACCTCCTGGTGTCCTCGGGGATCTCTATGCCCTTGGTGCCCAGACCGAGAGGCATGGGCAGGGATTCTCCACGGCCGCCCCCAGGGGACCTTAGCGAGGAGGCTGTCCCATATGATCCATGGGGACATGATATCTCTGACTCTTCCTCGGATGATTCAGGAGGCCTTCTTTCAGACCCGTCTTCTACAGATGAGAGGTGCAGGTCCCATTCCCCCCCCCCCCCCCCCCCCCCCCCCCCCCCGGAAGACCTCTCTCCTTTGCGGGCTTTGTCTGGGCTATGGTGGAGGCTATCCCATTTCAGCTGCTCATGGAGGACGATGCTTGGCATAAGATGCTGGAATTCCTCCAGTTCATGGACACCCCAAAGGAGGTAGTGGCTGTTCCTGTTCATGACGTCTTAAAGGAATTACTCCTTAGGATCTGGGAATACCCTCTGTCCGTTTCTTCAGTGAATCAGAAGGCTGATGCCATCTACCTAGTACAGCAAGCCTTAGGATTTGAGAGGCTTCACCTTCCACATCAATCTGTGTTGGTGGAGTCCGCCCTCAAAGAGGCCAGGCATTCTCGCACCCATTCCTCGGCACCTCCAGATAGGGAGCATAGAGCGTTGGATGCCTTGGGGAGGAAGGTCTATCAGTGTGCCATGCTAATCACCCATATTGCTTCTTACTAGCTGTACATGACACAGTACACCGAAACCTGTGGAAACAGGTTGAGGAGCTGAGGGAGCGTCTACCCCAAAAACAGCAGGATGTCTTTTTGACAGTGGTACAACAGGGCCTGCAGGCTGGTAAACATGAGGTGAGATCCACCTATCATGTTTTTGAGACTGTGGCGAGGGTAGCTGCAGCGGGCATTGGTTCCCGCAGGCTGGCTTGGCTCAGAGCTTCAGACCTCTGGCTGGAGGTCCAAGAGAAACTTGTAGACCTGCCCTGCACTGGTGAAAATTTCTTGGAGATAAGGTCAGGGATGCGGTAGCCCAATTGAAGGATCACCACAAGACCCTGCAGCATCTTTCAGCCAGTACTTCTGACCCACCATTTTCGGTCAGGAAATCCTCATGCCAAGACTCTAGGAAGTTTTTCTATCGCCAGAGGAAGTATTATCCTTCTGCCTCATGGGCGTGTGTGCCACGCGCCAGCTCCTGGGGCCACTTTTGGCTGTAACAGACCCCCAGGCTTCAGCCAGCCCCCCCAACAGAGCCCCACTACAGGGTTTTGACAGCCGGCGGGAGAGCTTAGGTCAAACCGCCATACCCTCAATGTCCTGCCCTCCAGTAGGGGGGAAGTCTGCGTCTCTTTGTGGATTACTGGCCCCCACATTACCTCAGACTAGTAGGTCCTTGCCATCATTCGCCAAGGGTACAAGCTGAACTTCAGGGACTTCCTTGCGGACTCTTCCCCATGTCCATCTTGGGGCCTGTCCCCTCATCAGGAAATACTCTTGACAGAGCTCTCTGCCCTTCGAATGGCCAGAGTGTTCGAACCTCTTTTGCTGCGCCAGAGGAGCTGAGGGTTCTATTTTCTGTATTTCCTGATACCCAAGAGAACAGGGGGTCTCAGCCCTATTCTAGACCTAAGAGCTTTGAACAGATTTCTTCAAAGAGAAAAGTTCAAGACTATCTCTTTGGGCACCCTGATCCCACTCCTGCAAAGAGGAGATTGGCTTTGCTCCCTTGATTTGAAAGATGCCTACGCCCACACAGAGATCTTCCCTGGTCACAGGAAGTATCTTCAATTTACTGTGGGCGAGGGTCTCTTCCAGTACAGGGTGTTACCTTTCAGCCTTACGTCAGCCCCAAGTGTCTAGCCATAATGGGGGCACACCTCCGCCGTCAGGGAGTATATGTCTTCCCCTACTTGGACAACTGGCTGGTCAAGAGCACCACCCAGGAGGGGACGCTTCGCTCTCTGAAGTTGACCATTCAGGTGCTACAGTCTCTTGGGTTTGTTATCAATTACCCGAAGTCCCACCTCAGCCTGTCGCCATAGCTGGCCTTCATCGATGCCTATCTAGACATGACTCAGGCCAAGGCATTCCTACCCCACGACTGGGCGCTTGCCCTGTCGTCACTTGTGAATTTGATCCGCCAAAGCCGGGATGTTTCTGCCCACCTTTTGCCGGGGGGGGGGGGTAACATGGCTGGGTCAGTCCATGTTACCCCCCCTGGCACGCCTGTGCATGCGCAGGGCGCAATGGACACTGCAGTTGCAGTGGCTGCAGGCCCCTGAAGACCTTAGGGCATGCATCTGCATTGCACAACCTCTTCAGATCTCCCTGTCTTGGTGGGGAGATATTTCCAATCTGGAGCAGGAGTTCCTTTCTAGGCTCTCCCACCTCAGGTTGTACTTATAACAGATTTATCGACTCTGGGTTGGGGTGCGCATGTGGACAACCTCCGTACGCAAGGTCCGTGGATGGCTCAGGAATCTCTGTTCCAGATCAACGTCCTGGCGATGCAAGTGATCTGCTATGTTCTTTAGGCATTCCAGGATCGCTTGTCCAACCATTCAGTCCTCGTCCAAATGGACAGTCAGGTGGCAGTGT
Source organism: Rhinatrema bivittatum (assembly GCF_901001135.1). Taxonomy (NCBI): domain Eukaryota; kingdom Metazoa; phylum Chordata; class Amphibia; order Gymnophiona; family Rhinatrematidae; genus Rhinatrema; species Rhinatrema bivittatum. The sequence goes on along the minus strand of NC_042615.1, from coordinate 503,819,993 downwards.
GGTACATCAATAAACAGGGGGGGCACTGGGTCTGTCGTCCTCTGTCAGGAGTCGGTGCAGATTTGGTTCTGGGCTCTGACACGAGGCATGCACCTATGAGCAATGTACCTAGCTGGGACAGAGAATATGGTAGTGGCCCGCCTGAGTCGGATGTTCCGGCCACACAAATGGCCCCTGAATCCAGCAGTGGCGGATCACATCTTCCGCCTGTGGGGGGACTCCGTATGTGGACCTCTTTGCCTCCCTTTGCAACAGCAAAGTGAGCTACTTCTGCTCCCTGTTCAGGTTAGACGGGACACTAGCTTCGACGCCTTTGCTCGCCATTTGGGGCAAGGGCCTGCTGTACGCGTATCCTCCACTACTGCTGGTGATGAAGACTCTTGAAGCTCCAGCAGGGTAAGGGAAGATTAATCAAGTTCACACAGTGTCGCTGCCCGACGTCTCCACTCTGCCCACCTTACCTCTTTTGCGACTCCCTCTTTGATTGATGGACGTTTGGCTGCCGTGGCGTCATCTTGCCGTTCTCCTCCGGTGTCCCCGGACCGGCTAGACACTGCCTTCCGCCATGTTCTCCTGAAGCCTAAGGGTGCACGCGCAGAGCGGCCCCAACTCAAGTACCAGCTGTGGCGTGAACCTCAGGGGCGTCCCCCTGAGATGACGTCATCAAGCCCGTATATTTAAGGTCTTTGTTTTTGCTTGCTATTTGAGTTAGCAAAGGTTTTCCTAGCTTCCTCCAGGTATCGCTGCGGATGGGATTCGCTCTCCGCATACCTTGCTACTCTGCCTCCTCGGACTTTACCAGGGGTACCCGCTCCTCGGGGATCTCGCTCTCTCTCTTGCTTTTCAGGTTGCAGTCTGGAACTGGTACTTGCTCCTCGAGGGCCCATGTTCCTGGACCTGCTACCAAATACAACTTCTGCCAGGAAGTCACCGCTGCCTACAACACCATTGAGTTACCAACTCTCTCTCAGAGCTTTCCCTGGAACCAGGTACTCGATCCTCGAGAGCCTACTTTATTCCAGCCCCTGGGCTGCTTCAAGAGACTATTGTGTGAGTGTTACTATCAAGTTTCTATTCCTGAACTCTGCATACTCTGCCTACACACTATATTCAGTTTCTCTACAGCTCAGCCATCCTGGGATTGCTGTTCCAGTGCCTGAGGACCTACAGCCCAGCTGGGCTCTTCCAGCTCATTACTGCCACCTCTGGTGGTTCACTATACAGTTTAATAAAAGATCTAGTGTGTGTCTGTCTCCAAACTCTAAGCCTGACCGGTGGCCCCTCTCGGGATCTTCCCCCGTGGGCGTGATCATCTGCCACCGGCCCAAGGATCCACCCACAATTATCACAAATAATAACACACAGAACCCAATACAATTGATTTCCCAAACAAAAGACCCTCCACTATAAACAAACTGGCCCTCTGGGTCTTATACCATTTTCTGCATTTGAAAAAAGAGTGAGCGATTTATCAAGATGGCAACACCTGCCCTGCGAGTGCCCAAGGAAGCGGAGAACACTTGTCCCACCCACTGTTGTCGCAACTTAGCATGTTTCTTGTCTGTCAGTCGAGTCTTCTGCAGAAAACAATATCTGTCCTAAATTGTTTCATGGCTCTCAGTTGTTTGTACCTTTTAACAGCTGAGCCTATAACACTTACATTCCAGGTCAATAGTGTAGTTGGAAGTATCACATAAGGGAAAAACAATTGACAATATAAATAGACCTATCTAGTCCTACGTCAAAGGGAGTGTTCCCCAGCCTAAACACCCCTCCTTTCAACAATTTGACATACAAAATGATATGCATATAAGTTCTAATACAACAGAAGGTATATCTCGTTTCCTAAACCCAATTAACCTCAAAACCTAAGGAAACACTTCCAACTAAATATTTCACAAATAATAATATATCATTTATTTCACACTATATATTTATTTCAAAATTTTACAAACATCAAGATGTTCTTAATTCTTTGCATCACTTAAGAAAAGACATCTGTATAATACCACACATTTATCATTCACACCACTCATACCATACATGCTAAAAATGTCATCATATAAGTTCCCCATATTTAAATCTCCCATACCTCCCACCAACCACACATCACCTGCTTTCATCTTATGGGTGCATTATGGAGTTCCAAGCCTATTTCTCCTTCTTTCTCCCCTCTCTCCCCCAACAATATTCTTTCTCTGGATAGAAGTACCCTTACCCCCAGCCCCTTTAGTCCCTCTCGCCCCTTCATCTAATCCCTATTATAAATTTGCTCTTCTGAAATAAGAGCTGGAGGTCAATTCAATGTGTTTGATCACCATCCCCTTCCCCCTTAATAAGCATGCCAACAGATTGTGTGAAACAACAGGAACGCAACATTACACTTGTAAAAGAGAATAGGTGGCTAAACACTCTTAGAATGTCGGGCGGCCTCTGCTATGTCGAAGATCTGCGACAAACCCCTATGCCACACATGGAAGCGTTTTGGGAATTGCAATACAAAACGTATTTGCTTTTGAATCAAAGTAGAGCAAACTTGTGTGAATTCTTTTTTCTGCTGTGAGATTTTTAAAGTGTAATCTTGGAACACTCTAATGCACTGATTCTCAAAAAGCAGCTCACGTCTTTTGAGGTATGCTTGCATAATAGATTGTTTATGAACAAAATGTAAGAGTTTTGCAATCACAACTTGAGGATGAGTCTCATTGTTCCGCCGGCTTCCCAGCCGATGTGCTTGTTCAATAACTAGGGCATCCTTAAGGTCCAGTAACTTTAAGGCCTCTGGCAGCCACGTGGCTAAAAGCTCTGGTAGACTTTTCTCCTCTATACTTTCACTTAGACCCCACAATGCGCAGATTATTTCTGCAAGAACTATTTTCCAAATCATCATTTTTATTTCTTGGGCTAAAAACTCTGTTCCATGGTTTTCAATTTCGATTCAAAAACTACTGAGTCATCTTCCTGACCTGATATGCGGCCTTCCGCCACGTCTATGTGAGGGCCCGGTTCGGAAAACATATTTTTTAAATCTGCAATCTGTTCAGAGATCTCACCAGGTTTCTCCTTCAGAGCAGTTACAGAGGCTTTTGATACTTCCTCCACTATGGACTGCTCTCCAGAAGGCTGAGATCTGATGTCTGTTGTGGCTGCCATTTTAGAAGGGCCCGTCTGAGAAATATTTTTTCCTTTCTGCTACTTTTGGTTGGCATCACTCCAGGAAATCATTGCATGTAGCAAGCTATTGACAAGTAGGTATCCAGAGATATAGAAAATTTCCAAAATAAGTGGCAAAAGCAGGCGGTATTGGCTGATTAAAAGGGGTTGGCTCTTGGAGCCCAGAGTTTAGCGCCTCTCCAGGCTTACAACCTCATGTGACCTCACCTTTGGTAATTTTTAAAAAAGAGGATATTTCTGTACCCAATATGCTTCTTTTTTGGAAGGTAGTGTTTTCACTTCTGTCGGAATCGGGCTCTTCTCATGTATGATGGTGAGAAAGTCAGGCAATGTAGGCCAGGACAGAGACAGCCACTTTAAGTCCATTTGTAGGTTACCTTTGAGATGTTTGTAGGTGACTATTTTTTTTCTCAGAGAGAGGTCTTTGATCTATTAGTGTGTTCTGTTAAAGCTCAGTGGTTTCTTAAGCATCAATTTCAGGAGTAATCGAGGAGATGAGTACTTTGGCCTGCTCCATCAAGAGTTTTCAGGTCTCAGAGGGCCAGTAGCCCTACTTGATGAGGATTCAGGAATCAGAATCTCTTTCCAGAAAATAATGGCTAGACAGCACCCTTGCCTCCATTGCATCTTTGTTCTCAGTGTGGGTCTGTAGCCTAAGAGAGGCTCTATGCCTTGGATGCAAGACTTCTGAGAGTTATTGTGGCTTCCTTCCATCTGGTCTGGGTGGATCTTTGGTACATTGGGCTGCTATGGTATGGACAATAAGGAAGGTGAAATTGAAACCTCTTAATTTTCTTTCCTTTATTCCTGCCAGATCAATCCAGAACCCATCTAAGGAAGCTGTGGCAATCAAGGCTCTCTGTCAGATATGTGCAGAACTCTAACAGCGAGCACATTGTTGCCAACTCTGAAGGCAGCTGGCTTAATTGTGAGATTGGTGTAGGGCTTCTTATACCTGGGTTAATAACCATGGAGTGAAGATTTTTGGCTGCATCAGGTTTGGTTGTAGTGGGATTTGGAAACCAAAACAAAAAATCATCTTCGTTTGAATTAGCTTTGATGTAGAATATTGAAGGCAGCAACAGACCTTTTTAGGGGGAGTGAAGTCTGTTTTCAGCTTTTTTTTTTTTTCTTTGTCCATCTGCTGGCAGGGGGAAAATATAATCCACTTACTTGTCTGAACTGGACTGGCAGGATTAAAGGAAAGAAAATTAAAAGGTAAGTTTCTAAATTTCAATTTATAATACTCATCAAGAAGGATTAGATAAGGTTCCAAAGCACTGCTTCCTAAATGAGGAGGCAAAGCTTTTATTTATTTATTTATTTTTAAATTAAGTGACCCCCACAGAGGCAGCTACCAAAATGCTCTGTAGATTTGGCTGTCTGGACATCCAGTTTACTATACAAATTTGTTAATACAGGAAACTCCCTCTTTTTTTCACAAGTTACAACATTATAACAAAAAAATGATATAACATTCAATACCCAGATGTATGGGACAACCGGTTGATCAGTCCATTGTTTCCTGTGCAGACATCAGGCTGAGTGTAGTAGTTGTGTGGTGTCTCAAAAGTGCATCATCTGCTGCTTGTGAGTGTGTGAAAATTACTGCGTCTGTATCTAGGGTGACTAATGTTTGTTTATTTAAAACTCATTTCTATACCACACACTTTTACAGTCGTAGTAGTTTACAGAATAAAATATACATAACCAAATTGTAAAAAGCAAAACAGACTAACTTAAGCCTCATTTGCTGTCATGCTCACCATATGTATAGTTACATAAACTTATCAATTGCAATTCCTGATATTTCTAAGCAAAACTTCCTACAATCTTCCCCTTCAGTTGATTAAGGTATTCTGAAACAGCCATGTTTTCAATCCCTTTTTAAATGCACCAGTTTTTAACATAGTCCTTGTATATTCAGGCATTAAGTTCCATATGATTGGTCTGGCTATTGAGAATGCCCAGACTGGTGGCTACTACCTGGTGATTACTACCCTTATTCAATAAGCCTTCACACAGTTAATGCAACTTCAACATAACTCTCTGCTTCAACAGCAAGGGGAAATGTGGAAAAGAGGGTTTGCATTCAGTCAACAACCAACTAGGACTGAACTACACAGTCTGGGTAAACAAACAAGCGTGGGGGTAGCTTGCTTATTGCGGTGGTTACAACTCTAAACCAATTAAGCCTGATACTTCACTTTGAATGCATATACAGCACAGCTTACTGCTTCTATGGCAGGGAGAAATGTGGAAAAGAGGATTTACATTCAGACAACATCCAACAAGGAATTGATCTGTGCAGTCTGGGTAAACAAGCATCGGGGTTACTTGCTTGATGCGGCAGTTACTACCCTAAACCATTAAGCCTTATGCTTCACCTTAGATGCAACTTCAACATTACTCTCTGCATCAATGGCAGGGTGTGGCAAGAAATTCAAATCAGTCACCAACAAGGGCCCTGAACTTGGTGGTTGGTGAAACAGATAAGTATGGGAAAATAAGTGTGGGAGCTTGCTGGGCAGACTGGATGGGCCGTTTGGTCTTTTTCTGCCATCATTTCTATGTTTCTATGTTAATTTCACCCAGGTGCACCTGATGCACCATTGGAATTTCAAGCAGACCTTTAATGAACACAGAGATTGTGATGGAGTATAAATTTGTAATGCTGAACCCAGCCATGGAATATCAGAATTATTAAATAATTTGTGGATTAACATTAGTATTTTGTATTTAATTCTTGCTTGGTTTTGCAGCCGGTAAAGGGATGCTAAAGTAGGTGTAATTTGGTTGTATGTGCTCTGACCAATTAACACATAAGTGACCAAGTTTTATTATAGCCTCTTCTCTGGAGAATCATTGACATATAGTCATGGGATTTTGGGATGTCACTCACACAGAAATCTGGCCATTTGTGGCTTTCCTTTGTTCTGCTTTGGGTTGCCATTGTCCATCACAAGCTGGTTTATTGAAGTCTGCCTTTGCTCTGAGGTGTTGGCTTAATGTTTAGCTGCAGACTTTTTAATCATGGAGTGTTAACTTCACAGCCCTCAAAGACCAGCTCTGTATGTCAACTGTTTTTGTGGTAGGATCACATGGGGGTTCTTCCTTCTCACTACTTAAAAGAGCTTGTTGTCCTCCTCCTCTCCAGTGATTTGTTTGAAGTGTTCTGCCCATTGGAGATCGTAGTGGGTGAATATGCTCTAGCAGTGCCTGCCAGTGATTTTAAGAGAGAGATTTATTTACAAAGCTTGAACACAGTATTTTGTAGGCTCTTACAAGCACATGACTTATGGCAGCTGTATTTAATATACTCTCATAAGAACTCATAGATGCATAGAACTGGATTTACAGAACCTGATTTTGGTACCTCCTCCCACCTGTTCCTTTTCTTTTCTCTCCTCTCCTCCACAGGTAACCTGAAACATTTTGTTCTCTTTCTGCATGATTCTATCGTGCGGCAATATATGGATACACTCAAGCTAGCAGTGCCCGCGCTCATCTACACGCTCCAAAATAACCTTCAGTACATTGCTATATCCAATCTTCCTGCTGCCACTTTCCAGGTCAGTGACTGGTAAGGCCTCAGTGAGCCACTCCTTCCCACTCAGCTCATAGCTTGGGGGGGGTTCCTGCAAAAAAAAAAAAAAAAATTATATAAGTGGGGAGGATGGATCGGGGGAGGTAGCAGGGAACGACGTGGTGATTGGGTGTGGCATGGGGCATCTCCTTCAGCTCTGGTTGACATAGAGCTTGTAAGCTCTGCTTTGGAGGAGGCCAGACTTTAACTGGAGAAGTGATTTCTTATCGGGGTGGGTGGGGGCCTGGAAGGCTACCTAATGAGACCACCTAAATGGGTGGAGGAAAAGCAAAAGATAACAATATAATTGATTTGGAATATAAGCATTGTCCCACTTTTAGGCTTTTCTGCAAGTCTGACACTATCTGCAGCAGCTGGTGAGATCCTGTCTGTCCTTGTTGGTTGATTGTGCATTGGATTCCATGCTAAAAAAAACCCAAACAAACCTCTTTCATATGCCAGCACTTCCCTGTCAGTATGGTATAGGGTCTGTAGAGCATCAATGGACAGAAGTCTGCAGGAGGCAATCAGGAAGCAGTGGAAGCATCGATTGAGTGAAGGCGCCTCTGTCAGACCTGGAACGATTTTCATGCAAGCACAGAAAGATTTTTCAGTTGATGTTGGCCTGAAAGAATCACAGCTTGGAATTCTTCATAGCATTTCCATTGACAGGCTTATGGGGTCTTACATGAGCATTTCAGATTCTGCTATTTATATGAACTATCCTTTATATATTAATTCATCAAAAAGTAGTAAAATTAAAAGGCTCTGAGGGAACTGGAGAAAATTTCAAAGATCAAGGTCTTTTCTCTAAGGTCACTACTCCTTTTAGGTATTTATTTATTTATTTAAAATCTTTTCTGTACCGTCGCTAAGTTATATACCATCGCAACAGTTTACATGTAGGCACATAAATTAATGTAGGTGAACGCGTACTATAGTACATTCTAACAGGTGTCACAAAAGGTTCAGTTACAATAAATCATTAAAGACAATCGATTGTTTAGTGAAGTAGGTCATGACCAGGTATACCTGTAAGGTCCTGTTCACGGGTAAAATTCATATTCATAGCGTTTACAATTACGTTTATTGTGATATAGAGTTCATAGACTGTTATAATACACATTCTTAGAATAGTGCTGTGTGCTGCCTATTCCTGTATATTTTCTATTCTCCCGTGTCTTTATAAAATGCTTGTTTATAAAGCCATGTTTTTAAGCTTTTCTTAAAGGTTTTGAGATGTCTTTGTAATCTGATCTCTAGAGGCATTGTGTTCCAAAGTGTGGGGCCTGCTAAAGATAAGGCCCTTTCTCTCTCTTGGGTTAGTCTCGCTGTCTTTACTGAAGTAATGGTTAAGAGAGCTTTATTTTCTGATCGAAGGTTTCTTTGTGGGACATGTACTCGTAATGCTGTTTAGCCAGTCCGATTTTTCATCATATATTAGTTTATGTATTTTATTCTGTGTTCTATGGGTAGCCAATGTAATTCCGCCAGGGTTTGTTATATGGTCCCTCCTCCTTTTTCTGGTTAGTATTCTAGCTGCTGTGTTTTGAAGTATTTGAAGTGGCCTTAATGTTGTATTTGGGAATCCTAGTAAAAGAGCATTACAGTAGTCAGTGCTGGAGAAAACTAGTGCCCGAAGTACTGTTCTGAAATCAGCTATTGTTAGTAGTAGTTTTAGTTTTCTGAGGATCATGAGTTTTGCATTGCCTTCTTTTACTTTTAGCGATATGTGCTGTTTTAGATTGATTTCTGGGTCCATTATTATTCCAAGGTTTCGTACTTTTTCAGTTAGTTCAATTTTCTGGTTGCTTTTGAGTATTATTGGAGTTTGAATGATTTCAATATTTTTCCGTTCTAAGTGTAGAAATTCAGTTTTTTCAATGTTAATCACAAGTTCCATTCGGTTTAGCAGTTGTTTTATAATGTCTAGGTACATGTTAGCTAGGTTTAACGTTTTCTCTAATGTGTCCTTGATTGATAGAATTAATTGAATATCATCTGCATAAATGTAATGTATAAGTCCTAGACCTGCTAGTAGATGGCATAAGGGCAGCATGTACATGTTAAAGAGGGTTGCGGACAGGGCTGATCCCTGCGGTACTCCTGTTTTGAGATTGACTTTTTCTGATAATACGTTGTTGATCTGAACTTGAAAGAACCTATTATTTAGATATGAACTGAACCAGTTTATTGTTTTGCTGTGTAATCCAATTTCTTCTAGTCTTTTTAGTAGTATTTTATGGTTTACTGTGTTGAAGGCTACTGCTAAGTCTAGCATTATTAGAATGTAATGTTTACCGCTATCAAAACCTCTTAGAATGTTATCTGTTAGCAAGAGAAGTAGTGTCTCAGTGCTGTAGTGCTTTCGAAATCCATGTTGAGATGGATATAGTATGTTGTTATTATCTAGGTGTTCAGCTAGCTGTTTCTATACCATTTTTTCTATTAGTTTAGCTATTAAGGGAAGATTTGAGACTGGGCGGTAATTGTTCAGGATCAGGTGGTCACTGTTTTTTTTCTTTATGATTGGTTTTATAATTGCCCCTTTCAGTATATCTGGCATAGTTCCTTCTTCTAGAGAGAGGTTTATGATCTTAGCTAATGTTGGGGAGACTGTGTTAGCTGTTTTCTTAAGTTCAAATGTTGGTATTGAGTTGATTTTTGTGTGGAGCTGGGTTTAGGTTTTTTGGCATGTATTCCACTTCCATCTCGGATATCTCAATAAATGACGACCATTGGTTAACATCTCTTTTTTGCATTTTAATGTCTTGTTTGGTAGTGTTTGAAAGTTTGTTTCTTAAGTTTGTAATTTTGTCACTGAAAAATTTGGCAATTTCGTTACATTTTGATTCTGGTAGATTTTGTGGTGATTCTGTTTGTCATTAGTGAGATTTGATACTATTGAGAATAAGGTTCTTGGATTGTTAGCAAACTTTTCTGTTTTATTGCTGTAGTATTCTTTCTTAACATTAAGGATTAGTTGTTTGTAAAAAGCTAGATGTTTTCTGTATTTAGTTAGGGTTTTGATTGTTTTGTGTTTTCTCCATCTTTTTTCAATTGACCTGAGAGTCCTTTTTGCATCTCTTACTTTTTCGTTATGCCAGGGATTATTTTGTATTGATTCTTTTTTTCGAATTGATTTGATGGGGTTTATTTCATCAGCTATTTTTTTGGTTGAGTCTAACCATATTTCCGTAGCAGAACTGTAGTTGTTGTAGTCAATATCTGTTAGTTTTTCCTCTAGTTTGTCATTTCGTTTTTCAATATTAAAAGGTGGTTGATATTTAAATTCTATGGGTTTATAATTTTGTTTGATTTGAGGTTTAAGGAATTTTACGTTAGAATGAATAAGGAAGCGGTCTGGCCAGGGAATTTGCGTGTAATCAGTTTTAAAGTGTTCTAAACAGTTGTGGTTGATGAAGGTGAGATCAAGGGAGTGTCCAGCTTTATGTGTTTATTTGTCTGTTATTAGTGAGAAACCTAATGCTGTCATAGCATCTATTAGTGTCTGGCATGTGTTTGATAAAGGGTGGACGTCCATGTGAAGATTAAAATCTTCTAGCACTATGGTAGGTTTAGAGATGTTTAAGTGTGTTGTAAGGAACTCAATTAGTGGTGAGATATTTAATTCTAGGAAGCTTGGTGGGCAGTAGATAAGGCATATTTGTATATTGTTAGTATCAAAAATGGCAATTTCATGATTTGGGAGGGGGTGTTATTGGGATTGGTTTACATTTAAAAGTTTTTTCAATAATTAGTAAGAGCCCATCTCCGCGCTTATTTATTCTAGGGACTGAAAACACCTCATAATTTCTATGTGCTATTTGATTTTTTAGAACTACGTCTGATTTTTTTTTTAACCATGATTCAGTTATTGCAACGAAGTTTGGTTTATTGTCATACAGTAAATCCATGATGATTGGGAATTTTTTTGCGACTGATTGTGCATTTACCTAAGAGGAATGTTAACATAAGTAGGTTGTTTATGGCAGAGTCTTTTGAAATAGGGGTCCTTTTTATCCGTATAAGGTTATTGTGTGAGGTTTTCTTTGTCTCTTTTGTTCTATATCTAGTTTTGTTCTTTAAATACCTTCCTTCCCCCTCCCCCCCTACCTTCCCCCTCCCCCCCTACCTTCCTTCCCCCTCCCCCCCCCATTAGCAAACCTCCCTCCCCATGCGCTAGTTTCGCTCTAATAGTGCATACTGCTACTGTTCCTAGTTATGTTATGTTATATTATCCAAGTTGTTCACTCCCTTGTTCATTGTAAGACATATGTTGTCATTGTTTTCTACTTGTTATAATGTAAACCGGAGTGATAAGTAATTCTGTTACCTGAACTTCGGTATTAAAAAAGTTATAAATAAATAAATAATTATTTTCATATTTACCTTTGTTCAGGCAGACGGTGATTGGTTGTTTAATTGGTACTTCACCTTCCTTGTCCATGTTAAGAAGGATCTGAATATAGTCCCTATCAAATGGAAATTCATCTTGTCAGCTATGTTAATAACTTGCAAATCTATATGAAAGATCATCAAAAAGAATAGCTTCCAGATGCAGTTGCAATGAAAAACCCAAGATGGATCCTAAGTAAGCCTGAGCCCCTTTCCAAAAACTTTGAATAATACCATATGATCCAGAGAACCAATATCTTAGTCACACTTATTTGACACACTGATCTGAGTTGGAAAGTTTTTTGACAAAAATGCCCTTTTTTGTGAAAAATGGAATCTTATTAACAATTTATATTGTATTTCCTTCAAAGTAGCATTGAGTATTTGTTTAATTCTTGTAAAGCAACTTTAATACTGTTGTGATATGAATTGCACTCCCAACTCATCTGACCATTTGTCTATAAATTGTTGAACTTGACCTAATCTATCTAATTTTAATAAAGATGTATAGAAAGCCAAAACAACATGTATATTCCTTCCTTCTATATCTACCATTTTCCCAAGAATGCCAGGCTTATGTTCCCATAAAGCATTATTATCCAAAGAGCCAATATAATAGCATATCTGAAGATATGCATAAAAATGCTTGGAGTCCAGATAATATTTATCTTTAAATTCTAAAAAAGGTTAATATTTGCTTATCATTATTGAGCAACTGATAAATTGAGTTTATTCCTTTCTGTTCTCACTGCATTATGCATCCCAGGGATAAAATCTCTATTATCTCTCAAAAGTAACCAGGAGACTTCTGGTGATGCTTTGAGCTAGGTGGGGGAGACACGATAGAACTCCCACGTCTCAGTTGCTAATTTTTTGATATTGAGCCACATTCCTTGGTGAATAGACCGATCATGTCTCTATCTAAAGAATTACTGACTTGTTTGGTCACAGATGTATGGGCAGATCAGCGACATAAACCTAAAAAATCGCTATCTAAAGTGGGAAAGGCCCCAGACCTGCCATCGGAAGAGGAGCTGGAATCGGCAGAAATGGAGACCAAGGAGCACAACCCTTATGCCCAACAACTTATTGAAATGTTTGCTGCTGAAATCACCCAGAAATTGGACTCTCATCTTGGCATAATTGTCGATAAAGTGGCCAAACTGGTAGAAGTGTCGCATGAAAACTCCACCCGTCTCGATGAGGTAGAGACGCAGGTCTCTGAGAGAGAGAATTTATTAATGATGACCTCTGCAAAAATTGATCGGATTGACAGGCAGCATATGGCTACAAAGAATAAATTGGATGAACTCAAGAATTGTTCGAGAAGAAACAACTTGAAGATAGCATATCTAAAAAGCTGGAAGTATCGGACCCTGTCTTTCTCTTTTCAAAATGCTGCCTGATCTCCTTCATTTGCAATGCAAAAAGGGCACCATGAAAATGGACTGTGCACATCGTGCCCTTGCTCCGTTGCTGGCAGCGGGGGGTCGGTCTCATGCTGCTGCTGTTCGCATGCATAATTTTGCCAACAAACACAATTTTGAATGTGGCCAGAGAGACAGGACTTACAATATCAAGGTCACAAAGTCATGATATTTCAGGATTTCTCCCTTGAGCTTCAGAAGAGGAGACAGGAGTACAGCACTGTGGGAAAAAAGTTCCAGAGGCTAGACATTTGCTATGCACTAATCTACCCTGCCAAGCTGCATATGGTAGTGAATGGGAAAGCCACACTTTATCCTGATGTCGAGGCTGCAGAAAAACCTCTTTCTGAGGTTCAGGAACTGGTTTCACTGGAGAAGAATGACTGATCTTGGGGCAACGGCGGGAGCCGCCTTGCCACAGGTTTGACTGTAATGGAGGTCCCTTATGGTTTGGTTTGGGGGTTTTTAGCTTTGCTTTTCTCAGTTATTCATTTTTTGTTTTGTTTTCATGTGTGCTGTATACAGGTTTTTATTCTTTGCCTAAGGATGGGGTAGTGACTTTTGTTTTATATGTATGCCGATGCACCCTTATTTTTCTTGGACTCACAAACATTTGCTGTTCTCCGTGGAGTTCACAAGTGGTGCGATGGCCCTTTCGCTGTGACATGGGGATGGTGTCATTACGAAAAATAACAGGCTTGTTGTCTGGACTTATTGAGTGTAACCTGCTGGCTAGCATCCTTACTTTTTTCCTACTTGATTTGCAGGCACTGGACTCTAATAACTGGAGTTACTTTCTTGATTTACTTTGTTTTATGTTGTTACGCTTGCCTTTGGGACCGGGGCGCTATAGACTTTTTTCACTGCTCCACCTACTGTGTCTTCTATTAAATATTTTGTATGTTATCCGCCTCATGGATCTTATGGAAAGTTCCTTGCTGGGAATTAATTTTGGTACTGAATCAGGTTGGGTTTGGGTGTTAGGGGTGGGGGTTGGGGGGTTTTTGGGTGGGGGGTAAGAGGTCTGGAGGATCCTGTTTTTCCCTCTGCCGTGAGTTTTGTTTCACTGGTTTGATATGGGTGTTTTAGAGAAGGTTAAATCTTTTGGTATAATGACAGGGGTTTGGAAGGGATGTGGGGATGGGGGGTACCAGGTAGACTTGCCCTTGGGTCCAGATGGTTATCCCATCTGAGGGGCGATGGGCCACTGGTAGTGCAGTTTTCAGTTTGGTTGCAAACGGGGTTGGGGTTAGCTGACCGGTTGGGTGGAGTTAGTTGGGGATTCGAGTTTTGTGGTTGGTTTTGGGTTTTGTTGGGGTGGGGGGGGAGGGGGAGCATACCTTGCTGTGGTTTTTACTGACCACCGTAGATCTTTTGGTTGGACTTAGAGGAACATGACTCGAGATGTGTGGTTTTTTTTGTCTCTTCCTTATTTCCATGCTAAAACAGGTTTTTTCTATTTGCTGTATTTTTCTTATATTAGTCGCTGGTTCTTCCACTATTTCCCACCATAAGTAAGGATATAAATTGTATTTCTCTAAATGTTAGAGGAATCTTCTCCCCTGTGAAAAGCAATGTATCTTACAATTTGTTCGCAGAAATAAGGTGCGTATTCTGTTTCGACAAGAGACCCACTTAACCCGTCAGGAGCATGAAACAAACACTTGCTCTTCGGTGCCTGTTAAATATAGAACTTTAGTGGGTCAAATGTTACTGGCTGCCATATTTACCATTGCTACTTTTTGGAAAACCTCTCCACTAGTGCAGGCAGTTGCGTGATATTGCTGATATTGAATAATTACAATCTGATCTGAAAAACGCTCATGGGAAACTTCGAAAAAATATGGGGTCCATACTTGAAATACTATAATCTATGAACATCTGGATTTGTGAGTCTGTTCTCGTGACCTTTTTGATGTATTACTGTTATGTATAATCAGTGCTTTGTTGTTCTGTATGCTGGAGAAAATTGTTAGTGTTTAAAAAAAAAAAAAAAAAAAAAGATTTCCAGGTAGAGACACTAGGACTTAACAATAATTTACCACAAAGCCATTTCCAAGTTCTCAAAATAGGTTTAAATAAACCACGTACTCTGGAAGGAAGGGACAGCTGGGATAAAGGCCCATGAAGAAGGTATCTTAAAGGAGAAGCCAATCCTTCTGTCTCCCGAAGGTTATAGTAGGACATTTGCCAAAGCCAGTCTCCAACATGACGCTTATTACATGTCAGGCTGTGTTATTTTATATCTGGTAGAGCTAAGCGTCCCCTGTCCAAAGGCTTCACCAAAGTCTGGAGAGCTATTCTTGCCATCTTCCCTGGCCATAAACATTTCTTGCGAATGCCCCCAAATGCCTGCAGCTCTCTGTGCAGCAGGAATATTGTTAACAGTCGAAAAACATATAACCGCTTGGGAAATAACATTATGCGAAAGAAGGGAACCTTTCCAGAGAGTGAAATAGGAAACTTAGAACAACTGAAAAGTAACTTTTTAGAAGAATCAAGTAAATTGAC
Source organism: Rhinatrema bivittatum (assembly GCF_901001135.1). NCBI lineage: Eukaryota > Metazoa > Chordata > Amphibia > Gymnophiona > Rhinatrematidae > Rhinatrema > Rhinatrema bivittatum. The sequence goes on along the minus strand of NC_042615.1, from coordinate 503,804,897 downwards.
ATTTCTTTTCTGTAAAGTAGCCAAATCTGCTGGTAAACAATTCCCAAATATGAATCCCCCGCCTATTTTAAAGGAAATTCCTGACCCCATAAATTTTTAATCAAACCTAAATATCAGCATTGCTTCAGACTTATCCAAGTTCAATTTTAATCCCACGCCTGAGCCATATCTAGCAAATTCCCATAAAACTTCCTTGAGAGAAGTTAGTAATATGGACCAAAATGTCATCTGCAATTTTCAAAAGCATGTACGTGCTTAAAACTGGCTTTTAACACATGTAAATGGACTTCAGCTTTGCTCCGTCTCCATCTGCTGGTAGAGATGCATAACCCACTGGGCCTGAATTCGTTTGTCTGGTCTAAGGAAAAGGAAATTATCAGGTAAGCAGTAATTTCTCATTCCAGATGGTGTAGTCCTCAGCATATATTCCTCCTATTTCCTGCACCTGTTGGAAGTGTAATTTTTTTTTTTAACATATCTTTATTAGGTCAGCACAGGTTAATACAGAAACAAGCCAAGAACCATGACCAGCAATCCATTCAGGAAAAAAACCAACAAATAGAACCTGGCAACTAACATGACTGACTGTTGATCCTATTCCCTCAATTTTTATTTTTTATTTTTTTTTATTTTGAATCACCCACTCATATTTCACAAACATGCACATACATACACTACTGTAAATATAATGTGAACCTTATACATAACAGAAGCAATAACACAGCATAACGTAATGATCTCATTTCAATATACTTTGAACAGCCTCCCAATAACCAAAATATTGATGTTGTAGAATATCTTTCCTGCAACAATGAAGTTCCCTTTTCGCAACAGTTCATAGAAGCTAAATTCCTCATCTCTAGTTTCCATTTCCAAAAAGTTGGCAATTCATCCCTTTTCCACTTCAGTAAGATTAATTTTTTCACAAGCAATAAAGACATACAAACAAACTTATTTATTTTATTTATTTAAAATATTTATAGTCCGTTTAAAGTGAATTTATTATGCTAAGATAAAACAATATGCTTAAATAAAATTCATAGTAAGTTATAGAAATAATAAAAAAAATATATCAATACAATAAATCATAGATTTGAAGACAATCTATTGTCTTAGTTACTTATCAGTTCCTGAACATACCCAGATCAGTCCAGACCAGTGGGTTGTGCATTCCTACCAGCAGTTGGAGTCAGAGAACAATTAGAACTTTGGGCACTGCTACATAACAAGTGTGCCACCTGCAGTCCGTCAGTATTTCTCTGACTCCAGCAGATGGTAGAGATGCAAACCTGCAGTCTTAGTCAGTTTAAAAAAACAAAACGTTATCAGGGAAAGGTTTTTTTTCCTAGGATAGGCTAGTTTGTAGTTAGTAATGTAGCTTCCTGAGGTGTTAGGCACCTTCGTGGGTCATCCCTCAGTTGAAGCCGGGCGTCCGGAGGGTTGGATACCCCTGCCTGTGTCTTGCCCGCATCGGTGCCAGTGTCTTGATAACCAGGGGCTCCTGGTTTCCTCGACCACTGAGGAGGCTCCTCTCACTCCTTCCCTCAGATTCCAACTCTGTCAGGGTAAAGCTTTCTTCCAAAAAAAAAAAATTCAGAAAGAAAGCAAAGAAGAAGCCTTTCAAGGTAGGAGGAGTTCATTTGGGGGGCGGGCCGTGTTGTTTAGTCGGCAGGCCAGCTGGAATGGTGAGCTTAACACTGCGGATCCTCACGACGGCCTGGGACTCCGAGTAGGTCGGGGGGGGAGGGTAGGCCTTCTCATGCGGGTGAAGCCTCTCTTAATTTTCGCGCCGGCAGCTCTCCTCACTGCAATTTTGTACCTGCGGGGAGTTTTTTCTATTTTTAGCTCCTGCAGTTGCGCAAAGGTTTTCTGACTGAAATTTATTTCTTTTTTTTTAGCCGACCGCGTTGCAGCTCGTTTTTCTCAGTGGCAACCTGGCCTAAGTTGGGAACCTGCCGCGTATGTGGGGCGTTAGGGCAGGCCATAAATGCTAGTTCCCTGTGTTCTGCCTGTTCTTCAGGGCAGGAGGGAACTTTCTCGGGGGGAACAGCAAACAGGCAAGGGTTCCGGTCCTCCGGGCCGCGATCCTCCTTGGCGGGGGAGGGTAGCTCGTGGTGGCTGCCGGCGGAGGAGGAGGCCCCTCCCATTCTTTCTTCGGTGGACCAAATTCCCGCGTTTGGGGATGACCCTGGGCCACCGGACCCTCCTGTAGGGGGTGGTGTTGATTCAGGGGAGTTTTCCCCTGACTTTGTGCTCCTGCTGCACCAGGCATTCCTGGCTAGGAAACGAGATCCTGAAGAGAGCAGCGCAGCCGGACCCTTTGGCGGAACCTCCACCAAAGCAGATACCCAAGGGGTCGCTGGACTGCCATCACCCTGCAGGGCTCACCAAGGGGCTCAAGGTGTGAATAGGTTGCCGGCCCCACTCGGGGATCCCTCAGACCCTGGGGCGGATCAGGATCTGGGACTCACCTAGGATATGGGTGATGTGTGATACAGGACCACCCACACCAAGATTACCTCCCACCCTTGGAAGGCGATGATCCCAGCATAGTGCGCTTCTTTAAGTGAGAGGAGCTTCGACCTCTCATTCCCCAGATCCTGGAGGTCCTGGGGATCAAAGTTTCACAGGAGGAATTAGACAGCGAAGGTGTCAACAGGTCCTGGATGGGATTCAGGGTCCGACGACTTCCTTCCCATTACCTAAGAAGTTCTGCAAGCTAGTGACCTGGGAGTGGGTCTCGCCAGATGCGGGTTTAAAAGTGGGAAGAGCCATGGCAAAACTTTACCCGATAGTGCAGGATGTTTTGGATCTTCTAAAGATACTGAAGGTGGACGCGGTGGTGTCTGCCATGACTAAGAAGACCACCATTCCTGTGGCCAGGGGCCACTGCGCTGAAGGAAATTCAGGCCCGCAAACTGGAGATTCATCTGAAGCGAGTCTTTGAGGTCTCAGCACTGAGTCTCAGGGCGGCGATTTGCGCCAGTCTCATGCAGAGAGCCTGTCTTTGCTGGGTTCAGGAGGCGGCCACAACCCCCAGTCCTGATGACGGGGGGGGGGGGGGGGGGCTCTTGCAAGCCGCACGTTTGGAGGCAGGAGTTGCCTTTGTCGCGGACGCATTGTATTACTTGATTACGACCTCGGCGTGTAGTATGGTGTCTGCGGTTATGGCTCGTAGACTGCTCTGGTTGTGTAATTGGTCAGCAGATTTATCTTCCAAGCCTCAACTTTGTAACCTCCCCTTTAAGGGCAAGCTTCTCTTTGGGGAGGATCTCGACCAGTTGGTGAACTTGCTGGGGGAGTCCAAGGACAACCGATTTTCACAGATATCGTCTTGGTAGGTCTTCAGCTCCTTCGGGGTCCAAGCCGGGCTCGGGATGTCAGCAGTCCTATCGTGGAGGATGGCGCCCAGGCAGAGAGTCCACGGGACGCTGGTCGTGGAAAACCTACCCAATGAAGCCAGGGGCACCCATTCCATCGTAGAAACTATTGGAGGCAGATTGTCTTGCGTTTTCGCGCCCGGTGCGGGAGGCCTTTGTGGAGTCTCGCGTCGCTTTGTGGGTCAAGCGCAAGGCAGTACAGGGGACGCTACAACGGCTGCTCGATCTCCTGATCATTGTTCCAGTTCCTCTGGTGGAACAGGGCAAGGGACGATATTCAGTTTACTTTGTGGTTCCCAAGAAAGAGGGCACCTTTCGTCCCATTCTGGATCTGCAGAAGGTGAACAAGTGTTTGCGAGTTCTCCGTTTTCGCATGGAGACATTGAGAACTGTGGTGGCCTCGCTACGCAGAGGAGAGTTTCTCGCATCCTTAGACCTCACCGATGCGTATCTCCACATCCCAATTAACCAGGCTCACCAGCGGTTCCTCCGCTTCAAGGTGATGGGCCAACTTTTCCAGTTTCCTGGCGACAGCTTCACTTACTTTCACCAAGGTCATGGTGGTCCTGGCGGCATTCCTGCGCAAGGAGGGAGTACTTGTTCACCCATATCTCGACGACTGGCTAATCCGAGCGAAGTCTCAGGACGACTGCGTAAGATCGGTTCAGAGGGTGATGCTCACCTTGCAGTCGCTCGGCTGGGTCATAAATGTCCAGAAGAGTCATTTGGAGTCCTCACAGTTGGTCTACTTGGGAGCGCTCTTCGACACTTTCCGAGGCAGGGTTTCTCTGGCAGGGGACCGTGTAACAAAGTTGCAGGATCAGGTCCAAGCCCTGCTTCAGAGGAAGAATCCGACGGTTTGCCATCACTTACAGGTTCTGGTATCCATGGCCTCCACCTTGGATTTAGTCCCGTGGGCGTTCGCTCATGTGTGTCCGTTGCATCGTGCGCTGTTATCACGGTGGAGTCCAGTATTGGAACAGTTCCATATACCGTTACCTCTCCGTCTAGAGTCCAGATTCAGTCTATCATGGTGGCTTTCACGCAGCAACCTGGAACAGGGAGTAGACTTAGACCCTCCGAATTGGGTAGTTATCTCCACGGATGCCAGCCTATCCGATTGGGGTGCAGTCTGCCTCAAAAAATCCGCCCAAGGGCTTTGGTCTCCAACGGAGAAATCCTGCTCCATCAACTGCCTCGAGACGAGGGCTGTCCGGCTGGCCCTCCGAGCATTTCTTCCTCTGGTCAAGGACACAATGGTTCCAATGTCCTCAGACAATGTGGCGACGGTAGCTTACATCAACCGGCAAGGCGGGACACGGAGTCTCGTGGTGGCATTGGAGGCGAGGCTATTGTTCGCTTGGGCGGAGCACCATCTCAAAGGAATCACCGCGTCTCATGTTGCGGGCGTGGAAAATGTACAGGCAGACTTCCTCAGCAGGCAACAGCTTGATCTGGGAGAGTGGGAGTTAGCTCCCGAAACATGGAACCTCGTTTGCACCAGGTGGGGCATGCCTCAGTTGGATCTGATGGCAACTGAAGCCAATGCAAAGACAGAGCGTTTCTTCAGCCGTCGTCGAGAAATAGGCTCTGGTATGTCCGTGGCCCACAGGCATTCTTCTCTATGCCTTTCTTCCCTGGCCTCTCATTGGTCGGCTTCTACGACACATAGAGTGGCATCCAGGCAGTGTAATGTTGGTGGCTCCAGAGTGGCCGCGTTGCCCGTGGTTCACGGACATGGTGTGATTAGCCTTGGAAGGTCCTCTATAGCTGGCGCATCTTCTGCATCTACTCCGTCAGGGGCCCATATTTTCAGATCGGGAGGATCGCTTCTCTCTCGCGGCTTGGCTTTTGAGAGGTGGCGATTGCGATTGCAGGGATATTCCGAGCAGGTCATTTCCACTCTTCTTCAGGCCCATCGGCCTTCTACTTCTATGGCCTATGTTAGGGTCTGGAAGTTATTTGAGGCATGATGCCACCAGCACTCCTTGGATCTTTTGTCAATGGAGATTCCCCAGGTGTTGGACTTCCTGCAACAGGGGTTGACCAAAGGTTTAGCTTTCAACTCTCTTAGGGTTCAGGTGGCTGCCTTAAGTGCCTTAAGGGGCAGAGTTCACGGTCGGTCGCTGGCAGTGCATCCAGACATTTCGCGTTTTCTCAAAGGAATAAAGCATTTACATTTGCCCTCTGTCTGGACTGGAGTTTTAACCTGGTGCTTCGGGTGTTTTACGGAACCCCTTCTGAGCCTTTACGGAGGGCTCCCATTAAGGATTTGACCTTTAATGCCATTTTCCTCGTAGCCATTTGTTCTGCTCGATGCATTTCAGAGTTACAGGCTTTGTCGTGTTGAGATCCTTTTCTTAGGATTTACGATGATAGAGTTTTGCTGCGCACGATTCCTTCCTTCGTGCCCAAGGTGGTCTCTGCTTTTCATGTCAATCAGGAGGTGAATCTGCCAGGATTTCCGAACTGGTTCAGGGATTCTCCTCAGGAAAGGGCACTTCATCTTTTGGATGTGCGTCGTGTTCTTTTGCGCTATTTGGAGGTTATTAATGACTTCCGACGTTCGGACCACCTGTTTGTCTTGTTTGGGGGTCCTAAGATGGGTAACAGGCTTTGAAGGTGACCATTTCGTGCTGGATTAATGAGGCTATCGCTGTGGCTTATGTTGCCCGTGAGCGTCAGGTGCTCGTGGGTCTGAGAGCTCATTACCCTAGAGCCCTGGCTACCTCCTGGGCTGAGCGTCAGCTTCTGTCGCCTCAGGAGATCTGCAGAGCAGCAGTTTGGTCCTCCCTGCACACTTTCACCAAGCATTATCGTTGGTCATCTGCCCGCCCTGTATACACCCTATCTGGTCAGGGTGTGTGATACTGTCTTTTCAATCCTTTTAGTTACAATTTTAACAAATATTTTCATTTTGCAATTGAACAGTGCTACAGGTCTGTAGTGCTACATAGCTCTTGTGATTTACTTTCTCTGTATATTAACTTAATGCTGGCTTTATACATGGTGGCAAGTAACATCTGACAAGTGGGAGCACTTATCGCACAGTAATACTCAGCAGTGAATCCATATTCTCCTGCAACCTTGCCTGTAATTAAATCTTTAGTAGTTTCTTTGACTTCCAACCCAGTTGTAGGTCTATTCATGTAGTTTTTGTCCAAATTAGATATTCTAGGTGTATTAGCACTATGTACTCATGAATCTTACATGTACTCCCCTTGTGTCTCTGAAATGTATAACTTTTGATAAAAGACCCTCATACATCTCTACTACTTTCTTCACCTCTCATTGTCCAACATGATATCTTGGACATATCTGGAGCTATGCATCCTCTTCAGCTGCCAAGCAAACATCTTACTAGCTCTCTCACCATGTTCAAGTTAATCTTGCTTGATGAGATGCAACAAGTATTCTGTTTTGTCCAATTTCAGATTTTCTATTTAACTCTGCACTCCTATCAATTTTTTATATATCGTTTGGTTCACAGTCTGTTCATATATTTTTTGAAGAGAATGTAACTGTGTCTAGTTCCACTTTTTTTTTTTTCCCCTGGCAGGTACTTGCAAGAACTTTCCTCATATATAGGCTTTACCTGTATCCCATAGATATCCAGGAACAAAGATATTATTGTTCTCTGTGAACAAGCAGGATTATATCGACCACGTGGGTGACATCATCTGATGGCACCAATATGGAATATGCTCTATTGGACCATAGAAAGACCCAGAAGTCTTTCTGAGCATGCACAGGTGTTCCTGTGCAGCCGCCTCAGACTTTTCTTTCACTGTAGCAAAAGGACATGTTTGCTCTCTCTACACAGCCACTTGTCTTTTACAGGTATTTTCAGTTCTTTTCATTTATTATTTTTCTAGTTAGTCTTTATCTTTTTTTTTTTCATTTTTTGTTTTCTTAAGAAAAAAAGGATGGGAGTCACGAGTCAAGATGGCTGCCAGGTAAATGCTGTATTTGGGAACTCTGTAAGACAAGTCTGAACTGAGGACTTAGTGGTACCTTGGTGAAGAGAAAGGAGAAACAACAATCTTACCTAGCTGCCATTTTCTCCTGTGGTCGATTCCGTTGATTTTTAATTTCCAGTTAACATAGTCTGGAACCTCAGGGGAGAGTGCCAGTGAAAACAGCATAGACGATATGGAGAAGCCATGATATTCAAGGTTTCCCAAAGCTCTGATGGAAGATTCCTCCTCCCCACTTCCTTCAACTGCACAGAGTTGTGGCTGGTGATTTGGGTCCAGAGTTGGCATCACCAGGAAATGTAAAGGGTGCTGATGGTGGGGAACACTATCAGGTCGATGAAATATCGGCGCATGTTAAACTGGCGCACGTGATTGAGCGCCTGTGCTCTTAACGCGCATTGATCCACCTCTCCCAGGCGCCTGGTTAAATAATTAAATAGGCTGCCACGATAGAAAGGAGGCACTAGGGAAAATTTTGCGTCCCTAGTGCCTCCTCAGCATCGGGCTCCCAGGAGAGGTGGCTGTCAGCAGGTTAGGAAAATGGACGTTCAGTTTTACGAGCATCCATTTTCCTAACCTGTGCATAGCCACAGGTTAGGAAAATAGATACTTGTTGATTGAGCATTTATTTTCCTAACCTGATCACTGGGGACACCCTTTTTTTTTTTTTTTCTGTTCTCCTTTTTAGGTTCCTCCGACTTAATATTGCCATGATATTAAGTTGGAGGAACTATAGAAAAGCAGTATTTTCTGCTTTTCTGTAAACATTTGGAGTTCCTCAAGGATTAATGCCTGCCCCGGAGCAGGCATTAATTTTTTAGAGTAAAAATATGTCGGGCGCACAATTTTTTTTTTTTTGTTTTGTTTTTGCATCGGGGGTAATAGCTAATAGCCTCATCAACATGAATTTATATGTGATGAGAACTATTAGCTTTGCGCTTGTTTGGACGCCCGTTTTGGACACGCTAATCCCCTTTATTGCATGAGGGGTTTTGTACGTGTGCCCAAAACATGCCGATAAAGTCATGTGCTCAGCCGAACGCACTGTATTGCATCGGCCTGTGTGTGTCTAAAGCTGTGGAGGCTGTCTGGCAGCAGCTTGCCAGAAAGCTAGATAGGTGAGGAGCTGGGGGACGAAGCTGATGCTACCAGAGCAGAAGAAATTGTTTTGTGACAAGTTTGTCTGCTAGTCTCATCCCAGTTCTTCTTAAGTTTGAACTTGTTTCTTTACCAAAGGCCCTTTGTCAGGGCTCATTGGGTGATGTGTGGGCTCTGGTCTCCCAGATGGAAGCTTCTCTCACAGGTTGCATTTGTCAATTAGGTAACTATTCCAAGGTAGCCTCTTCTAAATTTATTGATTAAGCATGATGGATTGTAAAAATGTAAGGCTATGTTTACTATTCAGACTGTTTATAGTTTAAGATTATCAGGCACTACAAAATAAAATTGAAGTTTTGAAGAATATTACTATGAGGTGAAATTTGTACCATATTCATTTTCCTAAATTTTCTATTGTATGGCTACTTAATATGTTGAAAAAATATTTCTTTGAAGTTTGGAAATATCTAGCAAAGGCCTTCCCACCTTATCCCAGGTGTATTTGCCTATTTGTAAGATAAAAACAGGTGAGGGTGGAGGGAACCCAGAAAATATCTTGGTTATGGACAAATTAGACTTAACTGGTATGCTAGAATCCTCACAGAAACTGTAAATAACCAGAGTAACTCTTGTTATATTTGCTTTGGAGCCCGATTCTTAACTTTTTATTTTTTATTTTTATTTTTTGGAATAAAGATGTATTGTTTTATGATGCTAAAATCAGGATATATCTGGACTTATGAAAGTGGACCCAAGAGAACAAATATTTTTTTGTCCTTTAGGCAGTGTTTGCATGAGATGGGTGCCAGTTTCTTCTTAAAGTTTCCAGTGACTGTATAGTTAATTATGAATTGGCTTCTTTTTTTTTTATCCTTTACAACTCTGGAGATTTATAGAGAACAGATCTGATGGTGGGGTTAATATCTCTGACACCACGTGAGGGTTGAGTATTGATTTTCTTTTTCCCCTGTGTAGCTGTGATCAATTAATATCACATTTCTTATTTTTATTTCTTTTTCTACCCCCTTCCCTTCCTGTGTAATTGTGAGCTTCATGCCCTGAATGCTTCTGTACATTTTTTTTTTTTGCTTTTCTTTTTATTTCTTCTAATCATTGTCTAGTCGTGAGGTTTATTTTCTTATCAGGGACTTTCCTGTGGAATGCTGAAAATTGTGTTATAAGTAAAATCTAAAAAAAACCCCAAAAAACTAGAAGTAGATATTTTTGTTTCTTTGCTTTTTCTGTCTTAAGCTCTTTGACCTGACATTTTCAAGAGAGAGTATTAAAGGTCTTCAAAATGTGACTTTAAGATGTCCAGCATTGACGTCCATGACTGCTGCCTCAGGCCCTTGCACAATGTCTCCAATTTGACTTGTGGCCAGATGTCTCCTCAGGCACTGCCATATAAAGAGCTCAAGTGAAACATTACCTAATTTCTCCTCCAGAAAAGAAGAGGAAAGTGTCGGAAAGACTAGAACCTAGATCAGAATATTCTTGAGATTGGTGCCAAGACTCTCCTCTGCTCATTTGGGGCACAGGAGAGAGAAAAAAATCTTAGGTGCTGAAGAATTCCAGTGCAGACTTAGTCTGCACTGAAACTTCTTAGGCATATAAGATATTGGCACCACCATCTTTGGCGCCAATCATGCCTTGGTGCCATCTACATTGGCAGCTTCTGAGCTGAAAATCTCCAAGCCGAAGTTTCTTCGGCATGGAAACTTTTTCTGCTACTGACACTTCAAAAGCACCATGTTCCTCTTGGAGCAGAGATTTGTCAGTCAAGGCACAGCTTGCTTTTCAATCAAATGAAAAAGATGCCATCAATTTTGGTGCCAGAATGAGATACCTCATCAGTGGTATTTCCTCTTCCTCCTCCTGAACACTACCCTTTCATTCAGAACTTGAGGCTGGAGTTTGTGCATACGTATTTAACAAATTCCCAACTGTTCTACCATTAGAGTCAAACCAACCTCGGATAAGCCTCCACTCCAGTTGTCCTCTCTGACTTACAGGATGGTTCTCAGTCATCTTATGACTCCTGTTCTTACCACTCAAAAGATAAATCCACAGGATTGCCTTCAGATCCTTCCATGAGCCAGCCAGAGGTAATTCTCCACCAGAGGATATGTCCTACCCAGTTTTCCTTCAGAAAATAGCAGCTTCTATACCAATCTCAATAGGAGAGGTGAAGCTGACAGAAGACATCATTGGTGATACCAAGCAAGTAGTAGCAATTCCAGTCTGTAGAATGCTTGAAAAGATTCCATTCAGGATGTAGAAAACCCTGTTTACCACATTACCAGTAGTGAGGAAACTAGACCTTAAGTACAAGGTCTAGCTTTGTCTGGGTTACAAGAAGGTTCAACTCCGCCCAAGTGTGTGGTCGTGGACTCGCTAAAAAAAGAAAAAGGCAAAGCATACCAAAACAATTCCAGTGCCCTTCCAGGGAAAGACACAAAGGTGTTGGATAATACCGCAAAGAAAATCTTCCTGTCAGCCATGTTAACATCAAGAATTTTGGCTCACTAATTTCATATGTTGCAATATATATGTACAGCATCTTGCTGAAACTGAGGAGTGTCTCTTCTCTGCTTCCTTCTGACTCTCAGGATCTCTTTTCTCCACATCTTAATGAAGCAGAAGAATGTGCAAAGCATATCATATGCTCTTTATGTGAGTACACAATACTGGCTCAAGCTCTTCAGCCATAGCAATAGGAGCCAGAAGACTTGCTTGGTTGAAGGGGTCAGACCTGTATGAAGACATACATAAGTCAGCTGGCAACCCATGTGCAGGGGATAACTTATTTGGCAAAAAAGTTGAAACACTGGAGCTAAATAAAAGATCATTGTTCAGCTTTTCAAATGCTGTCAGCAGCTACATTGAACCAGCAATCCCTCAATAGAAAACACCAACCCCAGATCATATGCACAAGGAGGAGGTGATGCACCTCACTGAATGGTTGCCTGAAAAAGGAGCTCCTCTTAGTAGCTGCATAAAGCCTCAAATTTCACCATTAAATAAACCTCCCCGCAGGAAAACTGGGTTGATTGACGAAAGGAAATTAGCTGCTCATGTGCACCAAAAATAAATCAACCTTAAACAGTATTCCTATATTGAGAGCAGACCCTGTTGGAAGAGCCAAGAGACATAGCTGAGTCTGTTATGCAGGAACTACTTGGAGAATCAGAGGATGACACTGGAGGCTCTCATACTTTGGGTAAAGGTGATAGAATTACCCGGGCTAAACTTAAACCTTGGTTCCAAGAGTTAAAGAACAATTTTTTGGCTGTCAAAGAAGAGATTTTGGAGACTGAATCTGAGCTGAGGGGCAATCTCAGAGATGGGGAGGAGGGTGGAGGAGCAGGCAAGAATGGTGATATATTTACAAAAGTCAATGTAACAACTAGAAAATGCTAACGTAGAACTTTCAGATAAACTTGAAGATCTCAAGAACAGAACCCATATAAATAATTTGAGATTCAGAGGGTTTCCTGATTTTTGCAAATTGCACTCGAGTTGTTAAAAGTATTTACAAAGTAATTTTGGCTGCAGGAGAGGGCTCTCATAAAGACATTGAATTGATGATTGATTGAGCACATCGCTCACTAGGCACTGCAAGAAAAAAATGTTCCTCAGGATATAGCTTGTTTTCATGATTTCCCTGCAAAGGAGGCAATGATGGCTCAGGCAAAGAAATGGGGATCTGTCAACTGGGAAGGTGATAATTAAGATTTACAATGACCTTACACCCGTGATGATACCCAAGAGGAGGAAGCTGAAGCAGATCATTGCTATATCATGGAAAGAGAATGTCCTATATCACTAGTTTGGCTTTTACTATAAGTACAAGTACCAGACTTAGGAACAGAGATAGATGAAAACCTTACAATGGAAAAGCACATATGTAAACTAATTAAAATAGGCTATAAAAAACTGTGCCTACTACATGGACTGAAACCATTGCTGACTTTTGAAGACTTCTGGATGGTCCCACAAACCCTCATTTTCTCAAACATTGACTACTGTAATTCCCTTTTACTTGAAGTTCCTGTCTTTTAAAGAAAAACTACAACTACAACAAAATGCCACAGGAATACGGAAATTCAATCACATCACACACTCACTAGTTAATAGCACTGTATTGGCTACCTATACAATCCCGAACTTATTACAAAGTCTTAACATTATTATATAATATTATCCACTCTGATAACCTTGGCCTTATAGATGTAGCACTGCAACCATATAAGCCACAGAGAATACTAAAATCTCAAAATAAAGGATTATTGACTGTGTCTACAATACAGAATACACATCTGACAAAAATAAGAGATTGTATCTTTTCCATAGCGGGCCCAATACTAAGGAACTCTCTACCTGAGATACTACGACTGACTCCAGAAAGAAAGAAATTCAAATGTGATCTAAAAACGTGGTTATTTAAAAATGCCTACAACCTAATCTAAATTATGTGAATACAGAGTTAGCAACAAAAAGGTCAAAGACAATAATAAATAAGTGAACAAAAGTATCCTATGACATCCCAACAACGTTTATATAAAATGCTGAAACAAATTTTCTGTACTACTACTAGCCTTATATCCCAGACCTTTTAGTTAAATGTACTAGAACATCCCTGTAGATTTATATTACTCCTGATTACGTTGAGTCAATGTATATATCAATCTTTAATATAAATGTTGTTGTAAACAGTTGTGATCATCATTTGGAACAACTGTATATAAAATGTCTAAATATAATTAAAATAAAGTGGAGTAACCTCAAAAGTGAAGACTATCAGTGAGGCAACTGCAGTTCTCACGATGCTGGCATTACAGTTAAAACTGCTTCAGAGCCAGTAGGTGGAGTTGGACAAGAGATTTATATGCCAAATGGCAGCAGGTACCTAAAGGAGGAAGGTGCCCACAGCAAAACATAGAGGGTTCTGCTTCTTCTAAGGATATAGCTAGAAGGATTATGCTTTATCTGCACAATACTACTACACAAGCTAGCAGGACTGAGTTTTTATGACAGGCTCTAGCTGTTTATTTATGGAGTCTTTTCTATAAAGAAAGAACTACACATCTGTGCCTATGTCATTTTTATGGATAATTCCTTAATTTGCATTTGGAATTTAGAGTTTTCTAAAAGATTTTTCAATTTTGATAAAGTTTGGACTGTTCAGCATGGTGGAGATGGGAGAGTTTGGGAGCTTATAGTAGGAAAGTTGAGAAAGGGCAATAGTCTGTGAGTGACATATGTATGGTGAAGACATGGTTTTGAAATGCAAATACTGGAGAGGAATGGCGATAGATGCTGGGTAGGGTTTGTTAAAACTAGTAGTTCATATAGATAACTTGTCTTATTTTCCCTGTAAATAGTTACCCAGTTTCCATTTGTTCATGTTTTTTCTCTTGTAATCATCGTTTACTGTTCTATGTAATGGCACTGCCAAAAAGTTTTTAAGTTATCTGTAAACCGACACGATGTGCAAATGGTTGTCGGTATATAAAAACCTATAAATAAATAAATATTAACTAAAATGGTATCCTTTAGAATAGTTTCTCTTAATATAAAAAGACTCTGTTCTACAATGAAAAGACAATTATTCTTCAGAGAGGCTATCCATTTAATTAAAGAGATTAATTTACAGAAAAGAGATGATGTGGTAAACCCAACACATCCTTGGGAGTGAAATATAAGAAATAGATCAACTACTGGGGATCTGATGCGTATTTGTGACCCAGACCAGCCATAGTTAGAGACAGAATGCTGGGCTCGATGGACCTTGGTTTGACCCAGCATGGCACTTATGTTCTTATCTTAGATTTTAATGTCTCTCATCTCTTTTCTGTAAATTAATCTCTTGAATTAAATGGATAGCCTCTCTGAAGAGGCATTTCAGTTGATTCTGGACCACTTGGGCCTTCTGTTCCTAGACCTCCCGGTGACTTTGCGAAATGCATAAGTTCTGCGATTATTCAGCCGCAGGAGAGATCCAAAGTCATTGGGCATCAATGCCTTAGTGCAGGAGTGTCCAGAAGACAAGCTACTGTATGCCTTTCCTCCATGACCCATTTTGGGCAGATAGATTTGAAGGATTGAGCGCCACAGAGGGATGGTGCTCCTGGTAGCTCCAGTCTGGCCCAGGAGACCATGGTATGTGGATCTGCAGAGGCTCCTGGTGGACTTGCCTCTTCGACTTCCAACGCATAGGACCCTGTTGCGGCAGGAACCTGCCCTTCATGAAGATCCGACTCAATTTTGTCTTACCGTATGGCCCTTGAAAGGGCTTGCTTGCTGAAGCAGGAATACTCTGTGGCAGTGATTCCCATGTTACTGAGAGCTAGAAAGTTCTCCACTTCCTTGGCCTGTGTCTGGATTTGGAGTGTGTTTGAGGCCTGGTGTGAGGATTGAGATACTCTTCCTTCCTTAGTTAAGATTCCGCTCATTTTGGAATTTTTGCAGGACGGCTTGAATAAAAGCTTGGCTCTCAGTTCCTTGAAGGTGCAAGTAACTGCTTTTCCCTGTTTCAGGGGTCAGGTAAATGGTGGATCTTTGTCGGCTTATCCTGATGTGGCCCGTTTTCTGAAAGGAATGAGCCATCTTTGTCCTCCCTTGTGATTTCTGGTGCCCCTTTGGAGTCTTAATTTGGTATTGGATTTCTTGGCAGGCCCTACATTTAGACCACTGCTTACCCTGTCCTTTAGGTTGCTGACCTTGAAAACTGTGTTCCTTGTGGCAGTTTGCTCTGCATGTAGGGTTTTTGAACTTCAAGCCTTGTCTTGCCATGAGCCATTCCTTCAATTGACTCCAGGAGCGGTACAGCTGCATACTATTCCTTCCTTTTTACCGAAGGTGGTCACCGAGTTTCATTGAATCAGTCCATCTCCCTGCCCTCTCTGGACAGAGAGAGAGATATAGAGGAGTTATGGTCTGTCAAGAGACATATTGTCAGGTATCTGGAGATTTCTAAGCCTTTCTGGAAGTCTGATTGCCTGTTTGTTGTTCATGGCAGTACTAGACAGGGAGAGCTAGCCTCACGAGCTACAATAGCTCACTGGATTAAGGAGGTAGTCTCGGCTGCATACGTGGATGCAGGGAAGCCATTACCTAGTCAGATTAGGGATCATTCCACTAGGGTTCAAGCAGTGTCATGGCAGAAGTTCGTTTGTTGTCCCTGGTTGACATTTGCCGAGCTGCGACATGGTCCTCCTTACACACCTTTTCCAGGTATTATCATCTGGATGTGAGGGCCTGGGAGGTTGCAGCCTCTGTACATGCGGTTTTGACTGGACTATGGGCAGCCTCCCGCCCTATTTGGGGGTAGTTTGGGTACATCCCACTTGTTCTGGATTCATCTGACTGGACGCTAAGAAATGGGAAATTACTACTTACCTGATAATTCCATTTTCTTTAGGACGGTCATATGAATCCAACTTCCCTCGCTTGGCTGCCAAATGATTCCATTATGGTCCTTTTGTGTGATTACATGTTACAGGGATTACTAGTAAGTGTTAATCCAATCCATAGACTTATGTTTATACATTCTTGTCTGAGGTCAGTGTTACCTGTTGGTTGAATATTGAAATGGTTACTTGTTTTTAAACAAGAATTTTGCTAATCTGTCCACGGTTGCTTTTGAAGAAATACTGGCAGGCTGATATCACTACAGGGATTTATGTACTGTGATGTCAGTTTGCTCCGTCTCCATCTGCTGGTAGAGGGTCATAACCCACTTGTTCTGGATTCATCTGACTGTTCTAAAGAAAAGGAAATTATCAGGTAAGTAGTAATTTCTCATTTTACATCTAACTTGCCACTGCTTGTGCTCTTCCCTACTTTTCCTCATTTGGATCTGCTTTCCATTTTTTTGAATGATGCACTTATGGTTTTAATTGCCTCTTGTACCTCACAATTAAATCATGCTACTAATGTTTTGTTTTCCTTCGGCTTTTTTTAGTACATCGAATATAGTTTGTTTGTGCCTCAAAAATGGTAACTTGTGCCAGGATCATTTTATATTTTTCACTTCTAGTACTGTTAGAAATAAATATAGTTGGGAGGGGTAATATCTAAGGAGATGTTTAGGAGGTCAGAAGGGATACTGAAGGTAGATATATCTTGGTTAACATGCACCTCTTGGTTAAGATGCACCTTAATGCACAGGTATTTATAATATGTGAATTTATATGCTCCAAATTATAACCAGGGTTTGTGTTTTGATTTATTGAATAAGGTCCTAAAAGACAGAGTTCAGGTCAGTTGATTTTTGGAGGGGACTTCAATATCACTAGTTTCCCTCGTTCTGCAGGAGCAGGTATAGTTTCTAGACCTCATAGACTTAAACTGTAAACTTAATGGAGAAGTGTGGCTTGATGGATATGTGGTGAATCTCCTATCCCTCTAGCCTCTTAATTCATATTCGAGAATAGATTTCTTTCTGGTTGATAAGACTTTGGTTTCTGGAATCCAAGCAACTGATTTTGGCAATATTATCTGGTCTGATCATGCCCATATTTTATTTATTTAGTCCGTTTTATATACCAATGTTCGGTTTTTTGGACTTTCACAACGGTTTACAATTGTATAAAAGTAAAAGAACATGCACTACAGAATACAAGCAACATAATTTAAATAAAATTGACTTATAAACTATAAAAATACTTAATAAAATACTAATAAAAATAGCTCATTGAAAAACTCAAAACTATTAAAAAAAAACAAAACACATTAAACTAAATAAAATCGAAACGAAAATATAAATCACTGGCTTGAGTCAATACTATATGCTTGGTTAAAAAGCCATGTTTTTAAAGCCTTCTTAAACAGTTTCAGATCTTTTTGAAGTCTCAATTCTGGAGGCATGGTGTTCCATAATTTTGGGCCCGCTAACGAGACAGCTCTTTCCCTGACCGATGTAAGTTTGGCACTTGCCACAGAGGGAACAACAAGGAGACCTTTATTGGCAGAACGTAAATTACGTTGTGGAGTATGGATACGTAACATTGCATTAAGCCAGTCAATGTGTTCGACATAAATAGCTTTGTGAATTAAACAGAGCGTTGACAAAGGAGGCTTAATGACATGTTTCATCATCATCTAATAAACTTTCAACAGTTAGAGAATGACATCTTCGAATATTTGCAATTTAATGATAATGATGAAACTTCCCCAAACATTATTTGGAATTGTCTAAAAGCAGTAATTCAGGGAAAACTGAAATCTTGGTTTGTCAAAAAGAATGAGAAAGTGAGAGTTAGAAGGCACTTAGCAACATCTATCGATGCTTTAGAAGTATTACAGAAAAAGGACCTTGATCCTCACACATTGCAAAAGCGATTGCTAGAGGTAAGTGCAATTATTAGATACTAATGACATTTCTTACCAGATGGCCTGCATATGCCAGGTCTGTTTCAAATATGGAAATAGTTTTATTTTATTAGCATTAAAATAAAAAACAAATCTGCATGAAACCATATTAAAATTAAGGACAGACGGGAGTTTGTGACAGATAATAGGATTAAGGAAGTGGTTGGGCAGTTGAAGGGAAAATTTCCATTCAAGTGGGCCAAATCCAGATACATTTTTCCAGTTAAATTTTCACCCAGTATTAACAGGTCTCTCTCAAGAATTAGATACAGGGATGCATTATAATTTATCCTGGTTAGGAACAATAGCAGCAATAAAAATGAATCTGTTTCCTAGCATGTAGACAGATGGACTCAGGACTAGTGAGTAATGCACCTCTGCCAGCAGCTGGAGACGAAGCAAGCTGATGTTACAGTATATATCATCCTGCAGCGACATCAGCCCACCAGTATTCTGCATCTCCAGCAAATGATGGACATACCGGTACTTCTCCCTATGGGAATTACTTCAGATTTTAGGAGGAGAATTTTATTTAAAAAAAAAAAATAAAGCCCCACTCTCCTGCAGTGATATCAGATGGTCCCTCCCCCAGTTGAGAATTCTTGAGGCAATTTCCATGCTCCCTCAGATGTGTGCCTTGGACCAGTAGCTGGCTTTCCTGGCATGGATTTAGCTGATTGTACAGCTTAAAACAGTGGGTGCAGGAAGCCAAATGTGGGGATGACGGCAAATGCCCTCTCCCCCCCCCGCAGCCAGAGACCATCTCTTCTGTACTGGGAAGGGCTGAGCTCAGGTAAGCTTAAAAAAAAAAAAAAAAAAAAGTAGTCAAACAGTGTAGACGGGTTTGTAGGACTTCCTCCAGTCTCTGTGCTCAGCGCGCTGTTCCAACATTTGTTCCCGCTCCCGTGGGAGTTAAGGGAACTGGGCAGCCTGGCGGGTTGAGCAGCCCCGGTGGGCTAGGTTCCGCTGTTAGGCTTTTTCTTGCATGCCGCAGGGTAGACTGCAGCAGCATTTTCGCACGCTTCTGTGCGTGTCCGGCTACCCTTTATAGGAATGTGTCTAGCTCTGCATACGAATTGTGCGCCCAGTTTTGAGCGCACTTCCTGTATGCACATTTTTTAAAGCTTATCGGTGGTGCGCCCATATTTGTTTTTTGCGGCACATAAACTTGGGGCGCCTAACCTTTGTGCGTTTTAAATTTTTCAGCGCGAGCCAGCTGGACGCACATTCTCAGTTGGCTGACTAACTTAATGGCGCTGGTGAACAAGAAATCTAGGCGCCTTTCTCTCTGTGTTGCCTGTCATATTCGAGCATCTCAGCCTGGAATGCCCTCTAACATGTGTCAGCGCTACTTAGAGGCTCAGGGACAATTATATTCCTCTGATTTTGCTAAGTCTGGTTCTTCCCAGCCTGATGATGGTCTGGTTAAGGACTTGTCTGGAGGAATGCCTGACCTTGGAACTCCCTAGACTGATTCCTCCGTAGGAGATGGCAGCTCAGTGGGCCCTACTCCATTACCTTCTGGTTTTGGCCTGAATCCTTCTGACTTTTCTTGGGTAGAGTTTTTCAAGGATTTTCTTCAGACGCAGCTTTGACCAATCTTGTCAAGTCTGCTCCTCAGCCAGTGGGCCCCCCCCCCCCCCCCAAAATCCTATGTTTAAGCGCCGCAGCATACCTCGTTAGCTGCGGATATTCCTGACAAGAACCCAGATGACACTAATGATGAGGCAGATCCTGACTTCCTGGAAGATGGGGAAATTCCTCTGGGACTGGAACCGTATTGGACCATGTTGCGGTTCTTTCATTAGATGAACTTCTGACTCTGATTTCCCAGATCTTAAAGATGCTGGGAGTACTGGAGCAGATTCCATGTCTGAGCCAAAGAAGTATCCCATTTTGGTTTCTTTGCATAAAGCCTCTTGTTTTTTCCCTGTTATGGAAGCCATTCAAGAGTTGATTGTTCTTGAATGGGACGTTCCAGAGGCAAATTTCAAAGGGGGGTCAGACTTTGGAAGGCCTGTACCCCCTGGATCCAGCGGTGAGAGAGTGTTTGCGTTTTCCGAAAGTGGATGCACTGGTCTGTGCTGTCTCTAAGCGGACTATTCCCATGGAGGGAGGAGCAGCCTTGAAAGATGTGCATGGTAGGAAAATTGAGGCCATCCTCAAACAAACATTTGAAAGCAGTGGTAATGACATTTCAGATAGCATCCTGTTGTTCCCTGGTGGTTCACTCTTGTCTGCTTCTCTCTCAGGAGGTTGATGATTCTGGGGTGAATTCCAGAGCAGTTATGGAACCCGCTGCCGCATTTTTAGCAGATGCAGGCTGCAATTTGGTCCATACCTCAGCTAGGAGAGTGGCTTCAATTATAGCGGCCAGACGTCAATTATGGATTTTTAATTGGTTGGCTGACACCTCCAAAGATAACCTTACAAAAGTGCCCTTTAAATGTTCTCTCTTGTTCAGGAGCGAGTTTATTTATTTATTTAAAAACTTTTCTATACCGACATTCATATAAAATATCACATCTGTTTACAAGGAGCTCGGATACGATAACATGGAAAAGGAGGCAAAGTTAAAATGAACAGGGGAAAATGACTTGGAAGTAGGAGTCATATTTACTTTGAGATTAGAGTAGAAAAGAGGTCGGGGTAACTAGCTAGAACATAAATGGATTAACTGGGGAGGCAAAAGGAAGTCTACTGAGTTAGAGAAACTGGCCAGTAAGTGGGTTGCCGGAGGATAAAAAGCAGTTGCAGTGCTCCTTTGGTATGAGGGAACATCTTGGGGGTTCCAAGCGGTTTCGTCCCTAAAGAAAGTTGACCTTTCAGAGGACTTGGGCTTTTGGCAGGTCTCAGTTCTTTCGTCCCAGACAACCCAAGAGAGACATGGGTGCAGGTGGCAGATCCTCCCGAGCCTCACAATGAAGGTTTGCTGACCCACCCTCGGGGACAAGAGAGAGGGCAACGTCTCTCTGTGTTTTATCAGAGGTGAGTCAAGATCACATCAGATCAGTGGGTCCTGGAGGTGATAGAAAAGGATATGCATTGGAATTTTACAGTGTTCCTCGGGATGTGTTCATGGTGTCTCCTTGCCACTCCCCACAGAAGAAGCAGGCAGTGAAATCTACTCTGTCAAGGCTCCTCACTCTCTGAGGGCTGTGGTTCCAGTGCCTACATTTCAGGAAAGTATGGGGCGATATTCCATTTATTTTGTTGTGCCCAAAAAGGAGGGCTCCTTTCATCTCATCCTAGATCTCTAAGGAGTCAACAGTCTCTTGTGGTGATTCATTTTTGCATAGAAACTTCGTGCTCGGTGATAATGGCCGTGTAGTCAGGAGAATATCTGACCTATAGGGAATCTGTCTGCTTACCTCCATACTCCCATCCAGTTGGAGCACCAATGTTTTCTGTGTTTCTTGGTGCTGGGGCGCCATTATCAGTTTCGGGTAATGCCTTTTGGTCTAGCCACCGCTCTCAGAACTTTTTCCAAGATTATGGTGGTGATGGTGGTGGCAGAGTTGAGATAGGATGGAATCCTAGTACACCCGTATTTGGACGACTGGCTGATTCGAGTCAAGTCTTTGGACGAGAACTGCCTGGTGACCTGCAAGGTGATCTCCTTGTTGCAGGAACTTGGTTGGGTAGTGAACTTGGCCAAGAGCAGTCTTCAGCCTTCTCAGTCGTTGGAGTATCTGGGTGTTCAGTTTGACAGGAGGCATTGCAAAATTTTCCTGCCAGAAGCTTGGATTCAGAAGTTGATGTTGCAGGTATGTCTTTTGGTGAACACTAAACGCCCAACAGTGTGGTCCTGTCTTCAGGTACTCTTATGGCGGCAACCCTGGAAGTTGTATCGTGGGCAAGAGTGCATATGCGTCCTCTTCAGCGCTCCCTGCTCGTCTCGTTGGAACCCACAGTCTCAGGACTATTCAATTTGGCTCAACTTGCCGATGGAAAGCTGCTCTCACCTGTAGTGGTGGTTGCAAGAGAATCATCTGAGAGAGTGTCCTTGACAATGCTAGTCACCACAGATGTGAGTCTCCAGGGTTGGGAAGCTCACTGTCAGGAACTAACGGCGCAAGGGAACTGGAATACAGAAGAATTTCTCTGGAACATCAATCGCCTGGAAGCCTGGGCAGTCCAGTTGGCATGCTTTGCAGTTCAGCGACAGATTGCAGGGATAATGTCGGACAATGCAACAACAGTGGCTTACATCAATTGGCACGGAGGAACCAAGAGCCAGCAAGTGTCACTGGAAATAGGGCAACTTATGGAATGGGCAGAAGGGCATCTCCAGGTGATCTCAGCCTCTCACATTGCAGGAAAAGACAACATAAGAGCAGACTTTCTCAGCCTGGAAAGTCTGGACCCAGGAGAATGGGTGTTGTCAGAAGAGGCGTTTCAGTTGATAGTGGAATTCTGGGGCCTTCCATTCCTAGATCTGTTGGCAACTTCTTGCAATGCAAAGATTCCTCGCTCTTTCAGTTGCAGGAAGTCCTTGGGTATCGATGCTCTCGTACAAGTCTGGCCAGAAGGCGAGCTGCTGTATGCCTTTCCTCCGTGGCCCCTGTTAGGCAGAATAGTTTGCAGGATTGAAGGCCATAGGGGGATGGTGCTCCTGGTTCACTGGATTGGCCCATAAGACCATGGTATGCAGATCTGCGAAGACTTGTCAGAGAAACCCTCCCCTCCCCCCTTCATCTTCTGGCGCACAAGAATCTGTTGCAGCTGAGGCCTGTCCTTCACAAAGATCCAACTTGATTTTGTCTTACGGTATGGCCCTTGTAAGGGTTCGCTTGTTGAAGCGTGGTGGTGATTCTGCGGTGATTGTCACCTTGTTACAAGCTTGAAAGTTCTCCAGGTCCTTAACCTATGTGCGGATTTGGCAAGTGTTTGAGGCTTGGTGTGAGGATCGAGGTGTTCTTCCTCGTTCAGTGTGGATCCCGCTCATTTTGGAATTTTTGCAGAATGGGTTAAATAAAGGGTCAGCCCTTAATTCCTTGAAGGTACAGGTTGCAGCTTTTGCCTGTTTCAGAGGCCAGGCCAATGGTGAATCCTTATCGACTCATTCTGATGTGGCCTGTTTCTTGAGGGAAGTGATTCATCCTCATCCTCCCTTACGGTTACCGGTTCCCTTGTGGAGTCTTAACCTGGTGGTGGATTTCTTGGCGGGTCCTTTGTTTCAACTGCTGCGTAGCCTTTCCTTGCAGCTATTGACCTTGAAAACACTGTTTCTGGTGGCGATATTTATTTGAGCTTTTTTCTATACCGACATTCATGCTTAGACATATCACATCGGTTTACATCGAACCAGGTTATATATTACATAGAACAGTAGATACATTGAACAAATGATATATAAATTACAGTAGATACATTGAACAAATGATATATAAATTACATTGAGTAAATGATATATATATTAGATCGAACAGTGGATACATCAACCAAAGAAGAAATCGGATAAGGGTGATATCTAACAGAGAGAGGTGGGCACATATGTGAACGAGGGTAAAGTCCTTCACCAGTAGCGTAACTTTGGTGCGAACAACAGTGAGAAGCAAGTCTAAAATGAAGAATGCAGGATGGTTGTTTACCGGGGCCGATAGTATATAGATTGGTGGCGCCTAAAGGCTGGATGCTGAAGATGGTTGGAGCGGGAAATGGAGACCAAGATCCTTGTGTTTGCAGATCGTTCACATGGGCTCCCCACCCGAGGTTGGAAGCGTCGGTGGTGAGAATGAGTTGAGGATCTTGTAGTTGAAAGGGCAGTCCCTGGAGGAGATTGTTCTGATCTTTCCACCAGGCGAGATACAGACGGAGTGCGTCAGTGATGTGGACAATGGTCGACAGAGGGTGAACAGCTTGAATCCATTGTGACCTCAGAGTCCAATGCATGAGTCTCATGGC
Organism: Rhinatrema bivittatum; assembly: GCF_901001135.1. Lineage (NCBI taxonomy): Eukaryota > Metazoa > Chordata > Amphibia > Gymnophiona > Rhinatrematidae > Rhinatrema > Rhinatrema bivittatum. The sequence continues at coordinate 503,781,160 of NC_042615.1, read as the reverse complement.
CAGGCGGGCCATTGGTGTGACATGGACGGAGGACAAGGAATTGCCGAGCTGTTGCTGTATACTGAGTCTGCAACTGGTGAGCGAGGGACACAAGGGTTTGCACTCGTTATTGAGGTAAAAAGGCTTTTGCCTGCAAGGTGTCCAAGTCTGCCCCAATGAATAACAAGGTTTGAGATGGGACTAAATAGGATTTCTCGTAATTGACGAGAAATCCTAGAGAAATTAGAGTGTGTAGGGTCAAATCCAGGGACGATCGAGCAGCTTGCTGGGTTGGGGCCCTGATTAACCAGTCGTCTAGATAGGGGTAGACGTGAACACCTTCTTTCCTGAGAAAAGCTGCGACAACTACGAGACATTTGGTAAAGACTCGTGGTGCCGATGCTAGGCCGAATGGAAGCACTCGGTATTGATAGTGCTTTGGGCCTACTAAAAACCTGAGGTACTTGCGATGAGCTGGAGATATCGCAATGTGGGTGTATGCGTCCTCAAGGTCCAGAGAGCAGAGCCAGTCTCCTCTTTGTAGAAGAGGTAGAAGCGAGCCCAAGGTTACCATCTTGAACTTTTCCCGCTGGAGGTACTTGTTGAGGGCACGTAGGTCCAGAATTGGACGAAGCCCCCTGGATTTTTTGGGGATCAAAAAGTACCGGGAATAGAACCCTAGGCCTTGTTGCGAAAGTGGGACGGGTTCTATTGCTCTTAACTGGAGAAGAAGGGAAACCTCCTGCTCCAGAAGGACAGAGTGGTCGGTTACTCTCCACGCTTGTAGAGGTGGTGAGTCCAGTGGAAGAGCAAGAAAGTTTAAGTGGTAACCCTGAGCAATGATTGCTAGCACCCATTGGTCGGTTGTGATTGATTGCCACATGCCGTGAAAGTGGCACAATCGACCTCCCACTGGTATGCTTGGCAGAGGAATCAGGCTGCTGCTCTCCAAGGGAAAGTAAAAAACCTGAAGGAGGCCCCGGCTGGGGAGCTGCTTGTGGCTTTTGCTTCTGGGGCTGGCGAGGCTGAGGTTTTTGATAAGGCCTCGTAATTCGGGATCTTGGTGGTGGAGGATAGTACTTCCTTGGGCGGAAGAATGACTTCTTAGATTCCTTCTTGAAGAGCTGTCTAGAGGGGAAGTCAGAAGGTATCGATGAGAGCTGTTTGAGGGTCTCATGATGGTCCTTTAATTCAGCCACTATTTGCTGAATCTGTTCATGGAACAGATTATCTCCTATACAGGGCAGGTCAGAGAGCCTGTCTTGTACTTCTGGGCGAAGATCAGAAGACTTGAGCCAGGCCCAGCGTCTTGCCGAAATGGCAGTTGCAGACACTCTAGTGGAGGTGTCGAATATATCGTAAGCTGTTCTTATCTCATGCTTTCCTGCCTCAAACCCCTTGATGACAAGGATTTGAAGATGTTCTTGGAATTGGTCAGGCAGGGTTTCAGAGAAGTCCTGTATTTGCTTGAAAATGACCCTGTTGTATTGGGTCATGTACAGCTGGTAAGAAGCAATTCTGGAGATGAGCATGGCCCCTTGGAACACTCGTTGACCAATATTGTCCAGGAACTTGTGTTCCTTAACAGGAGGGGTAGAGGAGTGAGGCTTCGTCCTTTTTGCTTTCTTTTGAGCCAATTCTACCACAACTGAGTGGTGGTCGAGCTGAGATTTTTGAAAGCCAGGGGCTGACTGTACTAGATAGGTAGTGTCAGCCTTTCTGTGTACTGGGGCAAGGATCCAGGGTTTTCCCAGTTCTTTTTGAGGAGGTCAAGAAGAACTTGATGAATGGGAATAGAAGTGATCACTTTAGGGGCATCCAGGAAATGGAGAAGCTCCATCATCTGGTGCCTATCATCTTGCTCCATCTGAAGCTGAGAAGGGACCAATTCCGACATTTCCTTCACAAAATTAATGAAAGAAAGGTCCTCTGGAGGGGAACGCTTTCTACTTTCAGTAGGAGTGGGAGGTGAAGGTAACTCATTGGTGTCTGTGGAAGTATCATCACCCCAGGTGTCATAAGGATCAGCAGGCTGACCTGTAGGATGAGAAGGGGGTTGGATACCTGAAGGGCCTGGCTGAGGCTCCGAGAAAATCAAAGGCATCACCGGAGGCACCGTGGACGCCCTGGGGGGTATCGGTGCCGGCATCGATGGCGCCGATGTGCGTATCACTCCCGATGAATGAATCGGTGGCGAGGGACGACATGGCATCGATGGCTGAGGCAATATACCCCCCAAGGAGGAATGCGGAACAGTGTTTCTCCTCCCAATGAAGCTGTCATCGGGGAGCGCACCGGTGGAAGGGCGGTCATGAGCGCCTCCATCCGGGATAGCAGCGGTGCCAGCGCTGCTGGAATCGGGTCGGTGACCGGTTCCACTCTGTGTGCCGGTGTCAGTGCTGGAGGAACCTGGAGTTGTTGCATCGCCTTGTCGATGGCCTCCTGGACCAGCCGGTCCAGTTCTTCCCGGAGCCCTGGGGCAAGCAGCCCCGGCTCCGTGACGGAAGAGGGAGGCTGAGGCACAGTCGGAGGGACCACCTTTACAGGCGGAATCGCAACTCCCAAACCCCGATCGGGTGAGGGTGGCCTCGCTGTCCCGGTCACAGGAATGGTCTGTGCCGTTCCTGGACGGGGCTTCTTCGATGGTGGCTCGGACGGTGGCAAGGTCGATGATTTCGCTCCCCCGACGGTCCAAGACTTACGATGCCGATGGCGATGTTTCTCCCTACGATCCCCTCGATCTTGAGGGGGAGAAACGGGAGTCGATGGCCGTGAAGACGTCTATGGCGGGCGGTCACCGGACGGTGGTCGATGCTGGTGCGACTTCGACGGTGCCAGTTCCGATGACGTCGATGCGATGGACGGCATCGGGGTGTGAGCACGGAAAAGGAGTTCCATCTTCTCCATTCTGGCTTTGCGACCTTTTGGTGTCATGAGGGCACATTTGGTGCAAGTCAGGACATCATGCTCACGGCCTAAATACATTACACAGACTCCATGAGTGTCTGTGATAGACATGGTGCGAGTACAGTCCGGGCACCGACGAAACCCCGATGCCATGGCCATAGAAAAATTGAGCCGCGGTACGGTTGACGGCCAGTAGGTCACGAGGGCCAAACTCGACAGTAATCGACGAAAAACGGTGAAAAACTTACCGGAGTACCGTGGCCTGAGAAAAGTTAGAGGAGGGATCCCTGTGGGGCAATTTAAGTTTAATTAACTCCGTGAGGAAAATTCCTGTCAGGAATCTCTTCAGAGCTCCTAAACCGCGAGGCTACTACTGCGCGGAAAAAAGAAGACTGAAGGGGGGACCCCTACTGGCTGCAGGGTTAGTGCCATGCTGGGCATGCCCAGTAGGGGCCAGTCAAAGTTCTGGAAACTTTGACAGAAGTTTTCCGTGATTGGGCTCCATCCTGATGATGTCACCCATATGTGACGACTAACATCCTGCTGTCCTGTGAGAACACCTGTTACAGGTAAGCAACACTTGCTATATTGCAGGCTTATTATGAGTTACACGGTCCCTCACATGTTTGATATGACAAGTGTCGGGAGGGACCAGTAATCCAAATTTTGCAAATGTTTGACTGTTAAGGGCAGAAAGTCTCTGACATCAGAGCCAAAGGTTGTTAATATGCGGACCAGATGCTTCAGGAAAAACAGCACTATTTTAAATGAATGTTTTTACATCCAGTTTCTATTGCATTCACAGGTTGCATAAGAACATACCATACTGGGTCAGACCAAGGGTCCATCATGCCCAGCATCCTGTTTCCAACAGTGGCAATTCCAGGCTATAAGTACCTGGCAAGTACCCAAAAACTAAGCCTATCCCATGCTCTTAACAGTCAAACATTTGCAAAATTGCGATTATTGGTCCCTCCCAATGCAGTTGTTGTATGAAACATGGTCTGTGTCGGGAGACCATGTAACTCATAATAAGCCTTCAGTATCCTGTGATACATCTGTGAGATTACAAATAAAGACCTCTCAAGGACAAAGATATTGGACATTTGAGATTTCTCTGCCACATAGATTTCCTAGAATCAGAAAACAATCTTAACCAATTGTCCTTGCCATCATTTTTTCCCACTTCATATGTCCACCAAGACGAACAAGCATTGCAGTTACATAAGAATATAAGATTTGCCATACTGGGTCAGACCAATGCTCCATCAAGTCCAGTATCCTGTTCCAAAAGTGGCAAATCCAGGACACAAGTACCTGGCAGGAGCCCAAAAGGTCACTAGATTTCTAGGGATAAGCAGTGGATTTCCCCAAGTCTACCTTAACAATGATTTATGGATTTATCTTCCAGAAACTTTTCTAAACCATTTTTAAACTTAACCATACTAACATCTTTCACCACATCCTCCGGCAATGAATTCCAGAGTTAAATTATGCTTGAGTGAAAAAAATATTTTCTTCTGTTTGTCTTAAATGTATCATTTAGTAGGGATGTGAATCGTTTTTGAACGATTAAAATTATCGTCAGATAATTTTAAAATCGTCCAAAATCATTAGAGTGCACGATACAATACAAATGCCCACGATTTATCGTCAGGGGCATTTGTATTGTATCGTTAAATAGGGGGTGGGAAAACCGGCACACCAAAAAAACCCTAACACCCACCCCGAACCTTTAAAACAAACCCCCACCCTCCCGAACCCCCCCAAAATGTTTTAAATGACCTGGGGTCCCGGCACGATGATCCCGGTGCGAAGTCCCGCTCTCTGCCCACGGCTGCTGTGAAGAGAAATGGTGCCGGTGGCCCTTTGCCCTTATCATGTGACAGGGCAAAGGTAGCGCCGGCGCCATTTTGATTCCTAGCTCCCGACGTCACGCGTGCAGGAGATCGCTCCCGGACCCCCGCTGGACCCCCAGGGACTTTTGGCCAGCTTGGGGGGGCCTCCTGACCCCCACAAGACTTGCCAAAAGTCCAGCGGGGGTCCGGGAACGACCTCCTAAACTCGAATCGTTTTGCCGTACAGCAAAATGGCGCCGACCCTACGGCATGGTCGGCGCCATTTTGGTCAGACTAAACATAAAATCAGGACTCGTACAGTGAAACATAAAAGAAATGAAAAAAAGAGGCCCCACTCATGTAACACTGGATTCATGAATTCCATGCAACTGACCAATAGGGATGGCACCTTTAAAATGCACGTGTGCGCGCCCATATATGCTTGTCTGTGGGCATGTGGCCACATATGCAGGAATTTTATATTGGCTGCACAAGTGCTTGCACATCTTATAAAAGATACCTAACTTTAAGAATTTACACGTGCAAGTGAGGGAATTTTATAACATGTGCATGTGAAGGAAATGACCAGTTTAATCAGTTTGTCTGCTAGTTTGCCCAATTTATCGCTAGGTCATCAAATTGCCGCTGGTTCTTTAGCCTACACTCGCCCAGTTTACCCAGACCCTCATGCAATCCATATTTGGGCATACATTTTTATATTCAGAGATATGTGATAAATAGCAGATGTAAATATGTATAGGGAAGATACAAATTCATAACTTACGCACATATATGTTGGTTCCACCCTGGAACACCCCTGATCCGCCCTATTCTGCCCCTTTTTTATGCAATCCTAGCTATTTGTGCAATGGTACTTGCATGCGTATATGCGAGGTTTATGAAATCAACCTGACATGAATAAGCGTATCTTTGACTTTTGCGCGCAAAACGCTTTTAAAATCTACCTTTAAGGTTTTTCATAGTCCAGCAGGTCATTCTTAAATGAGATGGGAACATCAGTTTAGCTTTGCAATGTACTGAATACGAATTCATTGTTAAGTGGCAAACCCTATATTCTTGGAGGACTGAATCAAGAAATGGAGTGGCAGACTTTTCTAGAATAATTGGTTGGCATATGGGATGGGTATTTTGAGGAGAATTGTATATGAAATATGGTGGGGATTAAGCACTAAGACCTAGATTTATCATTTTGTTGAAATATAGCAAAAATAGTGCCTGTTATAAAAAGAAAAGTGTGGTTAGGACAATTTTCCAGGTACTGCATAGCAATTTTACTACAATGTGTGTTAAATTTATCATACTCATGAAATTTTCTCATCACAAGGAGGGGAAGAAAGAGACAAAACATGTCTCTGTAGAGGTTCATAAAATAGTTAACTATTTATACCACTGTACAAAGGGGCACTAGTAACTCAGGGTGAGTTTTGTGTGGTGGGGTGGGGTCTAGGGGCAATTTTATATGCACAGTCTGAAGGCAGCTGTGGCATGTGGCCCCTGGCCAAAGACCGGCATTGTGATAACTGAGCTGAGTTGGGTGAGGGATATAACAACAAGGAAAAACATTCTTGGGTAATTGCAAATGAAGGCTTATAGTGGTATAGTCTTGTAGAGGCCAGTTCTTATTTTCACAGTGGAAAAAGATAAACAGTGGAGTGCCTCAGGGATCTGTACTTGGACCGGTGCTTTTTAATATATTTATAAATGATCTGAAAAGGGGTACAACGAGTGAGGTGATCAAATTTGCAGATGACACAAAAATTATGCAGAGTAGTTAAATCTCAAGGGTATTGTGATGAATTGCAGGAGGACCTTGCGAGACTGGAAGATTGGGCTTCCAAATGGCAGATGAAATTTAACGTGGACAAGTGCAAAGTGATGCATATAGGGAAAAATAACCCTTGCTGTAGTTACACAATGTTAGGTTCTATTTTAGGAGTTACCGCCCAAGAAAGTGATCTAGGCATCATAGTGGATAATACATTGATATCATTGGCCCAGTGTGCTGTGGCGATCAAAAAAGCAAGCAGAATGTTAGGAATTATTAGGAAGGGAATGGAAAATAAAATGGAGGATGTCATAATGCCTCTGTATTGATCCATGGTGCGACCACACCTTGAGTACTGTGGCAGTTCTGGT